>NW_024070210.1:35547313-35801510 GCF_014754425.2 Oryx dammah
GGACTTGGTATCCTTGTGGTTTGGCTCTCTTAGCTCCTTCTACTTGCAACTCCACCCTCCTCTTTCCATCTCTTTACCCTCTGCTCCCTGAAGTTCACCTCTAAGAAGCTTCCGAGCCCACCCAGGTCACAGAGACGTTTTCCCTCAAACTCCTGTAAGACATTGTACAGAGCGCATCTACCAGAAAGGGGGAGGGTCTTCTTCCAGGTGCAAACCATGCAGTAATCGCTTATGGGGCTTTGTATTACTCATGGAGTGTAAGAAGTCAACTATCTGCACAGAGAAAGGTGCAGGCACCTGAATGTAATTCTGGCAACTCTGTTTGAGGAGGCAGGGTCAAAGGTGAAACTGACAAGAGGCGCACCAGGCTGCTCTTTAACCAAATAAAGGGAAGATGGATGATCAACAATCACGTGTGCAAAGCACTCCCAAACCAAGGATGGGTCTCTCAGCATCACCACCATGGAGTTTTCTCTTTCTCTGTCTATCTACACATCCCTCTATGTACACACCAACCATACACACACACCATACATGGAACCCCTCCCAACTTCCCCTGGAAGCCCTGCAGTGATGTTGCTGGGTTAATCAATCTAGAAATATCCAAAATACCGCCGTGTCAGATCACAACCAATTCTGGGGCTCCATGTGCTGGCTCCGAGCCAAAAGGCCACAGTTCATGCTGGCAAGGCATGGTTTAAAAAAGGAAAGGCTTCTATAAGCTCAAAAGAATGCAAGGTGGCAGTCGAGGCTAAGCACTTTCCGCTTGAGTTCACTGGGGCATCTATTTTGGTGACCTGGCCTCCCCGACAGGACAACGAGGGATGGAGGGCTGGGCCCTACCTGGCTGCTGGAACATCAGCATATTCTGTGGCGAAGTGTGCACAGGCAGTGAGCGGGTCCTTTGGACAGAGCTGTGGGTGCGGCTTGGCATGCTATTGCTGCCCCCGGGGTTGGCGAACCAGAGGTTCTAGGGAAAAACACAGAAGCAGAACCCATTAGTCCAGACACCTGGGGGTGGGGATGAGAGCAGGGCCACCAGCCAGAATCCAGGAGGCAGATACCCTGGGAGAACTCTGCTAACTTCTGGGAAAGGGCTCCTAGGCCAGCGCTATCTGTCTGCTTATTTAGAGAGAGGGGCTTTAGATGCCATTCATTTTTTTCAACACTACCCCTCAGCCCCAGGCTCTTCTCCAAGCCTCAGCTTAATCTGGACACCAGTCTCCCTTGCTGGCTCTAAAACTCTCTTTATCCCTTCTGTTGTCTCTGCTTTTCCTATCACTTTTCTAGGAAATGGGGGGAGTTCTATAAATGTCTGCAACGAAGAGCACAAACTATTTCAGGGCTCTCATTTGATTTTCTCTTTGAGGTTCTTACAATTTACTACAAAGGGAGAAGGAGGAAAAAAGAACCTCTCAGCTGGCAACGAGCTGGCACAACTCAGCTTGTGTGTTTGTTATTACGCGGGTGTCCTAGCGGTGGTTTCCTCCTGGATCCATCTGGTGGCTTCCCACAGTGGTCAAGCCTGGGGTTTTCTCCTACCCTGGGCTGCTTCCCCGGGGGAGTGAATCCTGCCTGTCTTGCCAGGAATGGTTTCCTGTTTTTTAAGACCAAGCTGTCATCCTTTAGTTTCTCATGACAAACCCAGAACCTCAGACTCACTTGGCATCCCTCTAATCCCAGCCCCCACCCGCAGAGCCCCACAACGCAGGGGCTACACAGGTGGGAGGCAGAGGGTGCGAGTGCGGGGGAGGGACTCCTAAGATGACGAGCCAGGGGACTGACGCTGGCTCTAAATCACACAGTGAGAACCTCTGGGCAGCGTGGCCTCGACTGACGGCCTCCCTCAGTCTCCTTCCTCCCCTATAGGGTTTTCCACCACAGCTGGGACCATGTCAAAGGAGTTATCTGCCTCCGATATAAATGCTAAGAAAGCTCCTTGCTTTATCTCCCAGAGAAACTGCAAACAAACCTCTGAAGCATAGGGGCAACTGTCTTCAACCTAGCCCCTCTGGGCTTCTCCCTTCGCCTTCAGGTCATTTAGGGGGATGTCCTGAGCCTCAGACCCTGAGCTTGGCTGGCCCACTCTCCTCCCGGGGGCAGAGCAGACCTGTCTTCCTTGCTTCATGATGGTGGGGTTGGCTGCAGTATTGCGCTGGGTAGAGCTGACAAATCCACTGGTGCCCAAGAGGCCAAGGCGGGCGGAAGGGACATTCCGGGAGGGGATCTGGTACTGGCGTGGATTCCGCCTGCCCATGCCGCCACCCACTGAGCTGGTTGTCGGAAGGGAGTTGGATTGCCCAAAGCCACGGCTGTTGAGAGTCAATAGAGAAGAACAGAGGTCATCAGTCACCCCCGGCCCTTCCCAGCCCCCGGGATGCCTCCTTGGGGTCTGCTCACACTTTGACCATTATGAGGCCTACGGGGGGATCAGGGCTTTATGATTAAAATGGTAGCTAAGAACTGAGAACTAATATCAAGTGCCCTGGGACTTTCACACTGATTCTTCAATCCTCACGACAACCCTAAGAAGTAGGCACTCCTTTTACAGGTGGAGAAGTAGAATACAGAGCTTAATCATGTCTCAAAGGTCACACAGCCATTAGGGGGCAGTGCTGGAATATGAGCTCAGAAAGTTAACCAGTGTGCACTTCAGCCTTCTTTCCACTGTGTCTGTCACAGGCTCTGAGAACTCATGTGCCCGTCCAGAAGCCACACGGCAAGAAAGTGGCAGCACCAGGATCCAGGCCCCTTCCAGCACAGCACAGTTGGTCTGTCTGCTGTCGGTCTGAGCAGCAGACTCGGGAGGAGTGGCCTCTGGGCCCCACTAGGACGTAAGCTCCCTGGGACAAGAGATGGCATCTGTCCTCATCAATCCCGCAGGCCCCAGGCCTGGACGGCACAGCTCCTGGCAGTAAAGGCAGGGTGAACAGGAGAATGGCTCAGTCTCTGCCCTCACGATCTCCAAATGGCAGAGCGGACCCCAAGTCCGGGGCTCTGACTCCCGGATTCACAGGCGGAATATGAGAACGAAGAGGATGATGGTTGCCAGCTCCCTGGACCTAGGACACTGACTGCTCCCTGCTCCTCAGGTCCTCCCTGTAGAAAGACCCGGAGGTTCCCTGCTTCTCTAGGGTCCACGCAGAGAGGAGGCTGGGGACCTGTGGCCTCACGCTCAGACACCGCGCTCCCATTGGTCGGGTGACCTCAGCGCCGAAGAACTCGTCCTCTCCGGCAGGCCTCAAGTTCTGGGAGGGTGCACAGCCGCCAGCAGGGCTTCAGGAACCAGCACATTCTTTCCAAGAAGAGTCAGCTTTAGTCATTCACTGATGTCTCAGTCGAAATGCTCTACCTCCAACGGCCACAAGATGGAACAGACTTGCTTTCGCAGCCACACAGGGGAGGTTCCTACCAAGCCTGTGAGGAGACTCCAGGAAGACGGGGCTGACGTAGTTTAACCCGATGATGGGGGAGGGGGCACTGCAAATCTGTTATTTCCTGAGAGAGAGAGTGTTATGTGTGTGGTGGGGTGGAGCAACCAAATCATCAGCATGGTTCATCTCAGAAAGGGTTTCTTCCTCAGAATTCCTAAATTTCCCGGTGAGGGGGAGGGGGAAGAGAATTCCACAGTGAGCTGATAAGCAATGACTTTGGGGCTGTGTTTTACCACTGCTAGGCTTTTCTGACCAGATTCCAGTCGAGGCTCATCCCCATGAGGTGAGGAAGATATTCATGGGTCCTAAGTCTCTTTATCTCATTCTTTCTCAGATTTCTCGGCTTCCTTCCTTCTTTTACTAAGATTTAAAATGTTTGGTTTGAAAGAGGAAATTTGGGCCAGGAGGAGAAATAATTTCATGCAATGGGAGAGACCTCCTTTGGAGAATGGACAGGTGGCAGGTGGGGACAGAGATCAAGTGGCTGTTTTCTTGTTTTGTTTTTTTTTTAAACTACGAAAACCAGTCTTTTGGTTTTTGGAGTCAGAATTTTGGCCACCTGGTAGATGATTTAGTATTCTGCTAAGACTTTTCCTTATTTAGTGCAGATAGCTTTTTTGCTCATTTTCCTTTTTGGTTGGATTTTTTAAAAGTTATTTCATATGCAAAACAGAGCAGTCAGCAAGTGATGCTAAAATAATTTGTGCTTCCAGGAAGGCAAGACTATATTCTTAAGCAATATAATGTAGGCAGAGGCTTCTGTAATGGGACACTTAGTCACAGGAGAAAACGTGGACTCCTAAAGTTAGGACTCATGGAGCTGGTAGAGCTAACATTTTGGGGATAGACTGGGTGGAGGTGAGAATTTGGTTAGGGTATCTTTCTAATGACAGAGGGTCTCACTGTGGGGTCCTAAGCTGATTACTATAAAGTCAGACTTTTTGAGGGTTGCCACTGCTGGTAACCAGAGTGAAAGCTTAAGTCACTTAAGATCACTAGGCTTAATGAAATAATCATTCTTTCTTTGGAGAGAACAAAGTGACAAAAGTTTTCATTTTTCATTCTCTTACTCTGCTCATCTGTGTCTTTCTCTGCTTTCTTAAATCTAACCAACTGATTTCATTACCTTGAAATGCATGAAAAGACTGATAAAATAATATTAATAAGAACCAATTAATTTGGGACTTGTGATAGTTCAAGAAAGGGCTGGGCTGCAGTTACCTCTGTATTCTGGGAAAAAAACAGGTCTTTGAAGAAAATTAATAGCATAACAAGATCCCAGAGGTAATATTTATGAAAACAAATTATTTCCTAGAACTTTTGTTGTTGTTGAGTTGCTCAGTCATGTCTGACTCTTTCCAACCATGAACTGCAGCATGGGAGGCTTCCCTGTCCTTCACTAAATCCCAGAGCTTGCTCAAACTCATGTCCATTGAGTTAGTGATGCCATCTAACCATCTCATCCTCTGTTGCCTCCTTTTCCTCCTGCCCTCAATCTTTCCCAGCATTAAGGTCTTTGTCAATGAGTCGGCTCTTCACATCAGCTGATCAAAGTATTGGAGCTTCAGCTTCAGCAACAGTTCTTCCAGTGAATATTCAGGGTTGATTTCCTTTAGGATTGACTGGTTTGAGCTCTTTGCTGTCCAAGGGACTCTCAAGAATCTTCTCTAGCACCACAATTCGAACTTTAGCAACTTCCAATTGAACATCCATAATCGATGACTGAATTCACTCTCATCAATATAAGGAGGTCTAACCTGGCAAATCTTGAGTTAACCCATTTCAAGCATCGGTTAATAACACGCTAGAGAAATCAAGGTTAACAAGCACTCAGATGTGGACCAAGGACAAAACAGGGCAGACAGACGAGCAGATGGGACTTTGGGGAGGAGGAGCAATGAGCTTGAAAGCTCTATCTTTATCTTCAACTTCTGAATTCTTTCTTTCTCTTGGAACTTGTCTCCCAAGGACCTGGTTTGCAAGAGGGGTGTGGATCTTCCTCTTTCTTAGTGGGTACTGCTGCCCTTACAAGAGGGAGAGTCTAGGGCACGGGTAGCCCCAGGGAGAAGGCTAAGGAGCAGACCTGGCCTTTCATCTGGGCCCCAGGAATCCTCAAGGTGCACTGGTGGTCCAGCCCAACCCTCCAGGGAGGCTTCGGACCAAGGAGCTGGCTACAGAGTGCTGTTTTATCTGGCTTTTCTGCACATCATCTAGAGACCAGGAAAGTGGCCCAGCATCTGTGGTGCTTAAGAATACCGACTCTGGAGCTGGCATTGGCCTGTCTGGTCCAAATCCTGGATACCTCCCAACTCCCCTGTAATTTGGGGTTAATAATAGCCCTTTCTACCTCATACGGTTGTGGCAAGGATTAAATGTAATAATATTCTTAAGTGCTTCGATACCTACTTGGCACAGAGCAAATGCTAAATGTTTGTTTAATAAATAACTGTTATATATGCTGGAATATGATAACACTTCAATTTTTACATTAATTTTTAATGAAGACTTTTCTCAAATTCCAACTGGCCTTATCTCCCTGAAGTACGATAAAACAGTGATGTTTCAAGGCACACTTATGCAAATAAATGCCAAACATTTTAACAACAGTCAGAGCTTCTACATATGCACTGAGAAATGAATTCAGAACTTTCTAGGTGCGAATGAAAAAAATGATTATTTATATGCTCATGTTGAAAAGAGTAAAAAAGGATGTTGATTTTTCAGCATGTCGGCACCACCATTCTCTTGTCTCCCCAAGACGCCCTGTTATTGTTCAGTGGTTCACTCCACCCCTCCCCATGATTCCTCCCCTAGATTGGCACTGTAATTTACCTTTAATATGCAACTGGATTCTTCAATTTAAAACCAGATTAAAGTAATGGGTTGTAAAGTACAACGAGGCTTTTTTAAACTGCATCCAAGAAGCTGAAGTACTATGAAAAATCAAGAATGGTACTGCTCTACTCTTAGATTGCAGCTCAGACCAAAATAGACTAGCACTGGGCTCTTCACCCTGCCACCAACTATAATTAGCTTGTCTGCAGCAAGAAGGGAGAAAAAAATTACACTACCACTTAAGGTGCAGAGAGAACAACCTGTTTTTGTCCTTTCAGAGCCCCCTGTTGTAGACAAACCACCAAGAGTTTTGCTGGCACTCATTAAATCGTACCCGCTCCCCACTCCATGCCCATCTGTACTAATAACATCATTTTGACCATGTAAATTGAATTGCCAAAGATCACATTCAGTTCTTCCTCTGGGAAGTCTTTCCCTCTACAGCCTTTTCCCCACCCCACCTGTTTAAGGAATGTGGTCTGAATTTGTCAGAGGACACTGTAAGAAAAAAGGAATGATGCCCTGTGTAGTCTTGACCCTGGAACCCAAGCAGTAAGGTCCTAGAAGCACCATGCATTACAAAGACTGAAATCCCAACATACTTTCTTTGCTGTCGATATCCTGATATGTCTAGAAGGGTTTTCCGAGGGAAAGACCGAAAGAGCTTCTGCACCTGCTGTTTCCATGACAACAATCTTTTTTTCTGTGTCTCTGTAAATGCCTGCAAAAACAAACAGGACTTTTTAATGGGTGACGCAACCTGGCATTAGAGGAAGAAACATGCAATTAATAGGGGAAATATTGGAGTCCTACAGTTGCCTTTTCTTCACCTTGTTTCCAACCGGGTCCAAACAGCAGTCAATTTTGTTTGAGAGCCTCCTGTACTGAAAATTCAAGTTATTTGACATTGGAGGTGCCTGGTAAGGTACGTGCATTAAGCTTTTGGCAATCCTCGATTTCAGTTGCATTTCTGGCAGATCCCTACCCTCCTTCCTCTTTCCCCTGACTCCACTCTGGACTCTATTTATTAACCCAGAATGAATTGCAAAATTGATTGTTGACTACTCTGGCTTTCGCAGGCCCCCTGCATTTTCATAATCAATGGAAATGCTAAACCACTGCAAAAATCAATCTTTTTGATGGTCTGTGCTCACCCTGGAGTGGTCTTCAGGGCTTCAGAACACAGAGTATACACTGTACGTGTCAGGACTCTGCTGAGAAATCTCCAGTTATGAGCCCCATGTACTACACAACCCCAGTGCACCAATCATAACCTAAATTTTGTCTAAGGCTCAGGAAAATGGATAGATCTGATGTCTTCTCAAGCCTTTTCTGGTTTTGGGGAGGTTTCGTCTACTGCCCCATACATAACACTCTCCCATCAATATCATGTGTCCTTCTGTGTACAGCTGTGTGCTCAGCGCAGCCCAGGGAAGGACTTCATGGGGCTGTAAGTCCTCAAGGCAGGGACTCTCAAATTCAGGATATATTAGGATCCCCCCAAGGAGACTGTTAAAATCTAGATTTTTGGACCAACTCCCACACACCAGAGCCTGATTTCATAGATCTCGAGAGGAGTCTAGGGGGTTTGTGTTTGCAGCAAGTGCCCGGGGAATTCTGCTGCAGGTAGGTCATGGCCATGTAATATTCTAGACTGGTGAGGATCACACACACGGTATAGGAACTCCCTGTTAAGCATGTAGAACTGTGGTCCACGTGCTGTCATAAGTCCACCAGATCTGACTAATGAGCAGTAACAGTGATGGAGATACCATACCCAAGTAGTTTTGTCAATAAAGCATGAAATAAATACTTTTTAAGTAGCAGTAAATGATTACTTAGAGTAATAATAAACTACATGCCTGTTTCCCATAAAGGAAGCAGATTCCTTAAACAGAGAGAAAAGAATGACAGCTTAATGCTCTTCTACTGACATTTAATCTTTAAGGACCCAAACACAAGAGAGCTATGTGAACAAAAGCAAAAAGACGTCAATCATATTATGGAAAAGGTACTGACGACTTGCAAACCCCTTCCTCCCAGGTGACCTGGGCCAGATGCCACTGAGGGACAGTCATCAAGGAGGGCTTCCCCACCAGACATTCAGTGCCCCATTAGAGAAGAAGGTGCTGATATCCCTTAAGGTGCACGGTGAATGGTCTCAGGGCTAAAAGGTGAGGATGTCGTTCTTCTCTATGGTCCCTCTCACTTGCTGATGATACTAGGTGAATGTCCAGCTATACATGAGTATCTCCAAAAACTGCAAAAGGCAAGCATTTCTGCTAGACTAATAAAGGGATGGGTAGATTCTGCTTCTGACTAGCTTAGTCAGCCAAGTGTTGAACAATGACACAAGATGCCAGCATGCAGGTCAAGATGACCTGGGGAGCAGGGTCCAGCTCAGTGGTCAGTAGAAGGCTCTGGATGCAAATGGGCAGGGCTCAAATCTCTGCACATCTTTATGCAGGTTCCTCCACCCGAGACTCGGCTCCTTTAACTCAGGACAGTAATACCTCATCAAAGGGATGCTGTAAGGATTCAAATTAATTCACACATGGAGGGCACTTAGAATACTCACAACACACGTAGCTCTTCACCGTGGTGCACGTGATACTGCCCACAGACTCCCTCCCCAGGCTTTTCAGCTGCATGGACTAGCCCTTTGGTGGTGGCACATGAAAGTCCATCCCGTTTGGTATTCAACCATCACCTTTAACACCAACAAAAGACTTCAAGGCCTCGAAACCACAACACTGAGCGGGTCTGGAGCCAGCCTGAGCTTCCAAGTGACAAAGGAGTAAAGGGGTCACTTTACAGATGTGCATTCAAAGTGCTGCCAGGGACACTGGTTCATACGTGACATTTCCCACGGTGACAAAGAACACCCAAGAAGATGGAAATGTTTGCGCCCCCTCCGAGAGGTCAGGTCATCCACTCAGCACCAGGACATCAGACTCACAGCAACTGGGACTGCAGATAGGAGTGGGCCCCTCAGCAGTGCTGAGTGTACGGCTGTTCTCAGTCCTGGAAGACACTGCTGGGAGGCTCGAAGTGGAGCTAGACTGTGGCTGGCAAGGAGTGATTTCTGAAAGCTGGTTCCTGTGCATGCCTGCAAATAGCACTCTGTCGTGAGAGCCCTGCTATCGGCTGGGAGGCCAATACCTCACCCGAGCCCGCTCTAGGTGGGGCTGGCAGAGTTTTTTGGGGGCTGGAAGGGAAGGAAGATTCTACTCTCCCGAATGCCCGCACACAGCCAGTCAGCCACTTCTGAGTCCTCTGCCCCTGTCGGGCCCTGACTTAGACGTCTGTGTGGAGGCAGATGTGTCCTACAGCTCTCGTGGCTGGATAACAAGGCTCATGAAGGGGACAAGGGCTCGTCTTCAGGGAACCGTCGGTCTAAGACAGTGAGGAGTAAGAAGCCTGGGCTTGTAATGCAGGAGATGAAGTGATGGACTTCAGAAATAAGATTCAGCACTTTCCTGGCCTTCCTTTTACTGTTCTGGGGAGTGGCCCCTCTGTCCCTGGGGAGGAAGGAAGGTGTCTTGGCTTGGTCAGCACCCTCCCTTCCAGCAGCTGAAGAACAGCTCGATTGGGCTGTGAAAGGAGCCCTGTCTCCCAGAACCCAAGGGAATCTTCAGCGAGGATGGAGGCTGGGCCTGTCCCGGGCCTCCCAGAGAGGGTGGGCTCTGCACACACAGAATACCCCCAGGCTGTGGAAAGTTACTCAAACGCCTTTCCTCTTCCTCAAACTCAACTAATAAAAAGCCTCGGACAACATTTTCCCCTCCCAAAGCAGCGTGCAGGCACCTCCATCCTGACATGAATGCAGGCGAGCAGAGTGGGCATGAGTCCTTTCTGCCCTGTGATTCCCATCAGCGAGGCCCCTCCGCAGCAGTCAGGAGAGAGGAGCCCACACAGTGCCACCTTGGCACCTAGAACTCGGAGCTTCCAAGGAAGTAGAGGGGAAAGACACGGAAAGGAGAGCCAGGGTGCAGAGGGAGCACGCACAATGGCAGGAAAGTGAGCAGCGCCAGACCACAACACGGGCAATGTGGACCAATGAGGATGCCTGTGCACCGCCCAGCAGAGGCAGCTGGAGGACTCGTTATTTCGCCTCCTGGGCTCAGCAGACTGGAGATGAGGTGGAAGGTAACTTGTCCTTCAGTTTCTCACAGGCTCAATGCTGAGCATGGGTGTGGGAGCGGAAGCAGGGTTCTGGTTTGCTTTTTCAGAAGCTTAAATGCCTGGCGATCGGTAGCCCCCTAAGCCCACCCCAAGTGCCCTCCTCCCTTCCAGGCGCTGCTCCGTCCACCTGGACCCCTCTCTGTTCTGCCTCCTCATGGAACAAGTCTCTCCCACTAAGGCTCTGTTTGTCTTTCAGGTCTAGTTTGGAGGCAGTCCCTTTGGCTTCTAGATAGGTGCCCACTGCACTTCCTGGGCTCCAGCCCCACACCGGTGGCCTTATGGTCACACTTGTGATGACCTGTTTTCCTTTTGTCTCACCCACTCTCCTCCTGCTGGAAGCCCACCAGCCAGGGGCAAGACCTAGGTGCTTTATAAATACCTACGGAATGAATGAACTTTAATATCCATCTCCTGTTCTGGCCTTCTCTTCTTTCTATTGCTTTTTGCTGGCCCAGATGAGAACTGTGTCAGGACTGGACACTAAAAAGCTTGAGTGGGAGTTCACAGTGCCGTGAGAGGAAACTGCAAAAATGTGGGCTTCAGGGATGGGGAGGAGGGGTTGGGATGGAAACCCAGTGGGAGACTGCACACCTGCGTGTGAGGGGCCGGTGGAGACATAGCACAGAAGGGGCGAGGGTGCAGAAAACCAAACAAGCCGCCAGCCGCAGATGGCCTGTGGGCAGCTGGAATGTGGGGAGTGTGTCTCCCTTCCCGGGGGCCCACTCGACTCCCGGGGTCCAAGCTACCAGCATGGCAAAGCCCAGGCGGCTTGGAGGCCTTTACCATCCTATTTTCACATCAGAGTCCCACAGAAAGATCTCAGTGGTCTAGGTTTATCCAGTCCTAAGTTTTCTAAAACAATGACCCTGTCCGAGTAATTCTCTCAGGGGAGGGGCACCCAAGAAGCCATTGGGATCCTGGGTCTGAGGCACAACTGCCTATCCCCCCATGTCCCTCGGGACAGCCCTGGCCAGGACCTGCCTCGCTCCATCAGAGTCGTTCCATCATTGTCCCGAGGGCCTGGGAGGCATAGCACCAGCCTGACTTTCGTGAAAAGGACAGAGATTGTCATACTGAGTGAAGTAAGTCAGACAGAGAAAGACAATCATCATATGATATTGTTTATACGTAGAATCTTAAAAAATAGTACAAATCAACTTATTTTTACAAAAGAGAAATAGAGTCACAGATGTAATAAACAAACTTATGGTTACCAAGGGGAAAAGGTGAGGAAGGGTTAAACTGGGACAGTGGGACTGACATATACACACTACTGCTGCTGCTGCTGCTGCTGCTGCTGCTAAGTCGCTTCAGTCTTGTCCGACTCTGTACCACCCCATAGATGGCAGCCCACTAGGCTCCACTAGGCCCCGGGATTCTCCAGGCAAGAACACTGGAGTGGGTTGCCATTTCCTTCTCCAATGCATGAAAGGGAAAAGTCAAAGTGAAGTTGCTCAGTCGTGTCCAACTCTTAGCGACCCCATGGACTGTAGCCTACCAGGCTCCTCGGTCCATGGGATTTTCCAGGCAAGAGGACTGGAGTGGGCTGCCATTGCCTTCTCCGGACAGATACACACTACTATATATAAAATAGATAACTGATAAGGACCTACTGTACAGCACAGGAAACTCTACTCAATACTCTGTAATGGCCTATATGGGAAAAGAATCTAAAAAAGAGAGGATATATGTATATGTATAACTGATTCACTTTGCTGGATAGCAGAAACTAAAACAACAATTGTCAATCAACTACAACCCAATACAATTTTTAAAAAAATTCCTGTAAGACTCAGAAATCAAAACACAGCAGAAAGCCCTCAAACCACACACAAGACACACAGACACACCTGATTTGTTCTGAACACTCTCCCCTTTCTCCCTGCTTGGTCCGCCCCAGGCTCTGACCCTCAGGGAGGCTTCCGGAGTCAGAAGCTTCTCTCAGGCATTTGCCTCCATGTCAAAGCTCAGTCTAGGTGAATCTCTGGACACCAGAGGAACACACAAGCTGCATTTAGGTTTGAAGTCACCACAGCCGAGTTCTGCTCGAGCTATTAGTAATGACTGTCTACTCAAAGATGAGATGTCAGAGACCCAGATGATCACCTCACAGAATCTCTGAGAACTACTTCAAAGGAATGAGAAAAAGCAGTTTCATAAAACCTGTCACTACTTACCTCATGGATTAGACATTTGTCTATGAGCTGTAAATAGGAACTTATATTTTCCTCATCGGGTCTGGAGACCAAGAGTTGTGTACACACTGGGAATTTAAAAAAAAAAAAAAGGATGAATTAGAAAAATGCACATCCATTCTAACCCCTGAGATCTGCCTCCGATTTCCTTTCAGGACCAATATTTTGAGAGGTATGTGTGACCATGGCTTTACGTCAGCTTCACAAAAAAGGCCAGGAGGCTGCTCGTTCCACTGAAGTCAAAGGCTTGGTCACCACAGGAGCCCTTGCCTCCAGAAGCCCCTTTGGTTAATTCCACGCATACCATTCTATATTAAGCCTTCTGCAACCCGGCGCAAGACAGACACCCTGGGAGGAGGAGAACGCAGCAGCGTCCCAAGCCCTGTCTTTGAAAGAGCGTCCTTTGAGAGGGAGTTCAAAGACCCTAAAGACCATCAGCCCTTTTCAGAGCAGGCACCATCATTTTATGAATGAGCCACACATCTCATCTGAAGGAGTGAGGCTGGCACACCTTTTAGGATGTGAGGTGTGTGGGCATGCACATGAGTAAGGAGCCTGCTACTCATTCACTGGAGGGTGATTTTCTCAGAGTGATACCCACACATTTATATATACACAGGCCCACCTACACACCCAGGTTCAGAGGCAGAGCACAGCACACACACCCACTGGACAGCTCATGGCCACGCTAGTGTAGCTCACTCTATTCCCGTCCGAAAGATCCTGGTGTTCTCCTTTTGATGGGAATGTTTAGAAGGACAGGTGGAGATGGCTGGACAGAGACATCAGTTAGGAGTAAAAATGCCTTGCTCTCAAGGAGAGCAAGCTTAAAACCTGGGCACCATGATGTCTTTCTCTCCCTCATCCCACATACCTGATCTGTCACAGAATCCCATTTATACCATGTCTTGGCACATAGGTTTTCAGTATAACACTGTGGGTAATAACAAAACATGGAAACTACCTCTACATTCATTAATTGGGGCCCTGTCAAATCATGGTTTATGCGTATGGGGGAACAGTATGCAGCCTTTAAAAAAGAATGAGATGGTACTTTTGTACGGATAGGAATATTGAAAGCATATAATGTAAAAAAAAAAAAGCTGTAGAGAAATATATAAACAAGACCTGTTTGTGTGTAAAAAGGATGCTCATGTGCTTATGTAATTACAGTGTTTCTGAAGGGCTATTCTGAAAGGTTTATAGTGGTTACCTCTAGAGAGGAATATTGTAGGGCCAAGGGTAGAGGTGGGGGCTATTTTCACCTTCCATCATTTTTCATTTAGCTTTGATTTTTATGTTGAGCGTGACTTGATTTCATAATTTATTTGAAAGTAGTTAAATTTTAAAAAGCAGCCATGCCACAGGAATGCAGAGCCCACAAGGATTGTGTCATGGGTAAGGGGGTGAAGTACAACATTCTCAGGTAACCAGCCCACCTGTACCTCCAGCAGGGGGTCATCTACTCTAATCCACACAGCAAGGAGCCCCTTGGGGGTAGGGGAGACTGAGAAAGTGAGTCGGGGGACCCATGCTGGCCATGAAGTGGCTGGCATTTCAGCTCCAAAGGGTGCTACAAGTCACCTCCTCTGAACCAGAATTCTACAGATCTCAGTCTTTCTAAGAACAGGCACCACCAGGAATCTCTCATTGTACCTATATAAGACTCAGGTGTTCCCTTTCTTTTGATTAGAACCCAGTTCTTTGAAATGGTCTGAAATATTGGACAATAGAAAACACATTGGTCCCCCTTCCCAGAGGAAAAGTACTGGCATTCACTCCATTTTTAAAATAATCAAGATCTCTTGAGAAGCACCTGATCAAGCACAGACTAGTGTTGGACATGGTGAAGGACACGTGCATAAGGGTCTGGCTCGGGGCAGTCATAGGTAGAAGGGGTGCTGTCAGCCAGGGACCAGGTGTGAATTCTGTGCTGCCCTACAGACACAGGCAGTGCGGCCGTGGTACCTTTGGTGGCCTGTAGGAAGCCTGCCTTTAGCCTGAGAGTCCAAAGGCCCAGTGAGCGGTCCACCAGGAGGGCCCTGCGGGCGTGGTCTGAGAGAAGGGGAGAGATGGAAGCTAGGGTGAAGGAAGAGGCCTTGGGGGGCGGTTTGTCAGAGAGCTTGGAATCTAGATCCAAATACCTTTCCCCCTCTAGGCTGTACTTTCCGCATGTGTAGAATGGGCTAACGACATGGACTCTGGCAGTTCACCCCACACCCAGGGGAAGCCCATGGGAATGGGTAGCCCTGGTCAGGAGTGTTGAGAAGAGAAGAGGGCAGGTGGGAAAACTGGGCTTTACCTTTCCCCATGACACGTGTGAACTGCCCGGGGAGATCCCCCTCCGGCAGGGGGGTGACAGCCAGCTCCCCGTCACAGCTGCTCAGCTGGTGTGGCTGGAGCCCGCCACTGGCCCCAGCCGAAGTGGTGGCCGTGGCTCCTGCGGCCGTGGCACTGTCTTTGCAGTCCGGGCTCTGGCTCTCGGGGCCCATCAGCGAAGGCGGGTGCGGGGCCTGGGGCTCCCGGCGGCGAGCCTCTGGGGTGGTGCTCGGTGAGCTGTACGCCTTGATGGGGGTCAGGATCATCTGGTGCAGCTCCTGGAGGGGGAGGCGCAGGTTGCCCCCCTCAATGATGTCCTAGAGGGTCAAAGGGAGAAGACCTCTGTTCGGGTCAGGAACTGGGATGACCCACCTCCATGCCTCCCCGCCTCTGCCTGGAGCTATTCCCAGATGGGGGCTCGTGGCTGCTGACACTTTCATTAAAACGTTCTTTGGAAGATGGGACAGTTTACAATGTAATCATTCTGGGGGACTTCCCTGGTGGTCCAGTGGTTAAGAATCTGCCGTGCAATGCAGGGGACATTGGTTTGATTCCTGGTCCAGAGCTAAGATTCCACATACCACAGAGCAATGAAGCTCATTCGGCCCGCGAGCCACAGCTAGAGAGTACATGTGCCAAAATGAAAGATCCTGCATAACGCAACAAAGATCCCAAGTATCGCAGCTAAGACCTCATGCAGCCAAATAAATAAATGTTAAAAATTAAATCATCAGTATTAGCCCAGGTAGAAAACTTTAAAAATATATACATGTCTAACGACGAAATAGAACCACTTTAAAATCCCGCTAAGATGCTGACTAAAATGATTTCGGTATATTTCCTTCCCTGGCATCCTCTGTGCCTTTCCTTAAAGTGCATTTGATACAGTTTACGTCACACACTTTAGAAGCTACACAACAAAGTTGTACAGGGCCACATGGAGGTTTCCTGTCATATGATTTGTTTTAGATGAAGGAACCTGCTCATTCACACTTTCATCCAGCCCATGACAGAGGCAACACAGGCATGGTTAGAAGCACTAATGCTAAGACAGATGCTTGGGTCTGATACAGCTGTGTGCCCTTAGGTAAATGACTTAACTTCTCTGTGCCTCAGTTTCCCTGTGTACAAAATGAAGATTACTGTACTACCTGCCTCATTGGTGGTTTCGATGAGGTTAATATTTGTAAAGCTACCGGTTCCTACGTTATGTGATTCTTTGTTAAATTTATTTTTTAATTATTTTTTAATATAAATTTTAAATTTTTAATTGGAGGCTAATTACAGTGTTTTATTGGTTTTGCCATACATTGACATGAATCCGCCACGGGTGTACATGTGTTCCCTATCCTGAACCGCCCCCCCCCCATCCCATCCCTCTGGGTCATCCCAGTGCACCATCCCCAAGCATCATGTATCATGCATTGAACCTGGACTGGCGATTCATTTCACATATGATAATATACATGTTTTGGGTGCTCTGACCTGCTGTGCACTGAGCTAGATGGTGTGGGGGATGGGGATATGGTGGGAAAGCTGTTAAGGTTCCCTCGGGGAGTTTACATCCTAGCAGGACATGAATATTCATCATGCTGGAGACTGAGAAGCAGGGCAGGGGTTCCGGGAGGGGAGGTCCTCATGGGCTGCAGGTTCCTGGGAAAGAGTGCTCCAGGCAGAGAGCACACGGGGGCAAAGGCACTGAGGTGGGAGCCTGGAGTCTGTGAGAAACAGCACGGAGGCCTGAGCTGGAGCAGAGAGGCCGAGGGGCAGGGTGGGACATGAAGTCCAAGGAGCCACAGGGCCTGAGTGGAGAGGAGTCAGGTCGGCAGGCTGGGCCAGGGGTGCAAGAATGTCTTCTACGTGAGATGAGAAGTCAGGGCAGCTTCTGAGCAGGGGAGTGACATGTTTTAGAAGGATTATTCTAGAGAAAAATAAGTATTTTACACAAACAAAAATATCTACACATATTTAATATATACTATAGAGGCAGACCTTGGAGATATTGCAAGTTTGGTTCCAGGTCACTACATAAAGAATCACTCATTTTTTTTGGTTTCCCGGTACCTATAAAAGTTATGTTTATACTACATTATATAGTCTATTAGGCTTCCCAGGTGGTGCTAGTGGTAAAGAGCCCAACTGCCAATGCAGGAGACTTAAGAGTCACAGGTTCAATCCCTGGGTCAGGAAGACCCCCTGGAGGAGGGCACGGCAACCCACTCCAGTATTCTTGCCTGGAGAATCCCATGGACAGAGGAGAGTCGGACACGACTGAAGCAACTTAGTACATAGCACATACAGTCTATTAAGTGTGTCATAGTATTATGTTTAAAAGAACCAATGTACATACCTTAATTAAAAAGTGTTTCATTGCTAAATAGTGCTAGCCATGATCTGAGTCTTATCTTTTCACAATAGTAACATCAAATATCACTAATCATAGATCACCATACCAAATATCATAATAATGAGAATATTTGAAATATGATGAGAATTACCAAAACATGACAAAGAGACATGAAGTGAGCAAATGCTGTTTGGAAAATGGGGCCAAAAGGCTTGTTAAACTCAGGGCTGCCACAAATCTTTGATTTGTTTAAAAAAAAAAAAAGGCGGTATGTGTGAAGTGTAATAAAATGAGGCATGCCTATAATGTATATAATTGTATGTAATACATCCATGACTTTATATAATGAAATTCAATTCTTCTACACATGTAGTTTGATATCCTGGGCATTATTAGAAAAAGCAGTGAAAGTTGATTCTGATGGACATCTATCTGTCAGATGCTCACAGAGGCGCAGAACAGGCTCAGATGCTTGGGGATGGTGGTCAGGGGTTGGGGGTCTCCCTGGTGTAGGGGGTGGGCCCTGCTCTCTGCCACAGTGCTGCCCAGTGATTATGCAGCAAACCTCTCCCTAGGACCCAGGAAGGACCTTGACAATCAGGGCCCTGATTACTAATGAAGTATTTAATCTTCTGAGAGCCCAGAATAGCAAGAACATAATTTTAAAAGCCTGAAGCATGAGTACCAGCCCGTTCCTGGGATCCTCTCTTATCAAGAAAAATTGCTCGATGATGTCAAGCAACACAAGCTGATGGGACACGATCATTTCTGCACCCAGATCTCCCATCAATCAGTTAGAAAGAGGAAATCTGAGGACGCAGGCCTGTTTCAATTCTGGGCTCCAAAACACCAACAGCCCGCCCGGTTGCTGGCGGGAACTTGATTTGTGTGGGGGTGGGGGTGGGGGGTTGGAAGCAGAGACTGAATTGTGCCTCGGCCTAGTTGGCACCCCAGGATTCCGAGGGAACTGAAATGCTAAGTAGCCACCAGAATTGTCTCAAACCTGGCCAGGGCCACTCTCCAGTCTATTTTAGGGGAGAGAATCCATTTTCCTTTTAATGAAGTGGACTTTGCAGAGCCTACGCCCTTCCTTCTCAACCTGGCAGACAGGGGCATGGTAAGACCTGCCTGCAGCCTGTGCCTGCAAGCTCAATGCCTGAGTCAGGATGCTTCTGGTCAGGCTCAGTTTTCCTGATGCTGGGCTGGACCGGCCCTTTGCAGAGTCTGATGCTGTCACGTGATTGGTCCCTTGACTTCGGACATGGTATCAGGGCAGGACCCGTGGAGGCAAGCTAGCCGACCTAGGCCAAGAGAGCCCCTGCTGCCTTTTCTGATCAAACTACATGCCAACCAGCCGAACCCTGCCTTGAGGTCCCCCAGTTCCTGCCAGCACCTGAGGGGTTCTGACCTCCTTGTCCAGCCCTGACTGAGGAGGGGAAGGGAAATGATAGAGAAGGGGTAAGGCTGCCCCTTGGGAGGGGGCTGGGCAGACAGAGGTGGGAGGCTCCTTTGGGTGATCACATGCACCCCTGTTGTGCCATCCTATGTGGCAGTACCACTGAGAAAAGCAAATGTGTGCCTGTGACTCTCAACTGCTACCAACCTTGCCTGCTCTCGACACGTGGTGTGAAGGCTTCTGCAGTTACTCAGTGATGGGCGAGGAGATCTGGGTTCTGCTAAGAGCTGAACTCCTTTCAAACTGGGCATGTATACTTGTCCCAAGCTCAAATCTTATGTGACGCTACTGGGGACACCCATACCGAAAAGGGAACCCATAAACATAGTGAATAATGTCAGATACTTTCCGAAAATATCACAATCAGGAATCATGCTTAGCTTGGTCTTTTGCTTTGACCTCAAGCCACTGTCTCAGAGACAACCCCTGGCTTATGACCAGTAGGCAGCAGCTCTGCTGATGCCAGCCTCCGGGGGGGGGGGTGCACTATGACCATCAGGTTGCATTCCTGACTCTAGAGTGAATTCGGGAACTTGAGGGCCCAGGCAGAGAAGGAATCGAGCTCAATCCAGTGCCCTTGACTGGCTGAGGGACAGAACTCCCATGTTGACAAAAACAGGGGATCAACCCAAGTCTCTATGGATCCTTTGTATCATAAATATAACCCTGCATTAGGAACTCAAAGAGGCAAACATGAGCACAGAGCAGCACAGCTGCCCTTTAACTACTGTGCGGAACAGAGGTGAGAGCAGAGTGGCAAGGCTGGACCCTTCTACACTGCAGTCGGTCAGGCAGACGCAGCTCGGGGCCGACAAGGAGGAAGGTGCTCCATCCTGACTGTCCCAGGCTTCCTGGCCTGGCTTTCTTAGGTCTTGGAGGAGGACTGGTTCAGAGCCTCTCTTGGGGCTTGGAACAGTCAAAGGGTGCAAATCATCCGGAAAATGGCAGCTGGTGGCACCCCCAGCACTTATGCAGCATCCCGTTGCCCCATCCTTCTCTCTTTGTGAGACGGATTGGGCCCCTCACCCAGCAGACAGCACTCCTGTGTCTACTTAACTCCATCCTCTCTATGGGCTGGGCACTGTCAGACACTGAGGGTCTAAAAATGATGACAGAATCCTCACCCTAAGATGCTTATGGCTCCTGGGGTGGACCCATACATTGTGAGGATGCTGCTAGGACGGGGGCGGCAGGGTGGCGGGAACACAGAGGTGTGTGTGTGTCTCCTTTCTCCAAGCCAGGTTCCCAAGCTCAGAGAATGGTCAGTTTCACAGTTTGGGAGCCAACTGAAAAAAGACAGTAAATAAAAGCACATGGATGTGAGAGTTGGACCGTAAAGAAAGCTGAGCGCTGAAGAACTGATGCTTTTGAACTGTGGTGTTGGAGAAGACTCTTGAGAGTCCCTTGGACTCCAAGGAGATCCAACCAGTCCATCTTAAAGGAGATCAGTCCTGAATACTCATTGGAAGGACTGATGCTGAAGCTGAAGCTCCAATACTTTGGCCACCTGATACGAAGAGCTGACTCATTTGAAATGACCCTGATGCTGGGAAAGATTGAAGGTGGGAAGAGAAGGGGATGACAGAGGATGAGATGGCTGGATGGCATTACCAACTCAATGGACATGAGTTTGAGTAAATTCTGGGAGTTGGTGATGGACAGGGAGGCCTGGCATGCTAGGGTCCATAGGGTCGCAAGGAGTCGGACACAACTGAGCGGCTCAACTGAACTGAACTGAAAAGCACACCGAAACATTTTCACTACTAAAGATAAATGCTGGAAAATCTGCCCCAGTGACCGTTCTAATCTTACCTTTCCCACCAAACATCTTGCGAAGTCTGCACTGCCTGACCCCAAGGCCTCAGTACCATTTACACTCTCCAGTTCTTGGGTTCCTGCTTCCCCTCCCATCTCCCTGACACCCTTTTGCATCAGGGCTATCAGGAAGCTGCTGGTGGCCGGTTCCGGGGAGCAGTGTTCAGTCATCAGGTGTGACACGTCTCTGGCTCCTGATGGGACATCCCCTCTTTAGCCCTCCCACCCTCTGGGCTCTATCACTGTTTGGTCCCTCCACGTCCTCTGGCGCTCCCCATCCAGGGTCCATCCTCAGCTCTTATCACTCGTCACACAATTCTGGCCATTTACACATAAACGACCCACAACGGAGTCTTTCAAACCCTTGTGGACTCTATTCTAAACTTGTTCTCTGGGCCACTGACTTTCTACTTCCAGTGGGGCGTCTTGCTACTTGTAGACGCCACCCATTAAACTCAACTCCACCTCTTTCACATTAGTGAAGTGAAGTGAAGTGAAGTTGCTCAGTCGTGTCCGACTCTTTGCGACCCTATGGACTGTAGCCTACCAGGCTTCCCTGTCTACGGGATTTTCCATGCAAGAGTACTGGAGTGGGTTGTCATTTCTTTCTCCAGGGGACCTTCCCGACTCAGGGATCGAACCTGGGTCTCCCGCATTGTAGGCAGACAATTTACTGTCTGAGCCACCAGGGAAGTCCTTTCAACATTAGTAACTCCTCCTTTATTTTTGGTTCCCAAATGGTACGACACCCGAGCCTGCACCTCCTGCCAATGCCCAGACTCCTGCTAGGTGACTCTCTTATTCTCCACGGTCGTGGCCCCCACCCTGCCTCAGGGCCCACTCTTCCCCAACACCCCGCCAGCACCGAGGCCCCTCTGCTCTCTGTCCTCACCACAGCAGAGTCCTCTGTTTCATCCCAGGAAGACACCCACCGGCCTCAGTGATGGTGCTGACCACGCTGGGCTGTGACCGCACCACCACGCGTCTATCTGCGGCACCTCGTGTCCCCAGCTCTCCGGGGGTGGGGACTTCGAATTCCTCACGGTTTGCCTCCAGTGAGGATGGGGGAAATCGAGTCCAAGGCAGCTGCTTAGTAAGTGTTCAGTAACTGAGTGGAAGTGCTCTGGACATAGAGGTGATCTGCAGCAGCTGCTGATTATGAACTAGCCACGGGTGGGGCCCCAGCCATCTCCTTAGAAATCTCTGGGTTCTGTGTGATGTAAGAATGCCACTGGAAGCAAGGACATGATGACAGCGCTTCCAACAGCACAGTCAGCTGGGGATGTCTGGGAATGCCAGAGAAATGGCTAATGGGAGCCTGTCGCAGGTGGCCTATGTGGGAACAGGTTACCGAGAGCCATCTCCCTGCAGAGCAGGAGAGGTGCAGGTTTCAGAGAAGAGGGAACAGCAGAGCTGAGGCTGAGTCCTCAGTGGACACTGCGGTTCACTCCCTCCCCCAGGCCATCAGCTCCTAACCGCACAAGCTTGCAGTTGTCTAAACCCAGGTGTTCTCAGGCAAGCCCAAAACGGTGATCCACCACTTTCCTCCTCAAAGAAGTCACACCAAATAAACTCATCGTGCTTTCCTCTTGGCCAGTAGTTTCTTTCAGATTCTGTGTTACATTTGTCATCTTTTTTAACATGCCCAATCCAGTGGTCCAGGGAGAAAGCTTTCTGTTTTTTGTGGAGTCAATATTATTCTAGGTGTGAAATATAGGGCATAGTGTCACCGAATTATCAAAGGCTAGATAGAAAGTCAGTGGGATATGAGGGCCACCCGAACCACCTTGCTGCCCTTGTGCTTCCATGTGCTGGTTCGGCCCAGCACTGCAAGAGATGGAGCCTACAGCAGCGCCATCTCTGTCTCCCAGGTGGGTGCACGACCCTCAGTGACAGAGGACATGAGTGAGTTCTTGAAGGAAGCTCCAGAAATAAGAGCAGAAAACACCGCTCTTAAACCATAATCTTAGCAATCGAATCCTTCTGCAAAATGTTTTCTGTGCTTTTTAACAGATAAGGAGAAAATTGGCCTGTTGAATATTTCCCAAAAGAGAAGTTACATAGAAATGGCAATAAACCTGTTAGATGAATGGCTTGGTAAAGGAGTTGGCATAAATTAAGAACAACAGTAACTTCAGGTTCAGTTGGACAGGTTACTTGTCATTTGTGATTCACTATAATTAAGAACAGGTCTTTCATCATGGAAGTACCCGTAAGTAGCCTCTGTCTATCCATCCAGAGGTTTTAATAGCCACCTTCCTTACAAAGTTGCAGATGCATATTCTATAACTGTATATTACTTTGTATTTTATATGATATTCATTGGGCTTCCCTGGTGGCCCAGACAATAAAGAATCTGCCTGCAATGCAGGAGACACGGGATCGATCCCAGGGTTGGGAAGATCTCCTGGAGAAGAGAATAGCAACCCACTCTAGTATTTCTGCCTGGAGAATCCCACGGACAGAGGAGCCTGGTGGGCTATAGTCCATGGAGTCTCAAAGAGTTGGACATGACTGAGCGACTAATTATTCATTAATATTCATTAAGCATAATTTTGTATGTTGTATGTAAACTTATACACACACAGATCTTTGTGAATAAGTTAAAAAATTTCCATTACACTGCAATGTTTATGCGTTCACAAAATTTGCTTTAGCCTTACATGCCTTAGTTCTTTGATCCCTTTCAAAGGCACCCTGGGATTTCTAGAAGGGGTTACAACTCAAGCTCTGCAAGCAGCAAATACATTCCCACCCACCACTCCCAACAGCAATGCACAAGGATCTCCCCACTGGGGCTGTGGCAGTACCAGCTTACAAGGTCTGTTCTTTTTGGGACCTTAAAAAAAAATAAGTCGCTCAGTTGTGTCCGACTCTGTGACCCCACAGACTGTAGCCTGCCAGGCTCCTCTGTCCATGGAACTCTTCAGACGAGAATACTGTAGTGGGTAGCTTTTGGACCTTAGATGAAGTCATAAAGCCACATGTCCTAAAAATGACATCCACACTAGGTTGACATCCAGATACAAAGGCAAGAAGAAAACATACTTGGGCAGCAAACAAAAAGAGATGGTACCAGCAGATGAACTGCTGTTAACAATGGAATAAACTCTTTTTCAGCGTTTTGTTTTTTTGAGACAGTTCCTTTCAGAGTCACAGGGACCCATTCTGGTAAGTTAATGGCTGAAATTATTCTCCGGAGAGTCTACTATGTCCATCCACCAAAAGACTGTGATCTCTACGTGGAAGCTGGGTGTTAACCTGTAGGTGTTTGTCATGCTGTGGGCAGCTTTTCTCAAAGTCAGATCCTTCCCTGGGTGGACAGTGGGACTGAGGCTCATCTGTTTGTTTCCAATACTGATGCGTCAAAATTTCAGCCTCTGATTGCGGGCTGAACATCTCCTTAAATCACTACAGATGTATATAGGCAGAAATGAATGTATGTAAAACATTTCCTGAGAGCTAGGGGAGGGCCAGTTTTGAGATGCCTGGACCCAAGGCTTAGGTACACTTAAGTGGTCAGGTTCCATACAAGTGTGTATAACCAGGAGATAAACTTCAAAATCATTTCATTTTTTCTGACTTTGGTAAGGAAACAACCTGTTGCTCTCTGTAAGGCCTGCCGATGACACTTTTGACTGAGAATATAATTTCCCTTGACTCATTTTCCCACCATGAAGGTAGAAATGGTCCATCACTTGGTGATAACTTACCCTTTCCAAAGACTTCAGGAGATTTTGTCTCTCTTTGAGCTTCTGAATACTGATGACAATTTTGTGTCTTGCGCCTTTGGTAACATTCTGTAATGAAGTAAAAGTTAGATTTAAAAACATATTTTTAGGCATCAAAATATGATGATGAGATTCCAGGAAGCTATTTAGTACATTACTGTCTTCCTGGTTCCCGCGTGTGTGCAGGTTAGTAAATAGCCATTCGTCTCTCTCAACATCCACCGTCATCAACCTCTTACTAAATGTTGTTAACTCCTCAATATCCATTATCATCAACCTCTTCTTACTAAATATTTTAACTCCATCTGACCACACATGTGCTTGTGTCTTTTCCCTGTGACCTTTAGGAGAACAAGAAACAGCCAATCATCCCACCCAGCATGAAATTTCTTCATAGTCTTCAAACATCATTTTTAAGTCATACACTCTTTCCTTGTGTCCAGGTTTTATTGTTTTGGTCTCTTCCAGTTTCCCTGAACGTTCCAGTCCCATACAGAGATATGCATTGCTTTCTCAAAGCTTTTCTATGTTTACCCATCTCGAGGAGATATGAAATCCAGTTCAATTCTCACCCGGTGTCAGACAACACAGGCTGGTTTTTATCAGTCTGTAGGCCCTCCTGAGTCTCCACAAGGAAAATCAGAATAGAGAAGAACTTAAATCTGTAATAATGCAGCCATCATTTCAGGTAGAAGATTGGGATTCACAGTTAGGATTATGGATTTTATCTTAATAAACTGTGTAGCAGTGAAGAGCCCTAGGATTCAGTTAAACATATGTTGACTAGAAAGACTGAAGATTTCCAAATAGAAGGTTCCTTCTCAAATCAGATCTGTAATATAAACTTCTGATGACTTTCTGCAAAGATTCATAAAATTTCCGTTAAAGGTGGAAAAGATGAAAACACCAGAGGTGCTGCCTTTACTGAGGAAAATTAAGACTCTAGTGACATCTAAATCCATCTTTAAGATGAAACACTGGGAGCATATTACTATTTAGCCTTGACTTTCGGTTCACGTGAATTTTTACTCTGAAAAGTTTGTGCTGGCCACGGGCTTTGCCCTCTGTGTCAATTATTTCTTGTTTTTTCCTCAAGTTGACTAAGTGATGACTGAAAAATTTTTTTTTCTCAACTTTGACCCAAACATAAGAATGCTCTTAGAAGCAGTTCTCATCAATCCTGAGGATCTCAAGGAGCGATCGAGATAAAAAGCAGTGGGAGAAGTCTTAGGAAGTTGAAATTAGGGCTTTTCATTCTCTGAGAATGTGCAGTGACTTTGGGCTTTGTCTTACATCTCAATACTGGTATTCAGCCAGGCCTGCAAAGGTTAACCGCGGGTACTGAATATGCAATGGGAATTCAGGATCTGCTGGGAGGTCTGTGGCCAGACCAGCCTTGCCCCAACTGGTACAATCTTCTCTTCCTGCAGGGGAAATACTATTAGCCCGTTCAGACCATTAATTCTCTCAAATCACCGCTCAAAGGAAACTGAGGTCAAGTTGAAAATGCAAATAGCATTTTAAACAAGGGAAACAAAGACATTGGTCAGATCTATTTGCTCAAGCACAGCAGGGTAGGAAACATGCTTAGTTTCAGGGGTTCTGTTGACTGGCCTGGCCTTCTGCATCCACAGAAGGAAGGAGGAACTTGCCCTTTTATGGCACACAGCAGGGGACTGCCATCTGAGACCTGGGGTAATGTTATTCAGTGTGGTTAGAAAATATTTTGTACAACTTTCTCCATTCGAATAAGATCAGTCTGAATGTTTTTGAGCAACTTCTGGGGAAGGTCTGACTCAGGACCTGGTGCTTCTGCTTCCTAACTACTGGAAATTAGCTGATTTGTAACTAAGATTGAAAAATTCACCACCAATCTGTCATCCTCCAAACCAGCACTGGCCAAGCAGACAGAGCAGGTGGGCAATGAAAACAAAAGCAGGGACACAGACTCTCAGAGGCCTTGGTCAATGCTGTTTCTTCTGATTCCTCCCGGCACCGTAGGAGTGTACACCTAGGTTATTTTTTCTTTCATAACACTCTTACTCAACCTCACTTGTCCTGTGGTTACCCATTTGTCTTCCATCTTGTACTGGACCCCGAAGGCAAGAACCCAGCCTTATCATGTGATGCTGGCCCGCACCTGGCAGGTCCTAGAATAAGGCAAGCTACTAGGTGGGTACAGGTATGGGTCCAGACAAGGTCTGCTTTAGACTTGAATGCAAGGTTCCACCTGGGGCGCCTTCCCATGTACGTACCTGAGCCTCCAGCTGGCACTCAGTGAGGGCCATCATCTCCTCGTAGGTCATCTGGGAGAAGAGCGCGGCATACTTGTGCAGGCGGAGGCTTTTTAACCAGGCTGGCACATCTGTGGTGCACAATGTGCAGGACATGGGGAGAGAAATTGAGAGGGAAAGAGAGGAGATGACCAGAGATGTGGGAAGAGAGAAAAGGAAAGAAGATGGTGGTCAGAGAAAAGAAAAGGGAAAAAGAAAATCATCTTTACATTACTCATTGTTTCATTTTGGCAGCAAATTACCAACTTAGAAGGCTTGGTCTAGTTCTGATATTCCCACTGTTGGGCTCTCTTACTTTGTTTTATACCTGGGGGTCCCTGGGCTTCAGAGCACACAGCAATTCTTTAAAGTTACATTCCAATTTGTGAATATATAGGTGGCTTTCTGAGCAGCTGGGTCATCCACAGCTTCTGTAGGATTCTCAAAGGGGTTCATAACCCCCCAGATGGCAAGGATTCACTGCTTTAGGCAGACTACTTCATTGTTGGTTTAGAAAGACCTGACTTAGAATGTTAAACTACATACGATGATCTTCATCCTCGAGATAATTTCTTTCTCGGTTTAATTCAGATCCCCATATGCTGTTTCCACTGCTTTCACAGTGATCGGGAAAGTAAAACAAGCAAACCAGGCAGGGGTGACCATGCGTGGAGTCCCTGTCATTAGCCTGATCATTCTTCTGCCTTCCTATTCCCTAGTGGGAATCAGGGCATCCAGGACTCTAAACTACCACACAGTGTGTGTGTTGGGTGGGGGTTTGCTGACCATTTCTTCAAGCTAAGGCATATATCTGAAATTGTCCTTGACCCTCTCCTTGAATGTCAACCCAATATCAGGACCTGAAGGTCCAAAGATTGTCTAGACTATGGGATAATGGGAATTCCAAAGTACATCTGAAATAAGTCTCATGTTTGGGATCCTACAATTAGGAAAATTAAATAATAACTGTATTGAAAATCCACAGGAGAATTATTACCTTTCTAAGTACAACCAAAACAAAGCACATGCCCATATTTTTTTAAGTCAGGGTTTTTGAGCAATAGGATCTTTGAGAAGTCTCTAGAATCATCTTCCCTCATCCCTGACTTATTCTACAGATGAGAAAATTAAGTCGTTACATCTAGATCACAGGGCAAGTATGTGGGGAAATGGGGACTAGAGTTGGGTTGCCAGATTTCCAGGTTTTTCCTACACTGTATCATCTTTTGTAGAATGAGGACCAATAACCCATCAATGGGAAGGCTGAATAAACAGTAACTTTAAAGTCCTCTGAAATGCTGAAGCACTGGGGAAACGTTATTCAAGCTTTCTATGAATTATTACCCATTACTAACCATGTTGATTGCAAGATACTGTCTATTGCTAAGTGCTTTATTCTGAGGCACTGACAGAGACCATAAGCACTACAAAATTAGTAGGAACCTTCTAATTTTTTAATGTTTAAACTAGTCAACTGGGATTAATTGAAGAGGCCTGGCCTACTCTGAAATCAGACCCTGCCTCCTGGGTGAACTGAATCTAGATTTAGGGAATGTAGGTATGGGATTACCACATGAAACTCAAAAGATAAAGAGGGAGAAAGTGGGTGGCCTGGTGAGGTTACTTTTTGATTTGCAGTAATATGGAGGCCAAAGAAGAGGAATTTCTGGAGAAACAGAATTGGATATCCAATGGCATTTTAAGAAAAACTCAGTTAGTTCAGGCAAAAAAGTCACTGATTCTGTGCTTTGAGGCCCTTCATTCTACTGTGACAAGTAGAGAGTCCCACTGGGACCATCACTAACCATAAAGAAACAGGGCTTCCTGAGATACATAATACCAACCCCTTATACCCTCCTCAACTCAAACTGTGGTTGGATCAACAGTCGAGGGCATTCACTTCCCTCATGTGATATCCTGGAGCTCTTTGACTAGACTTGATTCTCCGCCATGTTTTTGTTGCTGTTGTAAAACAATGCTAATACTTCCACAGAGTGGGCAACAAATAGCTTCAGCTTTATGCCACCAACATGTTACTATTTGGTCATCAGGTTTCACGTTTGCTGTTTACATCTTTGAAAGGCCCCAAGCAGCTGTTCAGAAAACTCAGTGATCACAATTCAAAGAAGTCTGGGTAACTCAACGCCACACTTGGGTACAATCTGTCACAAAAGAGTATGGAGCAACTTCATGGGCTACATTTTCACTGGATGCCCTACAACTTGATTATGCAAAATCCACTGATGATAAGACAAATAGAATCCCGAGCTACTAAATCATGTTGCAAACTGGTTGCTATATAAGCCAAGATGACAATATGGCGTTTTAAGAGTTGGGGAGAGTGGGGTGCAAATCTAGGTGTGGCAAATCTCAGTCCAATCAGTGCTCATTTCTTTCTAGAAAAGTATTTTGACAACTAGAATTTTCCTGGTTAGAGGGATGAAGAGCCTGCCTCACTCATTTAATCGAAATGTAGGTCACTGGGAATCATTTTCCTAGAAAAGGTTCCTATACAACTTCAGAATATGGTGAGTTAAGACCTTCCTGAAGAGTTATTTCTGGATTTGTTCCAAGGAAATGCAAGCTCTTCTTGGCCATATGTCCCCTGGGCAGGCATGCTGACCTGCTTCTAGAGGGTCAGTTCCTAGCTCAGTGCTATGTGCCCTCTCCTACAGCGTGAACTGATGAACAAAGAAGAGGAAATTCCAGCTCTTAAGAACGTAGCCTACTAACCTCTGCTTCCCACCCCACCCCCCGGACTCTGGTTGGTGGTGAGGCACCTTCCTTTTCCAGGGATTAAAACAAAACTCCATTAAGAGAAAAACAAACCAGAGAACTGAGTGTCTTGACCATTTCACTCCTCTGAAGCCAGGAATTCCAATGACTTGGGAGGCTAGATTCTGTAAGATGTTGGCCAGGGACAAACTCTAACTAAAAGCTCAGGTCCTTTCCCATGGTCCAGATGCTACATGGTTGGATGCAAAGCTGAGAACCAGCTAACTTAACCCCAGACCTTCTTTTCTTATTCTGCAAAGCTGTGGCTATGGTTGGAAGACATGTACAAACAGGGGTGTTTCCTGGAGTGGTGGATACATGATTGAAAGCACGCATGCCTCCTGGGCTCCTGCCTCTGGCTGGCACACAGTCATTTAGCTTCATCTGGGCTGTTTCTGATGGACAAGCCAATGGACAAGCCAATTCTCTTATGCAGTATGAGAAAGATAAAGATGCTTTACCTATATGCTGACTTCCTTGCCAAGTCTGGGCATCCTGATATCTGCTCATTCTATGTTTACTAAATGCCTGTTACAGGGGCCAGGCATGTCCCTGCCATCAAGGAGTTTTTAATCCAAAAAGAAAGGCTAATTTAAAAAAAGTATAAAAGTTGCAGGACAAGTGCTAATTCTACTCAAAGTTCTGGGGGATGGGCACAGAATGACGGGCATTTAGGTTGGCCATGGGCAGTGAGGGGTAGCTTCACAGTAGCATTAGTCCTGACTCACTGGGCAGACCATAATGAGGAAGCCGTCTCAGCAGTGCATAAGCGAAGCTGAGATCCAAGAGAGCATTCCAGGCCAAGCAAAGACTTAGGTGAATGCTAGAGAAGAGCTTAGACACCAGGTGGGACAAACAGGCAGGGGCCAGATGACTGGGATTTGTAATGCCGAAACTAGGAAAGTTGACCTATGCTTGGGTGATGGAGGGACTGCTGAAACCTGAGCAATAGAGGCACAGTGAGATGTGTATGTGAGATCAGGGAAGGCTGTTGATGTCAAGGCAGGGCTGGCGAATGTGGGAGTGGAGGTCAGGGGATAAATCCAAGCCCTCTGAGATGGCTGGGAAGCGCAGTGGGGAAGGAAAAGATGTAAATCCACAGCCCTTGAATATCAAGGAAGAACAGGGAATGAGGGAGAGAGAGAGCCTAAGGCAGTTCCTGGGTCAGGTTCAGTGGGAAAGTACAGGGGAGCAGCTGGTCTGGGGTGAGAGGAGAGAGACGGGGAATGCCACGCTAGGTCAGCAGAGGATCATCCTCTGAGCCATCCAGATAGAGATGACGACTGATCAAGGTCTCTGAAGAGGAGGCTGTGCTGGGAGTCACTTCCCTCAGCAGTAGCACATGGCAGGTGTTTCAGCCACAGAAGTGGGTGAGACCCTCAGGGAAGAAGGGAGAGCCCAGGGGAAGCCCTGGAAGCACTGGGCCTTTAGAGGAAGGTGTGGGAAGAGAAGCCCGTGAAGGAAACTGACAAGAGAAGGCCAGAGGGAAGGTGGATTCTGGGAGAAAATGGCACCATCCATTTGCAGACCACCGAGCCACAGGGTCCATCCTTATGAAGCTCCTCTAGATGTTGCTGCAGTCCATGGTGCTTTATCTTCTCTGGGCCATTTTTGATAATAGTACTTCATCTGTCTTTCACGCGCTCTCTCTACCTCTTGGTCTTCACCAATGGGATCAAGTTTCCAATTACACTGATTTCTGTTTACCTTTTAGAGTTTGTATAAATCAGCCACAGAGAGGCTTTGTGGTGCACACAACAGCTTATACAGAATCTGGGCTCTGATTAAAACTTGGGCTGCTTTGCTCAAATACCTCCTGCTGGAATACTATTCAAGTCAATAGGCTGGTGCAGTACGTATCTGACAAACAAGGAGACCCAGCAAGAGAGAAAGATGGAAGTGATACTGCAGAAGAACGCACTATGGGGAGCGATATAAAAGGCAGGGAGTAAGGCATCCCTGGAAAAGAGAACCATGAACCATCACAACCTCATTTTCCATAAGAAGCTTCACTGTGGTGGTCCTGGAAACTGCAATGGACTAGCAGCTCCCATTGGCCACAGAAAGCCAGGCTAAGTGCAAACAACCCCCTCCTTCTCTCCAAGACCTGACTGCATCCTTGGTCTTTGAGGGAGAGAAGAACCAACTTAAGAGGGAAAAGGGACTAATTCTTCAGTGTTAAAGTCAGAAGGAAAACACATCTTTCAAAAATGAAGAATAGAAGTCCAGCAGCACCAGCAAGATAATTAGAGCCCGTATGTATTTTTGACTAGAGCAGAATGAATAATCCTACTCTGTTCCAGTAGTAGGAGGTTAGTTGCTTAGTAGTGCCTGACTCTTTGTGACCCCATGGACTGTAGCCAACCAGGCTCTTCTGTCCACGGAAATCTCCAAGCAAGAATACTGGAGTGGGTAGCCATTCCCTTCTCCATGGATCTTTCTGACCCAGGGATTGAACCTGGGTCTCTTGCATTGCATGCAGATTCTTTACTGGTTAGGTTAAAAGGGGAGCCATATTCTGTTCCAGGCTCTGAGCAAAAGAAAGAAGGCTCCTTGGTCTCCTGTGAAGCTGAGAGGGGGCTACACCATCCTGGACATGTCTACGGTGGCTTCTGGCTTCCACGCTGGTGGGGAGCATGTGTGGGTCTTGGAAGGCATAGAGATGGCTGAGTTTGGGTAAAATAACCACTTGGAAGGGTTAGGTACAAAGAGAGGGTCTCAATTTTTCTCAGTGTCCATTGGCTATGACAGTCCTAAGCGGTGTTCTATTCTCAGCCTGCTTTGCATCAGTAGTGGCTGGGTTCTACCTTGAAAGCTGTGCTTGAAGTACTGCAGAAGACACACATTTGGTAAGGAATAGTGGTAGTCTCATGACTGTTAGAATTTGGGGGAATCCTGGGGATTTGCTTTTCAAAGACATCAGGGCTTCTCAGCCTATCTGAGAAGAGGGAGCACAAGTCTGAGCCCATTAGGACCCAACCACAAAGGTCATATGTTGGCATTTGGAAATAAAGTGAAGTAAATTTACTAAATCCTGGCCTTTACATTAGATGAATTCAAGACAGCGTCTAGAAAGTCAGCTTTCAGAAAATAGTAACTTGTTCCCATGACAGCTGTGCTGAAAAGTGTCCCAGCCACACACGGGGCTATGTCACTCCCTTTCTGTCACTCACACCCTTATGACCCTCAGAAACTGGATTCACAGCCTTTCTTACAAAGGTTTCTGATGGGTCCCTTTGTCTTACAAAAATCACACTTCTCAATATATATGTTTTTCTAATCTCATTCTAAGATAGGCAGAAGATCAAAGGTCTACATTTCAAAAATAACTCAAAATCCCAAAGGAGCTATTTCAGAATAGGGAATATATTTCCTTTGCTATGGAGAAAAAATATTATATAAGTTTCATTGAAGAAAGATTCTTTAGAAAAGAAAAACTGAGCCTATTTTCAGAGTCACTGGTCCCCTCCACTCTTAACTGCTATTTCTATCAAGGTTACTGGAACCAAAGCTTTCTAGTTTACCTTTATCATGTCTATATACAAACAATGTAAGTTTCAATTTCCCCTATATTTTTATACTAACAAAATGCCACGCCTCCTAAGAATACCAGCCAGAGTTAATTTGTAATGGTGAGGCTGAAGCTCACATCAAGAGAAGCAGACTCCACCTCCCACCTCTACCCCTCTCACACTGACAAATGCCATGAGAAAATCTTGGAGCTTCTGGGGAGCCTAAATCTTTCTTTTTGGCTGCACCCAGTGGCATATGGGACCTTAGTTCCCTGACCATGGATCAAATCTGTGCCCCACTGGGCTGGAAGTGCAGAGCCTTAACCACTGAACCGCCAGGGAAGTCCACTAGAAGCCTAAATCTACAGGACTTAGCCAGAAGTCCTAAATCTACTTCACTAGTCTAAATCTACATCGCTAGCCAGAAGCCTAGTGAATCCCCGACATGAACTACACACAGGGAGGCAGAATGCTTAAACTGTGCAGGGGAGGAGAGGAGCTGGGGCTCTTGGAGAGACTGGGCGAGGGGAGAGCATGATGCAGCGTGGCCCTGGCTGGCATGCCTCCACTGGACTCTTCCACAGGTGCCCGACTCAGCCCGCTCCACTCCATCCCCTCAGCCTGCTTCTTTTTCCTATTAACTATTTGCTATTGATGATACCATGGGCTACCCAGATGTCCCAGGCAAAAAAGCTGGGCATCGTCCTCAAATCCTCCTGCTCTACCTATCCTTGTCTACGTTCAATCAGCACCATTCAATTCAGAGCTCTCTCAGGTCTATCTTATTGAAGACCCTACAAACAGACTCCTTTTGTCTCCTCTGCTCGACTTGGTCCGAATTCATCTTTCTCCTTGGTTATCAAAATACCCCCGACCTCTCAGTTGGCCTCCAAATCCAGAATTTCCTCTCCATCCTCTACCTTGATACAGCTCCCACGCTTCCTTTCAAGTCCTATTTCTAACCTGTAAACCTAAACAGGTCATTTCTGCTGCTATGTTCCTTCAATATCAGGATAAAAGCTCCAATCTTTTGCAAAGCCTAGCATCTGGCTTTTCCTTCTCCCAAGACTGTGTTCCCACGTGCGCTCAGGCCATCAGATGATGCACTTGGTCAAGCTGTCTCATAACCATGCTTTCAGGCATACTGTTCCCTCCCCACAGAATGCCCTTCCCTCACCTTATACGTTTGGCTAATCTGTAATCCTGCTCCAAGCTGAGGCTCCAGGCCTCTCCCCCTCCAGGAACTTTCCTTGACTCCCCTCCACTTGAATCAGGGCCCTCCTTGCTGCCTGCCTCAATCCACGGCGAGCCTCCGAGACAAAATATTTTCACAGCTGTGCACATGCATTGGCCCCCTCACATTATAGCGAGTCCCCTGAGGCAGCAACCATCTCCTTCCTCTCTGTCTCCCCAATAACTAGTCCAAAGCCTCTCTCAGCAAGTGCTCCAGAAAGGCAGCTGACTTGATGAGGACAAAAATGAAACCTGTTAACCAGCCTTTCTTGTCTCTGCTTCCATTGAACAGTCACATCACTCAGCAACAGCCCCGGACTTCAAAGTCTCTAGGTGCTGGGTTTACACAAAATTTCTAAAGATGTGATGCTGATAGGAGGGGCACATGTGCTTCTTCCACCAATGAAATTCTCCATTTCGTTTTCTTGGAAAGGCGTGGTTTTTTTTCCCCCTTCTTGGCCACCTGAAGGCTTTGTGTGAGGAAAGGGTAAGAGAGCACGTTAGATTCATGTGATACAGAGGAAGAGAAGAACATAATTGAGTATCAAGCTAGAAACAAGAATCTTTCCCCTGAGATAAGTAAGTCACAATGAAGTTTTCACAAAGAATAAGGAGAACTGAATTTAGAAACCACAATCAGCGTATTCAGTCCAAACATGTATAACCAGTAGCCTCTGTGAGGCATGTTAAAGGGGAAACTTTTATATTCCCATTCAGAGCCCCACTTCTTTTCATTAATTTCTAGTTGAGTAGCTGATCCCATGATTCCCTGAGCCTGAGATATTAGTCTGAGATCCCTACTGCCAGGGACATCCACTCTGTGCCTTGGAGCTGACTTAAACCTTCAGGATGGCTGTTCACTATAAAAGGAAAAACAAAGCAAAGCGGGCAGATGATGTTAATCCTCTGAGAGCAGGAGCTGATCTACTTGTGAGAGAACTTAGTGACAATCCCTGGCAGGGAACGCTGACACCAAGACAAAAAGAGAGATGGATGTTTGTGAAAAATAAAAAGAGAAGGAATGCTGGGCCCTGAGCTGTATTTCCCACTCCTGACCTAAGAGGCACATTCCTAAGGGACAGTGTGTAGCCAAACCTGGCTCATCTGTCTGGATGGAAAGGAAGGCTAGGATGATGAACACAGCGTTTCAGCAAGGTATGCACAGCTGCTGGCAAGAAAGATGAATTCACACTAAATTAAGCTCAATTACGGGAATTTTTGTTCTTTTCCCAAGGTGTGGGGTGAGGGCTGACATGCATCCCCTGGAGATTTGGAACTCCTCCAGATTCTACTACAGATTCCATGTTGTTCTCGTAAGCTGGGCGTTTAAAGAGTAGGAAAATAGCAATCAGATGATGGCATCCTGAGATGGACCAGAACGGGGCTTTAAAAGGCCAGCACTCCTGCCAAGGGGCCCGGTTACAGAAAGGAAGAGATGAGGATCCAAGAGGAAGAGCTGGCTCTCTTTAAAGGCACTTCATCTGATTTCAGATTTCATTTTTCAGAAAAATATGAATTAATTTGGAAATTGAACCCGGCGTCTGCTCTGGGACAGGGGAATTGAATGACATACTCTTAGGGCAGGCTGTACAGGCTGCTTCTGTGCTCTCCTGGGAGGCCATTCTGAGCAGCATCTGGTGGCAGGAGTCCCCAGGGGGGTGGCCTTCAAGGGAAGATGGCACCAGGTGCGGTGGGGAGGGGCATTCATGGGGCACAAACACTGGCCCCAACCCTCTGGGATGATGCTGTTTTCAGGTGTGGATATTTCTACAGCTTGACTTATCAGCGGAACCACAAACACACTTTTTCCATACATAGAATGTTTCATCCTCTATCATGTTCCTTCAAATAGGTGTTTCTATTTAATTTGCTAAGAACTTTATCCTGTGGATCCCATGCAATTCTTTGAGACAGGGACAGTTCAATAAGTCAGCAGAAGGTGGATATACACAGAAGAGCATCCTCTGTTTAGTCCTGTCACCAAATAGCACATTTCTGACCACACATCTTGGACCTATAAAGAAAATATTGGATGTAAAGTCTTGTCTGCATCACCTTCTGATCAAAGAAGCTCCGAGGGGACAATTCACACGAGTTTTAAAGGAAGGAATCGAAGAAGCTGATACGTGGGATGTTCCTTGAACTTTGGAATATTTTGGCTCTCACTCTTAAACAGGGATAGGACATTGATTCCATTTTTCTCTCCATGTCTCTTTAAAAGCCTACTGTCACTATTACTAATGAGTAGTGACTTTCTCATCTCCAAAAGTCAGCATGCAATGGGCAAACCTTCACCTGCTCTGAGAGAATGTCTAAAGTATACAGAGGGCTTCAGAATAAAACACAAAGAATGAAAGATAACAAAGAAGAGAAAGGCAAAGGAAAAGAGAAAGAAAAGACAATGAAGCTCCTGTAAGCAGACGGTGAACCCAGTGTCCTGGAGAACAAGGACTTCCCACAAGACCCACTAAGCCCTTCAACAGGAAGGCCAGGCCTCCTTCTCACGGTTACCAGTTAGAACCTCACATCCACTGTCTTGGAAACCATTCGTCCAGACACCCCACTTGTCCAGACACTCGACTTCACTTGGAAAGAAGCAAGTCCAGAGAAACACTGGCTCCACCCTTCTTGGTCCAAGCATGGCTGAGCCATCCCTGCTGCTCATGCCCTGGGGCCCAGCAACTTAGCACAGAACTCAAAAATAGGTTTTGGGAGGTCTCCAAAATTATGACACATTCCCCTGAAAACTATGAAAGAGATATAAAAGAGGACACACATCCCCTCCCTGCCAAAAGGGGCCATTGCTTCTGAGGCCTGTTAAACACCTTCAAATGACCCATTGGTATCACCTGAGAGAGGAAAACATCAAGACGAGTCCCAGCCACTCTGGACACTCAGCACAGCATCCATCATGGATGGCGCTGGGATGAGAGGATGCTGGCCTGAGCAGCTGGGAGGGACGGATGCTCCAGGAAAGTGGCTTCACTTCAGGTTCACTTCCCCTGGTTGACAGGCTCCATTTTCAGCCTCAGGCTCATTTACAACCAGCACTTGGTGAGTAGTAGGCATCTCTCTGTGCCACGCTCCTGTGGTGGGGAGGGGGCTCAGTCTCCAGCCTTCTGTGTCAACAGTAATCCTTCTCAAGGGAAAGATCAGAAACAGCACAACCTCAGGATTGTGTACATCATCAATGAGGGCGCTCTCGGAGCCTCCTGTCAGCATCGTAGTCCCAGGGGCACGACTAGCTCTTGTTTCTCCATCTAAAATTGTTATTAGTGTGTCTCTGATGAGCATCTTTCCCTGGGGCCTTTCCAAGCCCTTGAACAACTTGCATCTAAAATACAGAATGTGCGTATCCTCTTTGAACCTAGCATGGATAATTTGGAAATCTCTATCTCTCGATGAGTATCTTTAGAAGAGGAGAGATTTACAGGGCAATGTAGGAACATTTACTGATGCTGCACAAAAGGCCTTTATCACCTATATGCAAATCCATTATCAGCCTTAAAACACTGTCAACAAGCCTCAGTGTTATTTTTTTCACATCCCTTCAATAGATGCAGAGAAAAGGGTTTGCAGGTTTCTCTGGATATCAAAGGGAAAGGGAGAGAGGAAAGGAAGCACCAGTATGATTCTACACTAAGAGAGATTTTTAAAAAAAGATCCTGTGGTTTGTTTTGCTAAATTATTGATGATTCCCTGGCCAGAGCAGTGAGGTAGAAGGCTGGAGTAGATCAACGTCTGTACAGACAGGACAGACCAAGGAACGGATGTGCAAACAGTAGATACTATGCCGCCAGCTGTGACTCATTTAATTGTCTGCAAGTCACTGCATTCAGAAAAAAAAAAAAAAAAAAGGAAAAAGGAGGGCGTTGACCTCTCCTGCTCTTCCCAGGTTTTGGCAAGCAGCCCTGGAAGGGGAATCCGAGCCCTTTCCGCCATGGTCAACCCCAGAGCTCTGCAAGGGAGGGGCCTCCCATCAGCCCAGGGAGGGGCGGGCTCCTTCCTCCTGGCTGACTACCTCTCTCCTCACCCTTCTGACTCCAAATCAAGGGAGGGGCTCTGTTGCCGGTGGTTTCTCGTTTTGTCACTCACCTTTCATACCACTACCTTCTTCTTGGAATGTGTTACGAGCAGTGGTCTGATCTTCTAAGTGTTCACTCCCACCACTTCCTGAAGAGGCTACACTGCTTTGTGGAGACAGGGGGGCATGATCGGATGGGAGGCACTGGGGTCCTCTAGCTCGTAAGTCCTCATGAGACATCCATCCATGTCCTAGAGGCTGGTTTGGCACATTCATGGGTGGGGTAAGGGACACAGATCGTTTCAAAGGGCTGTGGTGTGCCTGGCCTGAGAGAACTGGAAAAAAAAAAATAAAATGAAATAGGTTATTCCCCCCACTTTAGCCTGGGCCACAGAAGAACCCACAGTACCTCTTAACCCTGAGAGATGGTGCTGTCTGATCGCTGCATCCAGGATCACAGGGTGGCTCTTCCTTTTGGGGTGGTTAAAAAGGATGCTGTCTGTACCTTTGGGTGAGTTGGGCTCTCTAAGGAGGCTACATCTATAACCTAGGACCTTCACCTCTGTAGGGCGGGATCTGTTTTCAGTTCTAACTGTAGAAATCAGGATTCGGAGCAGTAGACCCAAAAACCAGGTGAGGACTGACAGCCTGGCAAAGTAGCGATCTGCCAAGATGGAAAAGAACATGTCCTGGCCAGTTTTTTTTGGTGGGGTGGGGAGTGGGGACCACACGAAACCGGACATGACCCATGTCATTAGGGCAGACTTTCTGGAAGGGGAGGGCAGACCACTCACTGTTGGCAATCTTGGCTGGGTTGAACTAGCAGAAGTGGGACTAGTCCTTCCAACCAGGAATCAGGGGAGCTGTCACCTCTGAAAGGGGTGCAGGCACAACAAGGGGCCTGAGACTAACAGGGACCTCAGGGTATGGGACACGGCAGCTGTATGTGAAAGGGCCGGTTCTCTCCCTTGGCTTCGCAGGTTAATGCCAGACTTTACATGAGAACACTTCCAGGTAACAAGGCTTTCATTCAGAAGCCAGTGGGGTGTTCTCTGTAAGCCGGGAACAGTTTTCTCCAGCATGTGCAGCCCTTCCGCACAGCGGGCAACATCTGTGTAGCCCCCATTTTTAATTTCTTTTCCAGAAAACCAGGAAAAAGCAACAAAACTCACATATAACTAGCCAAATTAAATTGAGGTCATTCAAGGGAGGGATTTAACCAAAATCAACGCAGAGGGAGCCGACGTTACCCTTGGTTGGTTTTTCTGGGCGTGTAAAGTGACAGCTTTGCAAAATAAGTCTATTCATAACTTTCTCTCTGTGCTGGCCCCTGACAGGTCCAGTTTATTTTGACTGCTGCAGTGCTAACATGGAATTGAGCCACATGCATTTTTAAACATTTTTCAGGGACGCCATTAAGTTCCATGTAGGGCTCTATCCCCTCCAATGAGGTATGATATTTACTCTCCCAAGTCCGGACTAGCACTGCTTTGCTGGCATTAATCCTTCTCTGTTTTTTAGCCAGCAGACTTGACATCCCTGTGTGAGAAGTTCTGCTTTCTGTTAAACTGCATTTCTGGTGGGGCAGCATCCACATAAAGACGTGAACAGCAGGCTTTCTTGCCCCCACTTAAAAACATAAAGACCAGAGCCAAAAGGCTGAGTGTTTGCAAAAAGTGTGTTTGAGACAGTAGTGGTGTGGGGAGGCTGCTCATGGTCAGTTGGCATTAATCAGGCCGGAGAGCAATGGAGTTCACACCCCTGCTGTCCATATTTATGTTTGGCTTCATGTTGCCAGAAACGCAGCCTTGTGTGTGAAAGAAGGGCCAGAAACTTCTTTATTAACAAAAAAGGGAGGAAAAAAAGGGAGCTGCCAATTTTACTATCTGTAACCTGAGAAATTTCTAATTTGGGTAGATTCTATCAAAGGCAAGGGATTATCATCTAACTTCAAAATATGCAAAGGGAACATTTTTTATTTTTTGGATTCTAACAGGCTGAAACAGCTTGCATTTCCACTGAATAGACTAAGGAGGAAGCTCTTTAAAAAGGCTCCCTGCAAAATGCATTGCTACCTGGTTGGATCTGAATTAGCAAGAGAAAAAAAAAATTAAAAAGGCAGAATAAGAAAAAAATAAAATAAAAAGGAAGCAGCAGCAAAAATGAAGAGAGAAGCCAACAGGAAGAAAAGCCAGACATCCAGAAAATTCATTTCATGCCTGTCTAAGTATTTATACAAAATTGAGCGGACTTGTTCAGGGCTGCCCCAAGTGATGGGACTTTCCAGCTTAGACGCCTTTGCTTCCTGGTACCTCTGCAACCATTTCAGAATATCTGGTGGGTGCTCTGAATGGCGCTAGCCAGGTGGGCCCAGAGTGGAAAGGGGGGCTCCTCTTCACAGCCAGGACTAGAGTGAGCCCCAAACCATAAAAGCAGACCTTTCCCAGAGAGACACACACCCAGAGCTGATAGAACCCTTAGCCCTCTACCTGGTTACATGCAATAACAAATCCATCACCATGAGTGTGATAACACTGCTAAGAGGGTCCCCATCCTTGGATGCAGAAAACAATACCATACACAGGTAGCAGTTGAATGTTTTCTTAAAATTCATGTTAGCTCCCCACTGATAAGCATCCTTTCGGAGGCTGTCAGTGTCCAGGGAATTCACTAGATGTTTACATAACTTGCTGGGACTTTTAGGAATTCATTCATAAAAACCTAGACCCATTTCTTCATATGCCCCTGGCTTGACTGAGGTCACAGGGGATATGGCATGAATTTGGTCTCTGCCCCTTGGGCTTCCCTTGTGGCTCAGCTGGTAAAGAATCTGCCCACAATGCGGGAGACCTGGGTTCGACCCCTTGGTTGGGAAGATCCCCTGGAAAAGGAATTCTCCAGTATTCTGGCCAGAAGAATTTCATGGACTGTATGGTTCATGGGTTCACAAAGAGTCAGACACGACTGAGTGACTTTCACTCTAATAAAAATCAGTTATACCTGAGGTACCAGCGCTTTTTCCCAGGGACTCTCTACCTAAGGCCTCACTGGGTCTGTATCAGAAAAACTTCTACAGCTGGCACCAAGTCAGAAATGTCCCCTTAGGAGTGAACCTGCTGTAGCAACAAGCAAAATGTCTCCCACTAAGCTTCTGCTTTGCAGAGAGGGCCAAGGATTCAGAGTCAGGGGTGACACGTACTGACATGAAAGCCAACCTGTGTGTGGCAAATGCTTCATTTCTCCAAAGGGGACTGAGGCCTTTGGGAAGGAGGCTGGAGCAGGTGACAGGTGACCTGCTCATGGGGGCACTTTGGGGTGAAGACAGATCTTTCGGTGGAGCTAATAGTGACCACAAAGCCAAATTTGGTGTTACTTCATGTGCTGGGGGACTTTGTTTGCCATAAATTAGCAGAGGGAAGAATAAATGCAATGGACAGAGAGAGTGTAAGACCACAGACTGCACAGCGGTGGATGAATGAGGTGGTCAAGGGCAGATGGTGCATGGCTGTCCCGTCGCTCCATTTTCTTTTTGACCAAAAGTATTCATCTGAAGTGGTGTTACATAGAGGAAGAATGGATATTCAGGTGAAAATAAATGAATAAAAGTCCTTTTCCTATAAGTAGAGAGGGGAAGGCAGGGAAGGCAGGCTTCTGAGAAGCTTTTCACATTGTGTTAGTCTCCCCAGAATAACTCTAGCTAGAGGCGGGCCTTCTGAATGTTCTCAGCAGCTGACTGCTGCGTGGCAGACAACAGAACACGCTCCATTCAGACTTAAGCTGCCCCAGAGTAATATTCAAATGCTGCAGAAGTAAGCACAACTTGAAAAAAAACCTCACTGTAGATTAGAAGTTGGCAAGTTCCAGCAGAATTGAGGTCCTGAATTTGTAACTTCATAATAATGAGGGTTGGGGGGACAGCATATTTCAGGGGGAGGGGATTCATTCTAATAATTGCCCAGGGGGGCAACACTGTAACCCTTGCTCTTGAAAAAACTGAAGCTAAGACTTAACAGTATGTAGAGTATAGCGTCTATATCCCTTATATTTTTAGGAATCGCTACAAGAAATTTCAGGTATGTACACTTATATGTGGGGCTTCCTTGGTGGCTCAGCTGGTGAAGAATCCACCTGCAATGCAGGAGACCCCGGTTCGATTTCTAGGTGGGGAAGATCCCCTGGAGGAGGGACAGGCTACCCAGTCCAGTATTCATGGGCTTCCCTGGTGGCACAGATATCTGCCTGCAATGCGGGAGACCTGGGTTCAACCCCTGGGTTGGGAAGATTACCCTGGAGGAGGGCATGGCAACCCACTCCAGTATTCTTGCCTGGAGAATCCCCATGGATGGAGGAGCCTGGCGGGCTACACAGTCCGTGGGGTCACAAAGGTTCGGACACGACTGAGCAACTAAGCACAGCACACTTATATATGTACGTACATATATATGAGTACATATGACAATAGGGTACTGTAGTGTTTGGAACATTTATAAATTCAAGTGAAATAACAAATACTGACCAAGTCTAGTTGAAATATGGGAAAAGCAGCTAAAAATAACCTTGCTCCAGCAATGCAGCAGGATGATGTGAGTACAGAGGGTCTCATAATCTGGTAATAAACTCTGTCATACCACTCGGGGCCGGCTGCCGTCTGCGACCTCCTCTAACCTTATGATGTCTTTTTCATCTCTAAGCATCTTTCATGAGACTCCTTTCAACACTTTTTGAGGGGGAAAATACGATACCTGGCGCTGCGTTCTGTTCTTTTTAAGTATTTTCTTGAAAGCCTGGAAATCAGATTTCTTCCCCCTTTCCTTTGACCAAAATTGACTTTGCCTTGATTTTTAGTTATTGAAATAAGAGGCAGGAAAAGACTTTTCAGGATAGTTAGACTCTTACAAAACAGGTATAACTACCTCTTTTGCCTTCTAAGGTGACAAGTAATGGGGCTGTGCAAAGAGGAAGGTTTGGGGTATGGGTCCCGCTCTCTCCTCAGTTCTCTGTCAGGTTAAGAACTGCACCTCACTGCCAAGGAGAGCAGTGATCCCCATAAACAAACAGTCCAGACAACCGAAGCTTAATTTTTAACGCTGAAACTTTATCCTAATAAACGGTAATGGTGGTCGTTCAAAGATACATTGCATTCTTCTCTGTTCTCTTTAAATTTATACACCTAATGCAAGTAATGCTTTAAAATTATTATGAGCATAGGTTAATAACATTTCAGAGCTGGAAGGCCCCAAAAGGCAATATAATTCAATAATCCCTAAAATTGTGAGCTGTGGGCCCCTGGGTGGTGGAAGGACCTGGGAATTCCTATGTGCACCAAGCCCGGTTAGTAGATGAAATGCTGTGTGACAAACGGTTTTGATACGTATGCAGAAGGTATTAACATTAATCAAATACAAATTATTTTATATTTGCTGAATTCACAGCTCTTTTTGTCATTTTTTTTCATCATCTGTTTGAAGTACAGTTATTTTATGGGGATCCCAGTTTTCTGTTAAAAACTGAGGACTGAACTCAATGATAGAGACGACTGCTGTTCTCTGCTGTGTTTGCTGAGTTCCACGGGCACCTAATTGGCCTCAGGAACTCGTGTGCTTTAAGTCCTCTGATTCCTTTCACAGTTAACACTACTCCTCAAATTCAGTCCACCACCACTTCTCACTGTTCCCACTGTGCGCTTCCACCTATTTCCAGGATCAGCGTTTTATCCTGGAGTCTAGAATCAAGACTGCTGCTGAAACTGACTTTCTTTTGAATAGAGCCATTAAGTACACCCATTCTTCTAATGTCATTCTTTTTCATCAAACCCAGAAACCTGTTTTCTCAATCCAAGGTTGGACTCTGCAGCCTCACAGGCCCTTATGAGTTCAGCCACATGGGCATGATTCGCAATTTCACTCTTCTTCCTAAGCCAGTCTTTCCATTTCTTTAAGATTATTTTTTAATATGGACCATTTTTAAAGTCTTTATTGAATTTGTTACAATATTGTTTTTATTTTGTTTTGGTTTTTTGGCTGCTAGGCATGTGGGATCTTAGGTCCCTGACCGGGGATTGAACCCACACCCCTTGCATTGGAAGGCAAAGTCTTAAGCACTGGACCACCAGGGAAGTCTCAGTCTCCATTTCTAATTCAAGCTGGCTTCTTACAGGAAAATTTAATGCTTTGTTAATATTTCAAATTCTAGATGCTTACGTGATAGAACTCAATCCAACTGCTACTAAACTTTACAAAAAGCAGCTCATTCTTATTTAGGGATTTCAAAAAGCAGAATGAAGAGATCAAATATTTGCATATTATTTTAAAATATTTAACTTAAGAGTTTCTTTCCAGAATTAAAAGATCCAAGCCATTTCCTTACTCTGGGGATACATATTGTGTGTGTCAACAGGCTATGAAAATACATGCGGAAAATTCTACTTACGCATTGCTAATGGTGTATTTTAACTACATTGTCTACATCTACTCCCAAAAGAAATTCAGAAGTATCAGAACTTTGGCTGAATACACCAATTTGAGAGTTTTGCTGCAGGAGATGGTCTGATACTTGTCAAGTTTAGAAGAGAAAAAGTTCAAGCCATTGCCAGTTATAAAATAGCTATCACTATTGTTTCAAAGTTATTGGCAGGGAATGTTTCTGTTTATTCCCTTAGTTTAGGTTTGCTTAACAGGCATCTTTTGGGCACCATACCAAGCGTTTTTCCTGAGAACACGGTTTTCAGAGTATCTAAGGAACTGTTACTAAAGGCTTTGCATTTTCAAAGAGTGAAGTTCTGTTAACACCACTTGTATGCATAATTCTAGGCATTTGATTTTTTTTTTAAAGGCAAATATTTTGCAAAGCTCAGTGGCGAAACATTAGACCCTGGGTTCCTCTTCTTTAGCTGGTTTTGTGGTGCCACAACCAGTAATCTGAGGCCCTGTGGTGGGAATCTTTGGGGAAAAAAGATTAATAGTACTGCAAGAATACATTAAAATAAGAAAAACAAAAAACTAGAGTATTTAATCAGTGACATCATGCAAAAAAGACAACACCAGTCACATTTATGGCCAAGAACAGGTTTGTGTTGGGGGCAGGGGGAGGGAGTATTAATTACTAAGGTTAAAATTAACATGCTCTGCCTCATTGCTTCAGGGAATAGATTAAAAGCAAATCTGAAAGGTTATATGTCTCAACTCTGCATGCTTGCACTCTGCTTCTTGCCTAAAAGTTTGGAAAACCAGTGCTCATAACATCTGGACACCAGAAGATGATTCCCCCAAACCGCTTCAGACTCCACCTCATTCTGGGAGAAGAAGAAAGAGCATCTACAAAGCAAAGATGTGGTGGGTGGACTGGGCGTTTCCCACAAGCCAAGGAGGAAGCCACACACTCTCCGAAGAGAAGGTAAATACTAGCCTATGCAATAAAACCAAACAAATGGAGACTCCAGAAGACGACAAAGCTGCAAAGAACATACCAAGGTCGACAAATACGCACTGCTGAATCTCTTTTTGCCCATTCAGTCTCATTTTTCAGATCGTACGAAGGTGAATACATTCTGATGCAGGGAGAGCTTTCTCCATGATGTGAGTTGCCACTGGTGTCAGCCCTTATTACTCCACAGATGACCAGTCTTGGAGCAGAGCAAAGCTGTATGCTTCTGCCTTCACGTTATCACTTAAACATTTGGGCTTTTAAGAAGTAAATTAGAATGTTTCTGGCAGACTTTTATTGCTGCATTAATCTTGGGTACATTTCATTTGTCCTCTTTTGTCAGTTTCTATAATGGCAAAACTGGGTGTCGTCCAGGGGAAAATCTATTTTAGATAACTGCTGTTTGTCTTTACACTGTCATTATTTATGATAAAAGTCAGATAAGCCAATATATACATTTTATAGAAATCAGTAGAGTCTTACAAGTTGAACTTCAGATCAAGCTGTCCTGAAAGGAAACTGCCCCAATCCTCTCATTCTGCCCTATCAGAACCAGTGACATCAACTATGGAAATAACTTGATGCCACTGAAGCAGATGTTTCAGCCAATTCAAGGTACTGTGGGATCAATCCAGCCATTGCTAAGGTTCCTATATAGGGGGGCTCACTTCTACTTTCCTGAATTATGCTCTTTTTCATATCCATAGTTATATCTCTATGTACTTAACCTTTAGGTTTCTTGGCCCTTAAATTTGTCTGTGGAATTTCTACCCTTGTGGAGAGCGAAGAGTTTAAGACAGAGCTGCAGAATTTTAATCATTTTCATTATGACACCAAGTAAAGAAAATAATTGAGTCAAGCAAGTGGCCAGGGGTGGACTGAAGCAGATACATCTTTTTCATTTTTAGTTTGTCCATAAAAATGCTCTAATCACTATGTTTAAGGAAGAGAGGGAAGAGAGTGAAGAAACTCAGATTTTTCACAAAACTTCCCTGCTACCCCTTTCTTAAAAGATAACTCTCAAATTACAATCACTGTTACCTCAACTCACATGTCTATCCAGGAAGTGCCTGTTAGGTTTACTGAAAGCACCATCAATCCTGTGTTTAACACTCCCTGGCTGTTGACAGGGTGTGGCTACCAGCAAAGCCATCCAAGTTTGGAACCGCAAACAGCCAGAGTTTCATGACAGAGCATCAATCCCAAGGCTACCACCAGAGTCACTGAACAAATCACCAGGGTATCCTTTTATATCTTGACACCACAGCTCTTGTCCAGAGGAGAAGGAGGTGAGTTGCTTAAAGGGGGCTTACAAAAGATAGCTTGTCTACTAGTTCTTGTCTTGAACTACAGGCAAAGCCTTCACTGCAACTGGAGCTCAAAAGTCTCCCAGATAAGAGGGCAAGATGGCTCTTAAATGCAACAGCACTGACCAGGCAAGGACCGGCAGCATTAGAAAATGCCAAAATCCTCCTCCCATCAGGGTCTCAACTCAGCACCAGCCAAATGCAGGATGGGTGTCAGGACTTCAGAGCATGAAACTCTGAACTTGGCCTTGATTAAAGCAGCAATCTTTTTTCTTTTCTTTCTAGTGTTAGGAGAAGGGTTATAAATAATTAGAAATGTATTATGCAGTCCTGACTAATTCTTAACTTAGTTTCTTGATAGAAGAATGAGAACTGGAGATTCTCAGCATTTTGGCCAGCTGGGCAATTTACTGATGAAGGAATTGGTCCTTGTTTTCATTAAAGCATTCAATCCAAATGTCAAGTGTAACAATACACATAAACGACCATTAAAAAAAAAAAAAACCCACAATTTGAGTTTACACTGCTAATTAGATTATTTGGGGAGGGGGTTAATTAAGAGAAATTAGATGGTTTAGTCTCTCCTGGTTTCTTAATTATATTTGATTGAATCACCATGTGATTCAAGACAAGCTATTGAGGCTTCACACGTCCCAATTCCCACTTTCTCTTCACCTTCAGCCTCTTCTCCAATTCTAGACTGTCACAACTGGACCCTGCGGGTATTGTAACACAGTGAGATCAGTACTGTGTTTGTAAAATTGATTTACTGTGGTCTGTAATTCCACATAACGATTTGAATTTTTGACTTGGCACTGCATTTTTCATTTAAACCAGACCGTTCTTCTCTACCCCAGAGAAACAGCATTTACGTAATTGCCCTCAACTCATCTACTTGGGTATTATAAATCAGTCCTGCAATAAAAGACTTCCAAAGACACTGCAAGCACGAGGTTCCTGGCATAATTCAGGCCCAGGACTGTTCTAGTTTAAGGACAGGAATTGAACAGCATTCATTTCTTATTGGATATGAGGTAGGGAGGGCTGTCTGGAGCCTTAAGATCTGGGCAGCAATGAGAACAAGCTGCAGGGCGATCAGGGGTAGCCGGGCTGACCTCGGATAGCCCCCTCAGATCCACAGGTCCCTTTGCTTGTCTGCTTCTAGGCTCTCCCTTCACCACATACAAACTATCCAGTGTGTGTTCCTCTGCTGCTAAGTCGCTTCAGTCGTGTCCGACTCTGTGCAACCCCAGAGACGGCAGCCCACCAGGCTCCCCCGTCCCTGGGATTCTCCAGGCAAGAACACTGGAGTGGGTTGCCATTTCCTTTTCCAATGCATGAAAGTGAAAAGTGGAAGTGAAGTCACTGAGTCGTGTCCAACTCTCAGCGACCCTATGGACTGCAGCCTACCAGCCTCCTCCAACCATGGGATTTTCCAGGCAGGAATACTGGAGTGAGTTGCCATTGCCTTCTCCTAGCAGTTCTCAGCCTTGGCTGCACATTCAACCCCTTTGCAGCCTTAAAAAAAAAAAAAAAAAAAAAATCCCAATGCTAGACCCCATCCCAGACCAAGTAACTGAAAATCCCTATAGTGGAGTCAGAACATTCATACTTTCTGGTGCATATGAGTGGTTTCAATAGCTAGCCAGGTTGAGAACCACCATCCTGGACTGTCTTCTTACCTCAGTGCTCCCCTCAAACCCTGTCCACGTTCTGGACACTGCAAACCTCCCCAGGCTGGCTGTTGCTTCTGCCTGGTTTTAATAAGATGTCCCCAAAGAATAGGCATCTTGTTGACTCTTTTTAAGTCGCTTTAAAAGAAAACATAACACATCATCACTTTGGACTCACACACAGAATTCTGCTCAGGCTCTTTAGTCCAGGATTTTAGCATTCTTGTTTTGCCCTCCAGGTGAAATAGATATTTTGGAACCAGAATTCCAGCCTGACTGACACTTGGGCAGAAATTTCTAAAGAGTCCCTGGACAATGTTTTGACTCCTAGGCAATCATGCCTGTCTCTTGCTGTGGCCATTTCATCCTTTCTCAGCAGGGAGAGAGAAACAGGGGTCGGCCTCAGGTCCTCTCTGGACATGAATCAGCCGCAAAAAGCTCTGAGTATGCCTTCTCTCAGGCTGGAAATTCTGTAAGTGAGAGAGTAACTGATTCACAAACAACAACAAAAAAGACATTCTAGCTCCATGGACCAGCAGCATCAGCATTATTTGGGAGCTTGTTAGAAAGGCTGGACTCTCAGGTCTCACTCTAGACCCAGAACTGGGATGTGCATTTTAACATCCCGGGAGATTTGTGTTCACATTCAAGGTTGAGGTATACTGGTTACACACCTAGCTCTGACTCACTGGCTTGATACCTGTCCTGCTGATATTGGAACAAGCATCGTCTACAACAAAAGCAGCCTGCTGAAGTGAGAGGAACTTGGGTTGGAGGACATGTGACCTTTCTGTGCCTCAGTTATCCCCTGCAGTGGATATCAAAGGCTCTATCATAGAATTGTTGAAAAAATTACATAATTTAAGGTGCATGAAAATGTTTTACAAACTGTGAAGTCCTGCAGAAATATTACTTATGAGTTGTCAGTGTAAGAATCACCCAATATAAACCAATACCACAAATTAAAAAATCAACTCAAAGTACTAGCCAGTTTAATGATATTCATAGAGCATTTTTAGTGTATTATGTGCAGTATGAAAAATATCTCTGATTACTTGACAGTGTTTCACAGCCTTACAAAAGATGAATTTTCTACCATGGCCTACCATACCAAAAAGAGTATCTTCCTGGCTCTTTCAGAATTCTTATCTACATAGACAAACTCTTCTTTGTCCCAATCGGAATGATCTTCCTTTGGTTCAGACTCAACTTGGTCATCCCTTTCCTGGCATTCATTTTAAGTGTTCACATTTCATTTCCATTTTGGAGGGTCAGGGCAGGTGAATCACCTTCTTTTTCATTAAATTTCAGTGCCCAGAACCCCACATGAGATCATCTCTTTGTCCTGACAGTGGTAAGCAATACTGATTAACTGGGGTCCTTATGGAAGATTCTAAGTACTTCCATTGTATTTCAAGCTAAGAACCTATTACCAGCTATATGACATTGGATTCTTTATATGCAGGACAGAGAGGTTGGACTAGATGAATTCCTTCCTTCATCAGACATTTGTTGGGTGCTCATCATGTGTGAAAAGCTCTAAAAGCTGAGGGCACAACATTGAACAAGCCATTACAGCCCAGAGGCTGATCCCTCAAGCCCCTCCCCCTAAGCCAGTCTCCTATGATGCTATTAGCTTATTTAAGGAGGGCCTTTCTCATTTGGACAAGATATTTTCCTCACATTGTTTATTTCTTCATATTTAAACAAAAGGCTGCCTTGTAACGGAGCTTCCCTGGTGGCTCAGTAGTGGTAAAGAATCTGCCTGCCAGTGCAGGAGATGGGCGTTCGATCCCTGGGTCAGGAAGATCCCCTGGCAAAGGAAATGGCAACTCACTCCAGGATTCTTGCCTGGAGAGTTCCATGGACAAAGGAGCCTGGCTGGCCACAGTCCATGGAGTTGCAAAGAGTCGGACATGATTGAATGATTAAACAACAACAAGAAAGTGTGTGCAACAGCTGCCTTGTAACACTGCTAGAACAGTCAGCGAGGGTTTGAGGGTAGAGGATCTGCCCACGGCTCAGTGCAGACTAGATTCTGCACGGGGAAGGGGCCAACTAATCTCATCTCTTCCCCTTCCTGGCTCATCCCAATGCTCTCCTTTCTCCCACATGTTTTAGACTTGCATGGAAGGGTGACTGAACAAATGAAGGCTTGGCTTCCTTAGTCTGTTTCTTTCTTACGGTCCTGGGCTAGGGATACTGCACTGTCGACACTTTCCCCAAATACAACCCAAAAGCACATCCTTAGGAATACCTTTCCTGGACCTTCGTCCCCGAAGAGGCACCCATTACAAGAGTGAGCACAGCAGCAACACCAGCAACCACCACCAAGGCTGACTGCGTGTCAAGTACACTGCTGAAGATACACACACATTGTTTCATTCAACCATCATGTAAAGCCTTATGCTGTGGGTCTATCATTACTCTTCTCCACAAGGACAGACACGTACTTCACAGAGAGGAAGCAGAGGTACAGAGTGTAAGGGGCTTGACAAAGATGAGACAGCTAGGAAAGGGCAAGAGCCAGGGTTCAAAACCCAAGGTTCTCTGACATGCAAGCTTGACTTGTGTTCTTCAGCCCAACTCCACACTCTTTCTCATGGCAGAAAGAACTCTGGCCCTGACACTAAACACACAATATCCACCCCTCTGAGAAAGTCCACTGGCTTCTCATTCAGGGTCTCATAGTGCTGCTGTGCTTATACTTAGTCCCTCAATCATGTGTGACTCCGCAACCCCATGGACAATAGCCTGCCAGACTCGTCTGTTCAAGGAATTCTCCAGGCAAGAATACTGGAGTGGGTTGCCATGCTCTCCTCCAGGGGATCTTCAAAACCTAGGGCTCAAATCCAGGTCTCCCACCTTGCAGGCAGATTCTTTGCCATCTGAGCCCCCAGAGAAGCCCATGAATATTGGAATGGGTAGCCTATCTCTTCTCCAGGGGCTCTTCTGACCCAGGAATTGAACCAGGGTCTCATGCATTGTAGGTGGATTCTTTACCAGCTGAGCTACCAGGGAAGCCCAGGGTCCCATAGTACTCATCTGAAAAATAGTTCTAAAAATAATAGTACCTCTCCTACCCATCTCCCAGGGATGCTATGGGATCATATGCTGTCCATATTATCCATCCACCCATCCCCTTGTGGCTCAGCTGGTAAAGAATCTGCCTGCAATGAGGGAGACCTGGGTTTGATCCCTGGGTTGGGAAGATCCCCTGGAGAAGGGAAAGGCTATACACTCCAGTATTCTGGCCTGGAAAATTCCATGGATTGTATAGCCCATGGGGTTGCAAAGAGTCGGACACAACTGACCGACTTTCACTTTCACTCTTCACTTTCATTCCTCCATCCATCCATCTAATACTTTCTGAGCATCTGTTCTATGCTGGGTACTGGGAAGAATGATGAATGCCCACTAAGATGATGTATGCCAGATGCTTTTGAAATAAATTTTTTACCTTCCTGGAAAAAAAATTTAAGCTAACCTCCTTATTCATTCACTCATCCAACAAACAGTGAGCATCTCTGTGCATAGGGCACTATGCTTGTAACCAGGGCTACAGATGCCAAAAAGAGAATAATAAAAGACAGGGCAGCACAGATGCAAACAGTGTCTCTATCATTTATTAAGCCATCACCCTCTGTCATTTAGATGCACACAGCAGCTAGCAGCTGTAACGCAGTCTTAATATTTTAAGTAACACTTTGCATGAAGGTGAAGAATTGCTGAAGGAAGTAAAAAATTTAGATGACTTCAATTTCAATTAATTTGCTACAGTATCTCGAGGACTAATGAGAGTTTGGGAGGAGGTGGTAATATACCAGGACCACAAAGCCTCTCTGAATCCTGGCTCTCCTTTTTAGAACAGGTTCAGGAGAAATGCATGCAAGTCAAAAAGCTCTTCTCTTCTCTCCTGCTTCTACAGTAAACGTGCATGTTGTTCCTGTGGCTATTCCCTGCAGTCACTGCTCTGAGCAGCATGAAGATTCTCCATAACTGAAGTAGACATCACCTGCTCAGCTCCCTGAAAAGCATCTGTTTTCACCTGGGCTTTCCCCAGCTGGCTCACAGAACTGGTGGCTTTGTTTTGTGTGGATGTTCAGAGGGCAGAGTCAGATGGGAATTTGTATAAAAAGCCAAACCAAGATCTCTTCATTTTAAATTAAATGCTAGAGGGAATTCCCTAGCAGTCCAATGGTTAGGACTCTGAGTTTTCCACTGCAGGAAAACTGCAGTGAAAATCCTACAGGGAACTAAGATCCCACAAGCTGTTTGGCCAGAACAAACAAACAAAAAATTAAATGCTACAGGAGCTGCAGACTCAAGAGAAACAACCTAGTTTTTTTTTTCCTCCTTCAAAGACGTAAGATAAGCATTAAGTTTCCCTAAACAGACAGCTGTGCTTCAAGAAGGGTCCCCATAAAATGAACAGTCTCATCAGGTGCCCCAGAGGGTGGGTATAGAGCTGCTCATTCCTGAGTCAAGCCCTCAAGAGAGCTGGTAGAGGGCAATGCCAATGTTTTATTGAAAAGCAGATGTTGCTGTTGTTTAGACACCCAGTGGAGCTGGTTCTGATGGAGTTTTAAAGATGGTGCTGCCATTTCTTAGGTCCTTCTCCAAGAATAATATTTTCAGATGACTGGAAGGTATCAGGAGCACGGAAATTTGTTTTCCTCATTTATTTACTACCGAACTATCTCAGGATTCCAGAACATCGAACCAGGAAGGGAGTTTAAGAATATGATTTAGATATCACCCAATCTGTCCCCCTTGCCACTTTATCACTTAAGGAACCAGGGGCCAAAAGGAATATAGCAATGGCCAAGGTCACTCAACAAAGTTGATACTGAAGCTAATACTAGAGCCCCTATGTTTTTGGTCTTTATCATTCAAATTATATCAACAACCATTAATCTTTATATCAATGTCATTGATACACAGGGGTAGCTTAATAGATCTGTGATTTAAAACAGATAATCCCTCGCTTAATCCCAAAACACAATGCAGGACACAAATGTTGAGGCCTTTGTACAATGTCATAAACAATGTGTCCCAACCACAGCAGGGTCTAGGGCCTCCACAACAACTGTATGCCATTGGGTTTTTCCAGAACCAGAGCTGTTGTGTCTTCACAGAGGATTGGCTTTTTCCAACTCTGGGCACTCAGTGCATCTGTCCTTCTCTACCGGCTGCCCACCACTGTTCATCCATCTGCCACTCAAGACCTACCACAGGACCCTCTTGTTTTGGCCTAAACACTCAGAGAGATTGCCAGCACTGATGGGAAGTCAAGTATTGTTTGAAGACTGGAAAAAGCAATACCTTCTTCAGCCAGAATCTTCACAAGTGGAAGACTGGTTTCTCTACTATAGTGAATCCTAAATTAATTAGTTTGTTTGTACTTATTTAATTCTGTGGTTTTTATCATGACAATACATTTATGCAGAGGTTTACAACTGGGATGTCTATATAGATATCTAGAAGCCACCACTTAGATACCTAGTTATCTAGTGAACTGACCAATCTGTCATTTGAAAAGATTGGGCAGTTTTACAGGGATATCATTATCATAAGACCTGGGTCCTAAAGACAGTCATTAATTGTTTACTGCCACTTTATAATTAGCAGAACTGCAGAATCTGTCATTTTAGAGCCTAAAAAAGCTTCAGGGATCATTTAATCAATCTTTCTGTTCTCCCCAGCCAACTTTCCAAGGGAAGACAATGGAAACTGAGGGATGGCAGATAATAGGCAGAAGGTCACATTATGAACGAGAAAAACTATGCTCTAGTTCCAAGAATGCTTCCACCTGGCAATGGGATCTTCAAGGTAGTCTCTTACCTTTTAAGAGACCTTACTTTAACAGACATTGTGCTTTAAAAGAAACAGGTGATGTCCTATTAGTAAAGACAGTCATGGTGGAAAGATCACAATCAGGAAAAGTTTGAGCTTTTCTAGGGGAGGTAAGATATTTCAGATGCTTCTCATGAAAGATTTTAATTTAAGAGACAGATTTGTTCCCATTTAAAATCAATGGCTATGAGTAGCATAAAGTCTCGGAGAAGGCACTGGCACCCCACTCCAGTACTCTTGCCTGGAAAATCCCATGGACGGAGGAGCCTGGTGGGCTGCAGTCCATGGGGTCTCGAAGAGTCGGACACGACTGAGCGACTTCACTTTCACTTTTCACTTTCATGCAGTGCAGAAGGAAATGGCAACCCACTCCAGTGTTCTCTCCTGGAGAATCCCAGGGACAGAGGAGCCTAGTGGGCTGCCGTCTATGGGGTTGCACAGAGTCAGACACGACTGAAGCGACTTAGCAGCAGCAGCAGCAGCAGCATAAAGTCTGGTTTCAATACTTAATCCTCAGTACTGAAATAATTATGCTTAAGATAGTTTATCATTTATTGGGCTATAAGCATTGTACAAATAGATCTATATTACATGTCATACATTCACTCGATAAGTATTTATTCAACACCCATGATACTCCAGGGAGGGTTTGAGACAGTAGGAATACTGTAGTTGACAAGGCTAGGTCCCCGGCCTCTTGGAATTAATAATCACGTGGGGGAGATAGATAATAGACAAATAAATGAGTTAAAATAAATTTCCAACTTACGTAGACACTTACTGTTTCTTCTGGAAACTCACTAAAAAGGCATCAAAGGCATAAATGCACAAGGACAAAGATGCAGAGAGAAGATGAGAGAGATGACAGGAGATCACTCTGGGCATCAGTAGATCACTGAAGTCAACAAAATTTTGGAAGCTGGGAAACAGGAGGACATGAGGGTAACTGACTCAGTAGACCAAAGAAAGGTGACACATATGCCCGCAGTGATGGGCCACACGACAGTTCACGCTGCAGAACTCCCGAGAGGTTTAGGCCTCCAAGATCAGGTACCTCGGAAGGCGGGGTGCTGGGAGTTGCTGGTAGAGAGCATGTGTAAGGTACAAGGACCACCTTAGATATTCTCCTCTTACGCCCAACAAAACCAGGCAACTATCCTATCATCTTAGCACTTTTCTCCTAACAGCCCCCAGGACCCAGACAGCCAGACCTATATCTTCCAGAAGGAAAAAATGATTTCTCTAGGGAAAATGGACTAGTTCACGAGGTAAGAATTACACCTGTGACTCACCAAGAAACAATCTGGCCAGGGCCAACCAGGTCTTCTCAGTGGTAAAACCCATATACATAAATTCTAGAGCCTTCCTCTTAAATGAAAGGATCCTTGCTTGAGATAAAGGGTCCAAAACAAACAGAACAATTAACTCAAGGCAGTACGGACAATGTCAGGAGCTGAAAAAGACTCCAAAACACAGCGAAATATCTGTAGAGACATTGGAAAGGCTTGCATTCATGAAACAAGAACAGAATGCAATATGAAAGGAACACTCAAAGAACAAGAACACTTGCAATTCAAAAACAGCAAAAATTAAAAATTATGGAGTAGGTTTAGAAGATAAAGTTATAGAAATCATCTGGAAAGTAGAACAAAAAGACTGAAAAAAGAGCAAAAAGATTAAAAATAGGAAAAGGAAAGTTAAGGAAATTAGAGAATCAAAAGAAGAGCTATTACCTCATTAAAATGGGAGAATCATTTTTTAAATTTGAGAAAATTTCCTAGAACTGAAGGAGCACAAGTTTTTCGATCAGGAGGGTTAGTGTAAAATTTCTCCAGAAAAAAAGAGGATTGTACTTAGACCCAGAGAGGACTTTCACAATCACCCATGGGTGGTGATTATTATCTGCTCTTTTAATATGAGGAAAGCAAAGCCAAGAGAGATTAAGGCATCTCTCCAAGGTCACACAGCTAGTCATCAGTAGAACTGGTATCAGTGGAATCAGTCAGACTCAGGTTGGTCTGACTTCAAAGCACATGCTCTGAACTACAAGTTGATAGTGCCTGAGACCTTTCTGGACTCTGATTCTGCCATTGGTGTAATTGGCAACACTGGCAGATCCATGCTACCAGCATGCGTTCTTGAACTAGCCAAAGTATAACAGAGGCGGGAATGTCGAGAAATATGGGGTCATTTGCCCCAACTCTCCCTGTAATCATAAAAACTAGGTCATCTCTGTGGCTCTGTGACTCATCTTGGAACGATGAGACTTGAGGGAAAGCAAACTTCTCCCAGCACCAAAGAAGACCCAGCTCTGCTGATGATGGACTTAGGGATGGGGTTCCCACTGGGATCCTTATGGCTGTCATGGACTCATTTGAGGTAGAAATTTCATCAAAGTTCCCATTTGAAAGAACATGGTGTTGGGAGTTTATAGATTCTTTATGATGAACATAAATCTGTGTTGCAAGCAAGCTTCTTCTAGAGTTCCAACAGCTCAGCCAAGGGCCCCAAATCTTTGCCAGTCTAGATAATTCCAAGGCGCTGAATCTAAGCTGATTGATCTAAAAGAGGGAGGGGCAGAGGGTAAAGTTATTTTTCCACACCCTGTTCCCAAAGTCAGGATTCTTAAGTAAAATATCCACAGAAAACATCTTGTCTTTCTCAGCCTGTGCCATTTAAGGTGCCAGAGAGGTTTCATAGGGTCAACACCTACGGAAGTAAATCAATACCTGAAATGAAGAAGTTGAAAAAACTGGCCTGCCGGCAAAAGCAATCTCCTAGGTCAAGGAATTTCAGCAGCCCACCAGTTTGAGAGTTTGTCCCCCTAAGTGTATAAAGCTTCTTGCTCCAAAGCCAGTGCAGAGGCAGCCAAAAATACAAAACTTTGGTTAAGTATAGGAACATATCTTTGTTCTCAGCCACTTGGTGGCTGTTTTTCTAGTGTGAAGACCCAAGAAATAAAAGTGAAATCCTTTACTTGCTTTGTCCTAAGAACAAGCCCTTATTTCTTGTGTTGACCTTTCTAAGGGCTTCCCTCAGAGCTCAGTTGGTAAAGAATCTGAAAAGTTGGTTTGTGCAACTGCAAAAGGATGGAAGGCCGTGCACAGGCAAACATGCGGATGTGGACATGGAGATCGTCACGAGCATGACCCTGGTGTTGAGCTCCCCAAGCCGAGTGCTTTTCTCTGAGCAACTGCTTCTCCAGTACCCCATAATTAGCCTGCTCTCTGACCTGCATACAGATGGAGTGGCTAGGGAAGAGGAGCGAGAGAATAATTCTAGAAGCAAATAAAAATTATGCAGCTGTCTCTAGTGACTGAAAGAGAGATCATCACCAACAGAAAATCTGGGAAAGAACTGTGACCGTACCCAGCTTTATATTCTTTCCCACAAATCGCACAGATTAAAAACAAAGACTTCAAGCAACACTTCTTCGCTTCTAAGACATCTACCTTCTCTGAGTATTGACAAAAACTCATTCCTGAGCTGCGGTGAGCTAGGGGACAAGGCTTACCTTGAATTTAGGGTCTGCAGCTCAGGTCCCAACTTAGGGATGGGCTGGCCTCAGTCACATTGTCACCCTCATACCCAAATTAGAGACATTCTTGGGAATCAGAAACTCCCAGACTTTGTAGGGGAGTCCACAGTGCTGTGAGATTCCAGGTCAGTTTGGACCTACCTTGCCAAAATTAAACAAACACAAGGATGCCACTATTGTACATGTAGTGAGTGCTGACTTTTAGAATAACATTTATATATAACATTCAGTGAGGATATTGAAATTATCCTGCTAAGAGTTGACTCATTGGAAAAGACTCTGATGCTGGGAGGGATTGGGGGCAGGGAGAGAAGGGGACAACAGAGGATGAAATGGCTAGATGGCATCACCGACTCGATGGACATGAGTTTGAGTGAATTCCGGGAGTTGGTGATAGACAGGGAGGCCTGGTGTGCTGCGATTCATGGGGTCGCAAAGAGGTGGACAGGACTGAGCAACTGAACTGAACTGAACTGAAGCCTACTAGAGTTAATAACAATATCACAGGTACCCAATAATTTCTTGGATAATGATGAACATGTGTGAATAATCCTCTTTCTCACAACCTATCTCCTTGAGGCCTAATGACTACTATAAAATCCTTCCAAATTTCCAGACATGCTGCAGTCCTGAGCTTCCTCCCAACACACCCAATGGATACAAACCAGGCAGCATTCTAGCTGGGCCCTCACGTCCACATCTTTTCTCAGCAAGTTCTCTCTCTAGCTCCTGAAAATATTTGGGACAGCCACATTCTCTCTGTTTAGAACACAGCTTGAGGCTGGAATTAGAACTGCCTGCCTTGTCCATCCAAAGCCACCTAAGTGTGACCTGTTAAAAACAGCAAATCCAAACCAAAAAAGTCAACTAAATCATCCCGAATTACTAATCAGAGAAGAGGACTATTGCAACCATTGATAAAAAAATTATGTGATGAAATTCTTCCAGTATTTATTTTTAAATCCTTTTATAGATTATTAACTTTGATTGAGAATCTCAGGAACTGGGGATCTTAACCTGATTCTAAGAGTTCCTGCTCATGAAGACTAGAAGCCAAGACAACTGACATTGCAAATCATAGTCTTAGTCCATGGAAAAATGATTTGATTAAAAAAGATCATTTCAGGCAACTCTGAAAGAACATCCCCACTATGTAAATGATATTTGTGCATAGAATATGTTCTCTTCCATATGCTTCACCTTGATACTAATGATAGGTTAGGACAGTATACTAAGTTTCTTAATAGCTGCCACTGTCATTCTTCTTCCACAGGAATTGAATTTCCAGGCTCTGTAGGAGTTTTGGTGCTATAGTTATCAGTTGATGCTACTCACAAATGCCTCTCGGGAAACTGGGTCTGAGGAATACACACCTAATTTATTTTGACTTGGGTATAGCAGAAGTGGTTGCGTGTGTGTCTGTGTGTGTGCATGTTTAAATCCAAAATGGGCAGTAGCTTTTGAGAGTGCATCCTACCGCTGTTTCGCTCCCACTGTGGAGATGTTTGACTTACTGGCACAGGAAGAAGACCAGCACCATGCCAAATATTTATCAGATCTCTTAAAACAAAGGACCTTCAAGCAGTCCACTTTCTTCAAAAAAAAACAACCAAAAAAAATCCCATTCTGATGACACTACAACCACAGAGCAAGAGTGGATTACAGGTGGCTTGTGATGCAGGCACCAGGCAAATGAACCTGGTGATCCTCTGGTTTTCTTTTTCTTTCTTTAAGCTCAGAAAGAATAGAAAATCTATACTTGGATTCTACCTGCCATGGAGTTTTTATCATCACCAAGATCTTTACCCATAATTTTTGCAAATTTTCTTTTCTTTCTGTATGACACAGACCAAGGAACTCAAGACAGTACCTTTCATATTAATAAACTCTAATATGTTTCAAAATTACCAAATCACTCCTTTTTAGTATTATTGCTCCAGGCTAAATTACCCCGTCTTTTCTTTCAGTATATCTTTTTCTCTCTTCACTGACATTGTATCATTTTCATTTTATAAGTATGTATGTTTTATTTTTAACAGGTAATACATGGCACTAACACAGTACTCCCTTCAAAAGGGAGAGTGAAAAACTAACCTTCCCCCACCCCTGTCTGTCAGACTTCCCAGTTCCACAGTCCAGGTAGCAATCATGGGTGTTCACATTCTTTTAAAAATGAGGGGGACCAAAATCAATCAGGTTCTCCCTGACTGTGTATTTAATGATGAATATAGCAGGAAGATCTCTTCCTGGCTTTGACAAGTGCCAATTCTCTTAGACTAGCCCAGCACATTAGCTGGCATTTCATTTTCCTCCTCTGGCTCACCCCAAAGTAACAGCTATGTACACTCAAACATCAGTGCTCTATGAATCAGTTTCTACCCCAGAAGCAGAGAGTGAAAGCACTATCAAGGATCCTTCCGGGTCATCCAACCTCATGCCTTGATAAAGAAGTACGAGTTCCTAAGAGTGCAAGAGTCCACACTGAGTTGGAGGTGGAGTGACTTGCCTAGGCAACTGATCTTTTCTTCCACTCTACACTCTTGGAACTGGCCACATTTCCCTAGCCTGTATCTGTCTCTGTTAAATCTTATTCTAGGGCTTGTGGGTTTGATCCCTGCTCTGGAAAGATTCCACATGCCATGAGGCAACTAAGCCCATGCTCTGCAACTACTGAGCCAGTGCTCCGTAGCCCTTGAGCCACAACTGCTGAGCCCACGCACTACGTCTATGGAAGCCCGAGCGCCTAGAGCCGGTGCTCTGCAACAAGAGAAGCCACTGCAATGAGAAGCCCGCCTACTGCAGTTAGGGAATAGCCCCCACTTGCTGCAACTGGAGAAGGCCTGCGCACAGCAATGAAGACCTGGCACAGCCAAAAACAAACAAACAAGTAAATAAATCTTTTTCTGTTACTTACGGATCATTTAAATAAATTTGAATAATATCTTTACACTTATTGCCAATTAAAAAAATTATTTCTGTTAGCAATGGATCCTGAAGAAACAAAAACAAAATTTTACCTTGTTCTTTTCTTTTACCCTGTTCTTACTCTTTCTTTTTCTTCTGGTCCATTTTAAGCTATTTAGGAAGACAGACCACAGCAACAATCCTGAGGGGTGATTATATGTATTTGTGGAGAGCAGCTCTCTACAGAGCTGGCAAAGCATCTTGATTTCAATTGCGTCTATCGGAAGAGACGTGTCTTAGAACTGCCCTAGGAGGGCTGTTTCACCTGAGTTTACTGCAGAGCCTGGGTTGGGGGATGAATACCACTTACTTGTATCAGCTTAACAATCAGTGCAGAAATAACAATAATGAGGCCTATTATTTGCTGAGCATCTCCTACTGGCAAGTGCTTTATATACATTTTTCATTTAATCCTCACAACCCTAAGAAGCTCTCATCTCATCTTCACTTGCCCAGTTTGCTGGACCACTCAGTACTCTCCATTCCTTTCCAATTACTCATGTATGCCCATGGCTCTTCAGTGACTAGAATTTACTTGTGTACTTCTGCTCCCATCAGCTGACCTGCAGGTGTACCAAGAGACAGTTGAATTTTTTCCCAAAATCTATTTATCCTAGTTGTACTTGCTATTGTGAACGTATTACTTTAAAAAAGTATAACAGAAACGATGACATATGAATTACAAAAAAATGCTAACTACTCAAAAACTTTGTTATAAGCTTTAGAAATACTCATTGTTTTACTTTTAAAAATCTACTGTTGAATTCAGTGTTAGTGACAAAACTATAAGGGAAATAATAAAAACAGGAAAGCCAGAATCTAGAAAGATTCTATGCTCTGTTTTTGGAAATGTCGTCAAATTCCAGTTCCATTTTAAGGAAATCACAGACAATAATGCATCAAGGGTGTGATTTATGCACAAAAGAGCAGACTCAGTCAGAAATGCTGTTCTCAAAGGACCATCGCACTATACAGAAGATGGAACGAGAATGCATTTACACATTAAGATAAACTAATATGTTTAAAGTCTTAAGCCTTTTCTATGATCCCTTGCTTTAAATGGCTATTGCAATTAACACATTAACTACCTACCCTGATCAAGCCAATTAAGAGGTTGCCTCAGTTCAGTTCAGTTCAGTTGCTCAGTTGTGTCCGACTCTTTGTGACCCCATGGACTGCAGCACACCAGGCTTCCCTGTCCATCACCAACTCCTGGAGCCTGCTCAAACTCATGTCCATCAAGTCGGTGATGCCATCCAAGCATCTCATCCTCTGTCGCCCCCTTCTCCTCCTGCCTTCAATCTTTCCCAGCATCAGGGTCTTTTCCAGTGAGTCAGTTCTTTTCATCAGGTGGCCAAAGTACTGGAGCTTCAGCTTCAGCATCAGTCCTTCCAATGAATATTTATGACTGATTTCCTTTAGGATGGACTGATTGGATCTCCTTGCAGTCCAAGGGACTCTCAAGAGTCTTCTCCAACACCACAGTTCAAAAGGATCAATTCTTCAGCGCTCAGCTTTCCTTATAGTCCAACTCTCACATCCATACATGATTACTGGAAAAACCATAGCTTTGACAAGACAGACCTTTGTCAGCAAAGTAATGTCTTTGCTTTTTAATATGCTGTCTAGGTTGGTCATAACTTTTCTTCCAAGGAGCAAGTGTCTTTTAATCTCATGGCTGCAGTCACCATCTGCAGTGATTTTGGAGCCCAAGAAAATAAAGTCTGTCACTGTTTCCTTTGTTTCCCCACCTATTTACCTACTGAAATGTATTTCCATTTTATAGATGAAGAAAGGAGGTTTAGAGGTCAAGTAATTTGTCCATGTTCCTACTTATTGGTGCAGCTGGAATTTAAAACCATGTCATCTGACTTCAAAGCCATATTCTTGATTTTGATCAAGGCTGCCTCATCATTTATACTCTAAACTTGAATATCTAAAATGCCACTTATAGCCTTATAATTCTCTTTGCATTGTAATGTCTTACTGTGCGAAGGAGAAGGCTAAAGTACAAAATAATCTATTATAGCTTTTTTAGTTCCATATAGGTTTTGATGGGCTCTTCCAAAAGGATGCATCTCAGGAAGGCTGGCTGTGAAACCAATTGCTAAAGCAAACCTTGTCCTCTCACTGGCTCTAACATTTAATTATAGCCATGGAATTTGTCTATGGGAATGGTCCAGAATTTTGGCAAAGAATGACTACCTCAGGGCATGTTGGGAGTTTTAGCCTTTTTCCAATCCACAAAAATCCTTTATAGCATTTCCCAGATTTTGGAAGTCCCCTTCCCCATTTTGATACCCTTCTCTTACTTGACTTACACCAGAGATTTCCCAAGACTGTATTTTACCTAAAAGAATGTTGAGGACCAGGGTGTAGGTAGGGGGATGGCAGGAATGATACTGACAGTGTTTAAACACATACCCCAAATTAATAGTAATTGCTTCTACTGAAATTTATCCTCCTCTGTCACCATGGAATTCAAGAGTCTCATTTGCTCACTATTAGTAATATCAAAGGGGCTTCCCAGGTAGTGCTAGTGGTAAAGAACCCACCTCCCATGCAGGAGACATAAGAGAGGTGAGTTAAATCCTGGGTTGGGAAAATCCCCTGGAGGAGGATGTGGCAACTTTATTATTCTTGCTGGAGAATCCCATGGATAGAGGAGCCTGGCGGGCTACAGTCCATAGCGTCGTAAAGAGTGGGACACAACTGAAGCGATGAAGCGCACAGCACAACTTAGCAAAATGTAAAGCAATCATCAATCTATTAAAAATAAGTAAATATAATTTTTTAAAAGAGAAGCTACATTCATGATATATCTTTCCTCAGTGTAACCTGAGGTTTATCCCCAGATATCTTAAAGATGAGAAAAGAAAAGAAAAAAAAAAACAAGATTAAAAGATTTTTTTGTCCCATTATTCATGGATTAAGCCTATAACTCTAAACTCTAACTTTAGATCTTATAACTATAAATCTTGTGAAATAATAGAAATCCCAAGACTATAGGGCTCCAAAAAAAAAAAAAAAAAAACCAGTCTAAAAGAAGCCAGCTTGTTCATCTCCTTCTTCCTCCCCTCTTCCAGGCTAGTCCAGTTTAAGTCATTTATTCCAGCCAGAATGCATCCTATTTTTGAAGTACAGTGGGGAATTAGAAACACTACTGCCTTCCTCAGTAGCTCATCTAGTGTTTAATAACTCTCACTGTCATTAGAGTCTAAAAAAATCCTCGCGAACAGGGGCTGGATGGCACATCCTCATGACCCGTGTACCAAGGAGGTCTTTGACTTTTTCCAAGCTGTGGGATCTCTGATGCACAATAAAACAAGCAGGCTTCTTGCTTAGCACAGTGTTTTTTTCTGATGTTTTCTTTCCCAAGTCCTGGAAAACAAACACTAGACATGGTGAGGAAAAGCAAGGTCCTATAAAACCTTTGAACTCTTGGAAACAGGCAAAGGATCAGGCAGTGGCAATCCTGGGTCCTCTGAGATATCACTGAGCCATCTTCACAATGTGGGATCAGGAAGGCCAGGGCCATATTTAAAAAAAGTTTCCCCCAAAGGGAAGGAAGCTGAAGCTAAAAATATATCATGCCAGCTGTTATAAATGCTTCTCAAAGGAAGCAAAGCAACTAGAGTTACCTCTTTGAAGAGCAAATGAGGGGTTAAGGAAATAATGGAATTTTTCAGTTGCATGCCAGGTTGGCTACATTTTGGGGAGGAAGAAATTTTCCACTGAGAAAGAAAAAAATCTGTTGTTAAAAAGACAAAATAATTCCATGAAAATTTAAAAAGGAACTCCAGTAACACCAGTGGCTCCGAAGGCTTAGGATGGAGATGACCTACAGCCAGCAAGATAGAAGTGAGATCTCCAAGCCTTGCCCCTCTTTCCAGTTTCCAGGAGGCCACTTGCCAAGACCTCTCCTTATTAGACCTTCCAAAAGCTGAGTGGTGGTCTCTCTCCTCCCTCTGAATGTGTGTCCTGATGGTTTTTCACAGGCTAGTGGGAATGAGCTTGAAGTATATGGTGGCCTTGTAAGAAAATGAGAAGAGCAGAGGGAAAAGGAAGGACTTGAGCCAAATGAGTACTTTTGAAACAGCTGGCCTGGGCTGCCTAAGGGGCTGGTGGAATTGGAAGATTTTTTTTTTTTTTTCAGTTGCAGATTCAGGGTTCCCAAAGGAGCCAGTTTTCCTGAGATCTACATCACCTCTACTTTTCACCTTGCCTGATGAAGTAGTTTTGTTTTAGGTATTGGGTCTCTGAGGCCCAAGAGCCACCTTTTCATTAAGGGATGGACCCTAGACCCCACAAGAAGGTCGAGACACAGGATCAAAGCCCAAGAAATATCCAGTATGGCCCAGTAGTTTTTAGTTTCTAACTTTCAATTTTGAAATAATTACAGATCTATAAGAAACTGCAAAAATACTACAGGGAGAGGTCCCATGTACTCATGCCCCCAGCATTGTCCAAGGTGACATTTTACATAACCATAGTGTGTTAACGAAACTAAGAAACTGACACAAACATAATACTGTTAATGAGACTACAGACCTTACTCAGATCTCAGTAGATTTTGTACCACTATTTTCTTTGGTATGAATCTGTGCATCTTATTACCTGTATAAATTCATATGCCCACCTCCACAATCAAGATCACAGTATGTTACTAAAGGTCTATTAGTACTGAGATCAAGTTGGTAACATGTCACAAAGAAAGGAAGAGTAATGATAAATGTCACTGTGAGGATGAAGACAGAATGCTAAATGATTGCCAAATATTTAGCGAATTATATTATCACCAAATATTTAGTGAATTCCCAAGAATACTTTCTCCTATATTTTGGAAATTTGATAATTTCATGAACATCTGTGCAGTTAGCCCAGGAATTTATTAAGTCCCTACTGCTGAGCAAATGTTTCTGGCAGGGCAGGCAGACAGGCTTCAGCTCACATGCCATCTCTTATTGAATTATAGTGGCTGCCTTGAGGGGCATATTGAGGAGGATGTGGAGGCCACATCTGGGCTTAGCAGGACACAACCATTATCTAAGAGATACTCTACCACGAGAGAATGGCAGCTGAATACGTGCCAGGAATTTGCCATCTCCAATATTTCTGTGACTTTTTCAGGGTGTTCTAGGTGTGAGGAAAGAGGGGTAAAGAGGACAACACCCCTGTTTCCAAGGGGTTCATAATCAGGAAGGGGAGGCAAAGATGTCAGCCAAGAACTGGAACACAGAATGCTTGCTACATGGGTCAGTACAAAGCTAGCATACTTGGGGCATATGACTTAGATGGTCTGTGACATTGATCAAGTTACTCAGCCTCTCTGTGCCTTAGTTTCCTCATCTGTCAAATGGGGATAACAATATGAGCCACATCATGGAGCTACAAAAGTTCAATGAGTTAATATTTATGTAAAGGTTTTTGAAGAGTACCCAGCATGTAGTAAACACTATGCAGTGATTACTTTACTTTTCATAACCCATGGTACTGAATTTTTTTAATATATAGCTTTTACTAGCATAAAAGTCAATTGAGGTTAATAAAAAAAATACTGAGATTCCAAGCTGCACCATGAGACTGTAGATAAAGTGGGCAGCTCAGATGAAGCATTCTGGAATAATTTTTGCAACCCAAAGTTTCTGAGTTTTTATCTCAGATGAGGCTAGCAAAGGTTGGCATGTTTTCAAACCCAAATGTAAAGCATGCTAAGAAAAATCAAGTATTATCAACAGTTTGAATGAAAACAGGCTCCTTGCATTTGTAACTACAGCATATAGTTTTTTCCCAGGTCAAAGTCCACCAGCTAAGGGTAGAAAATGGTTAGAAAGTCAGTCTGGGGCAATGGAGGTGGCACTGACCTCTACACAGCAGGATTCTGAGGGCTCTTAAGAAAACCTGGATGGTTCTTTTCCTGGAAGATTTACTTTTTCTATAGAAGACTTGAGACAGAAAGAAAACCTAAAAGTGCTAAGGCAGGCTCTAGGTACACTGCATTTGGAATTGCTTGTGATGGCCAAAACAAAGTTGACTAAGACATGTGTATAATTCGTGACAGCCAATACCTTGGTCCCACAGACTCATGATGAAGAACCTGCATATTCTTGCTCTCAGTCATCAGACCCCTGCTGCTACTGCTGCTAAGTCACGTCAATCGTGTCCGACTCTGTGTGACCCCATAGATGGCGGCCCACCAGGCTCCAGTCCCTAGGATTCTCCAGGCAAGCATACTGGAGTGGGTTGCCATTTCCTTCTCCCATCAGACCCCTGAGCAGACTTAAAAAGAGAGCTAGGTACTGAAAGCAGATTCTTCCCTCTCGTCTGAAACACCTTGATGCTATCCAAAATGGTGCCTCATAGACTCTCAATGGTCCCAACCCATTCCTCTCCTATCTCATGGAGGAAAAGGCCCAGCTCAAACATCCTATGAGATCTCATTTAACTTCTGCAGTCACTAAAAGGCACTCTCTCCTCTGTCTAAATGAATAAAAATAGGTTGATTCTTATTAAATTAGGGCATAGTTTTGGCCTCCTACTCTTAGCCTCATCTTAAATCCCTTCCTCAACAATCTGCATGGTTCTGTTTTGTAATGCATCATTTTCTTCATCTCAATGTGCAAGCACCTTCTCAAAGTCAATACATTCAAAATCAAGCTTCTAGCTAGTTTCTTGCCTCTTATCTCACTGGAATCACTAACTCAACTATCTTCATCCCTTAAATGCCTATCATGTGTGAAGCACTTCCAATTGATCTCTAAGATCCTTCTTTTTCCCCAGTGGTAGTTATTTTATTCAGTGGTAGTTGGCAAGGTGCTTTCTACCTGTGTCCCCTCTGCCTCTGATTCCTCTTCTTCCTGGGCACACGGCGAGACTACATCTATTGCTTGCTATTAGATGTGGCCATGTGACAGAGTTCTAGCCAATGGGATGTGAGTGAAGGTTATCTGTCCATGAAATCTTCCCAAGAAGACTTCCCCCATCTCTTTCTCCTTCCTGTGGTTTGACAAACCTGGTCACTTTGGGCTACATGTGGTGAAGATGGCAGAGACATGAGACAGAAAGAGCCTGGATTAATGAATAACTGCTTAGAAGAATGTCACATGTCAATCAGGGACACCTGTTCTGGACTTTACATTAGTCAAAAACAAACTTTTTGGGGGGTTCGTTTCTTTTAGCAGCAAGGACTACCCCAAGAGATCAATGAAGGGTCCAGTCTCATAAAATTTCTCTCTTAATAAATCGAATGATCACTTCTTGGTTCTCATCTTATTGGACCTATCAGTAGCAGCTGAGTCAGTTGACCACTTTTTCCTACTTGAAACCTTTTCTTCATTGCCTTGCCACACACACACACACACACACACACACTTGACTTTTCTCCAACTTCAATGGTTTCTCCTTGATTCGCTCCTTCTTCCCCTTCTCCCCAGCCTTCATGATAATGTGCTCAGGCTCAGTCCTCAGTCTTCTCTATCTGCATCTCTACTATGGTGATCTTATCTCATGGTTTCATAATTTTACATACCACCCATGTGCTGGTAACTCCCAATGGTCTATCTTAGGTCAGTCTTCTCTCCCAAACCGCATGCTCATATATCCAACTGCTTACTAGACATCTCTGATGGTCTAACAGATGTATAAAGTCACCATATAGGACACTGAACTTCCAACATTTTTGTAAGCAAAAAATCCTGGAGTCATTCTTGAGTTCTTCCCCCTGACAACTCATTTATTCTCTCAGGAAATCCTGTTGGCTGTACTTTCAAAATACATCTAGACTTGACCACTTCTCCCCCTCTTACTGCGGCCATCCTGGTCCAAGTAATCAATAACTTGCCTGGATTACTGCTATAGTCTCTTAACTAGTCTTTGTGTTTCTGTCCTTGCCCTGGTATAATCTATTCTTAACACAGTGGCCAAAACTATCCCCCTTAAAACACGAGCCAGATCACATCACTCAATTACCAAAAACCCTCTGAGGGGGTTGCTTAGAGCAAAAGTTGAGGTCCTTACAACAACCCACAATACCCAGCACGGTCTCTCCCTCCCCATTACCTCTGCAACCTCTACCATGGCTATCTACCTCACTCACTCATTTTTAGCCAACAACCTTGTTTGCTTTTTCCCAAACAAGCTGGCACTTTTCTATCTTGTGATCTGAACCCTTAAGGCCAAACCATTTTCTACTGCAGTGAAATGGTCATAGCATATTCAAGTCCCCCTAGACCACTGTGCATGGCCTGGGCTCAGGAAAAGTACAATGCAAATGAGCACAAGAGTCTGGGGAAGGCAGTTAATGCTAGTGCTTTGCTATTCATTGTTTTATCCAGTCCCTCTCATTCATTTAGCAGACACTTACTGAGTGCTTACTGTTGCCAGCCCTGGCCAGGGCATTCACATACATAATCTCATTTACCCTCACCACAACCCTCACAGGTAGATATCATGAATGTTTCCGTTTTGCAAGTGGTGACCTTGCTCAGAGAGGTGAAGTAACTTGGCCTAGTTGTAGGTAGCTAACTGCAGGTCTGAGATTTGGACCCAGGAAACAATGACACCAAAGTCTTTTTTCTGTTCACTACGTCAAGCTGCCTCCCAGGTGCTCGGAAGATAGTTGATAGAAGCGTTGAGTTAATGAATGACCCAAAGGACTGCAGTTTGGATAAGCACAATTTAGCCACTATCGACAATGCAGAGGAGTAAAGCAATGACATTAAGGTTTTGTTAAAGAGATGTTCTTAAAATACAAGTGTTGATATGACCCAATGAAACTTTCTGGAGGAAAGATCTGAACTCTTATCTTCTTTACTGATGCTCCGAAAAAGGGCTCTAATCCCTTTTGTAATATGTAATCTTTTTCTAATATGTAATCTAGCTATCTTCTTAAACTTCCAAGTCCTTTTCAGCTCAAGTACTATACTGGACTCAAAGGCCTAGGAGACTATGACAAGCATCTAATCATTTCCTTCCCATCTGCTGGGCTTGGTTGCCACAGTGAAATATAAAAGTGACAATCTGATAACCATCTCAAATGTACTAATCGTATCAAGACCCGAAAAAAATGTGTTACATCAGCAGAGATGGAAATGTGATGACCCCAGACTAATTTCAAGATGGATGACATAAAACTCAACCTCTTAAAATACAGAAGACCAAGTTTTGAGAGGGCAGGCAGCTCAGAGCTTGCATCTCTCCTAAATATCAAAGAATTTTGAAACAATTACTAGATTCTGTCACCAACCCAGGAAACTCAGGCCAAGAAGCTCTGCAGTCTCAGCCTGCATGTGTCTGTTTGAATAGTTCAAGCCATCACTTTCCATCACACAGAGGTTAGTGAAACTGTTTCCTGGATTACTAGTCTGTGAAAAAAACCTGTCACAGAACCTCTTACACAATAAATTAATGATGCAATAATCACCTAATTCCCCAAATATGCAAGTTATCAATATCTAAATGTGAAAATGGACAAAAGAATTTTAAAACCTCGTGTTGTGGCATTATCAAAGCAGTATCTGAAGTATTTCTTTGATTATTTCACTGAAGTACTGTTTCAATCAATGTAGTGAAAATTCCACACACTTAACGTATTTAAGAAAGCCATTTAAAAAGGCCCATTAGCCCCAAGATCCATGTGGAGGCAGAGGCCAAGAAGCTGTCACTGCCAATTCTTCATACTCTCAGATCTTTTCATTGGGGGTTCCTGCCTGTTGACAGGCACACACAGTCTAACTGCAAAAGCTTTTCCCCAAGAAAGTTATCTCGGGCCTGACACCATCTTCAGAGACACATGCAAACTAGCATCAAGGAATTCTCTTCAATGGTGGGCCACTCTCCCACGCACTTGATGGACGTGCCAGTAGCATCTATGTCACTTTGCTCAGCCTAAGTGGGGAGCCACAGAGAGCCACCAGACCCAGGCCTGGTCCCATCTGTGGCCAGAGTACTTTGCTTTAGTGTCCAAAGAGCAGAGGGCTGCCCTCTGCTCTCCCCTCTGGCAAAGCCGTTCCTGCTCTACCTCTCCTAAGGGGTTAGACTGAGCGAGAAGGCCACAGCATTCACACCAGGCCGCAGACAGAGCAGCATTCTCAGTTAGCAAACCTGCTCCCCCTGGTCAGGAGGAAAAGTAACCCTGATAACCGGGGATTAAGACAAGGAGATGCAAGGGAGGGAACATTCCAGGGTGAAATTAAAAAAAAAAAAAGAAAGAAAGAAAGAAAGAGAAAGAAAGGAAGGGGGGAAAAAAGAGAGAGAAAGAAAGGAAAAGAAAAAAAAAGTGGAAAAAGAAAAGAAAATGCACAAAGCCCATGAGGCTGTCTGGTTAAACATGGGTTAGAATCAGGTATAGAGCATCACACAGGAACTCAATGTCTTGGCAAATCCAAAAACCCCAGGTAAAAGGTACTGGGTGAAGGCATTTCTGTCTGTGGAAAGCAGAAGTTTCCTTCTTTCACCACTTAATCTCATATTTAATTTTTTATTTTTTTTAATCTATTGGTAACCCAAATTTAAACCATCAATCATTTTTACCTGCCCAGGATCTTTCTCTTTCAGGAGTCGAAAGAACAACAAACACGGGGTCCAAAGAGCCCTTTCCTGCAGCCAATTCCAATCAGCCCTTCTCTCCCAGGGTTACGGGGTGCCCAGAGCAGACATTCCCAGTGGGACATGCCACACACAGCAAGTCACCAAACCAGACTGCACTAAAGGGCTTCCAGGGGACTTACTTGTACTTGTGCTGGTTCCAATCGTATTGATTGTGGTGGGGACGGATGAAGATGAGTAGAGGGGCACGTGGCCGTTCTCACACCCCAGACTTTTGTCCTGCCAGTTGGAGGCGTTGATGCAAATCCCAGAATCCCGAGAGTTCTGCCACCCATTAAGCTTGTCATCGGAGTTCTGTCTTTGGTGATAGTAGTGTGTCTGCCCATAATCCACAGAGTCCGAGCGGCCTCGGTTCTGGCCGCCAAAGCTGGTCGACGTACGGTCCTCCAAGTGGTTCAGCCACATGGCCAAAGCACTGCGGTCTTCCAGTGACGTGGCTGGATGGATCAAAGCGTAGGACAGCAGCTGCCTGCTCTCCTCGATGTGCTGGTTATGTTCAATGGAGTGTGCCAGGATTTTGGGCAGCAGTTTCATATACTCTACTTTTGCGTCGAGGTTTCCTGGCTTCAGCAAAGGCAGGTGAGTTAACAGGAGGGAAATCACTTTATCCTTGGATTCCTGTTGCCATTGGTTAATGATTCCTGAAAAGGAAAACAGGCAGGGCAAATAAGCAGATGCACCACCATGGCACCAAGCAGCACACTGTATAAAGAGAACTCCTGGGGCCTGCAGTCTCAATCTAGGCACCCGGGCTAAATTTTCTCAAAACAGCCTCTGCCTCGAGTGGAGATCTGACCTGAGGTTGTCAAGGGGTACTGACTTCAGTGAAACACTAACACTCTGAGGTGTTTGCTCAATCTAACTCTAATGCAGGTCTCCAAAGAGGCTATGAACACTTTGGTACAAGTGAATACAATTTACAGCTATTTTATTTCTTAGGAAAGTCCAGGCATACCCTCAGATAGGGGAATAAGGAATAAGAAAATCTCCATGGAAAAATGAGTATAATTAAGGGTCCGTATTGTAGAGTCCTCAAAAGCAAGGCTGCTTTCCCTTCCCTAGACATCCCTGGAAAGTGGCTGGAGCCCTGGCAAGTGCATTTGTGTGAAGTGGGTAAAACCTCCTAGATGGAGAAATCTATCAGGAAAAAAAGATGCCCCTCATCTGGGTGAAGCCTGCATCTTCCTCGTGAGAAGCTGACTCAGAAATCGACTGTGATCTCAAAGCTAGAATTAACAATGGACCCAAGATGGGTCCAGTGGCATCTCTGATCACACATGCTAAGCAAGCTATTTTTCTTTAAATATACAAGATCTGTTTGGTTATTTTTATTATGGTAAAATATACTTTTTAAATATACTTAATGTTTGCCATTTTAAACATTTTAAGTGTACAATTTTGTGGCATTAAGTACATTTACATTGTGATACAGCCATCACCACTATCCCTCTCCAGATCTTTTTTGTCTTTCCAAACTGAAACTCCATATCCACGAACCACTAACTCCTCATTCTCCATACCCACAACACCTGATGACCATTATTCTACTTTCTGTTTCTATATATTTGACTACTCTACTTATCTCATATAAGTGGAATTGTAAATCGGGTTGGCCAAAAAGTTCATTCAGATATTTCTTAAGATCTTATGGAAAAATCCAACTTTTTGACCAACTCAACAGTATTTGCCCTTTTATGACAAGAATATTGCACCACTTAGCATAATCTCTTCAAGGTTCATCCATGAGAATGTTTTCAACACTCTTACAAGGAATTCCTCTTATTCCTGACTACTTAAAACTTCTTGCCTTTACATAAACATGGATTACCTAATGGTAATGTTAGCTAGTAACATGGAGTAATTAAACAGGGGCTTCCCAAGTGGTACCAGTGGTAAGAATCCACCAGCCAGTGTAGGAGATGCAAGAGACATGGGTTAGATTCCTGGGTCAGGAAGATCCCCTGGGCAAGGAAATGGCAAACCACTCCAGGATTCTTGCTTGGAAAGAATCCCATGGAAGAGAAGCCTGGCGGGCTATAGTCCATGGGGTTGCAAAGAGTCGGACACAACTGAACACATACGCACACACAAACATGGGTTAACAGTATACTTTGCCTTAACTAGCCTTTAAGAAGTAGTTTGTTCTGCAGACTGATAGCTATCCATGGGACCTGGGATGATAGGAAAGAAAGTTCTCTGCCAGAAAAGTCATTCCTAATACCTAAAGACCTGAACTCTGGCCCACTGATGACTGTATAAGGGCTAGAGCTTTCACAAAGTATCTGCAAGTTTGAAAAGGCATTTCTGGAATTTAGCAGAAGGGCTTCATAATTGTAGTGAGGCACAAACACATCAGACCAAGCTCAAGAGTCAGTGTTGATCATGAGCTACAAAGGCACCAGCTGCATATGATAAGACCTCTCAAGAGGAAGGGGTATATTCAAAGAACAGTATCAAGGGAGGAAGGCATGGTATGTCATAAAAGAATGTGGGCTTCAGAGTTAGGCACACAAATCCCAGCTCTGCCACTTAATCGGCAATGGAACTTTGGTAAGTTCCTCAACCTATTTGAGCCTCAACTCCCTCATCAGTCAAGAGTGCTACCAACAGCACCTGCCCCTCCTTGTGTTACAGGAATAAATGAGGTAATGTAACAAAAAGACCAGTCAAGTACTTGATGATAGAAATAATTCCTTCTATTTGTCTCTGCCTTAGTCAGGCCCACATTAGAGTCATGTTGGGTGGTTTCCGATACCAAGTTTTAAAAATAATACAGGCCAGAGATGATCCAGGAAAGGCCATTAACCATTATCAGAGTTGATACAAAGCTACAGTAATCAAGACAGCATGGTATTGGCACAAAAACAGACATATGGATCAATGGAACAGAATAGAGACCTCAGAAAGAAACCCACACACCTATGGTCAATTAATCTTCAACGAAGGAGGCAAGAATATACAATGGAGAAAATACAGTCTCTTCAGCAAGTGGTGTTGGGAAAGTTGGACAGCTGCATGTAAATCAATGAAGTTAGAACATGCCCTCTTACCATACACAAAAATAAACTCAAAATGGCTTAAAGACTTAAACATAAGACATGATAACATAAAACTCCTAGAAGAGAATACAGGCTAAACATTCTCTGACATAAATCATCCAGTGTTTTATTAGGTTAGTCCCCCAAGGCAATAGAATAAAAGCAAAAATAAACAAATGGGACCTAATCAAACTTACAAGCTTTTGTACAGCAAAGGAAACCATAAACAAAACAAAAAGACAATCAACGGATTGGGAGAAATATTTGCAAATGATGTGACTGACAAGCGCTTAATTTCCAAAATACATAAGCAGCTCATACAACTCAACAACAAAAAACAAACAACCCAATTAAAAATATGCAGAAGACCTAACTAGACATTTCTTCAAAGAAGACACACAGCGGAACAACAGGCACATGAAAAGATGCTCAACATCACTAATTATGAGAGAAACGCAAATCAAAACTACAATGAGGTACCACTTCCCCCAGGAGAACTGCCATCAATAAAAAAGTCTACAAATAACAAATGCTGGAGAAGGTGTGGCGAAAAGGGAACCTTCCTATACTATTGGTGGGAATGTAAGTTGGTGCACCCTCTCTGGAAAAGAGTATGGGGATTTCTAAAAAAACTGAAAATAGAGTTGCCATATGACCGAGCAATCCTACTCCTGGGATATATGTTTGTACAAAACTGTAATTAAAAAAAAAACTGTACCCCTATGCATAGCAGCACTATTCACAATAGCCAAGACATGGAAACAACCCAAATGTCCATTGAATGATGAATGGATAAAATGTGGTACATATATACAATGGAATACTACTCAGCCATAAAAAAGAATGAAATAATGCCATCTGCAGCACCATGGATGGACTTAGAGATTGTGATACTAAGTGAAAGGCAAATACCATGTGATATCACTTATACATGGAATCTAAAATATGACACAAAGGAACGTACATACAAAACAGAAGCAGACTCAGGGAACAGACTTCAAGTTGCCAAGAGTGAGGAGGAGAAGGGTGGATTGAGAGTCTGAGATTAGCAGATACAACTTTTATATGTGGAATGGATAAACAGCAAGATCCTACTGTATAGCATAGGAAACTATATTCAATATCCTGTGATAACCCATATGGAAAAGAATATGAAAAAATAATGTACATTAGGTAAAACTGAACCACTTTGTTGTACAGTAGAAACTAACACAGCATTGTAAATCAACTACCCTTCCATAAAATAAAATTTAAAAAGAATCATCAGAGTTGGAAGAGGTAGAAAGTGAAAAGGTGAAAAATAATGGGGTTATTGAGCTTATAACTGAATATGAAGAGATGCTTTACTTTTTCCAAGTAGGGATTTCATAAGGAGATAGACAGTCAACTACTTGAAACAGAAGTCTTCAAACTGAAGCATGAGAGAAAAAGATCGGATATGGAGAGTAAGTGAAGTGCCAGCATGACAAAAGACCCAGAAGAGTCACCAAGGAACGCTCTACAACTTCCATCTTGGGGGCTTGAAGAATAGAGACAGATGATCCAGCTAAGCACAGTCAGATAAAAATATAATGCAAGCCACATGTGTAACTGAAAATTTTCTAGTATTAAAAGGGGGCTTTTCCGGTGCCTCAGTGGTAAAGAATCCTCCTGCCACTGCAGGAGACGCAGGTTTGATCTCTGGGGCAGGAAGGTCCCCTGGAGAAGGAAATGGCAAATCACTCCAGTTTCCTTGCCTGGGAAATCCCATGGACAGAGGAGCCTGGCAGGCTATAGTCTGTGGGGTCACAAAAGAGTCAGACATGACTTAGCAACTAAATAACAACAACAACAGCATTAAAAGAATAGTAAAAAGAGGAGGTAAAATTAATTTTAATGATATATTTTATTTAACCATTATACAATTATATATATCACTATATTATTATTTTAACTTGCAATCAATATAAAATTATTGATGAAACATTTTGCATTCTTTTCTTTGTACTAAGTCTTCAAAATCCTGGGTACACTTCGTATTACCAAAGGCAATCTACAGATTCAGTGCAATCTTTATCAAAATACCAATGACATCTTCAAAGAACTAGAACAAATAATTTTAAAATTTGTATGGGAATAAAAAAGACCCTGAATAGACAAAACAATCTTGAGAAAGAATGGAGCCAGAGGAATCACACTCCCTGACTTCAGGGTGGGCAGGCGTGCTAAGTCACATCAGTCATGTTTGACTGTGCAACCTTACGGACTTATAGCCCAGCTGGCTTCTCTGTCCATGGGATTCTCCAGGCAAGAATACTGAAGTGGGTTGCAATGCCCTTCTCCACCCTAGCTTCAGACTATACTACAAAGACATAGTAATTCAAAAAAGTATGGTACCAGCACAAAAACAGACACATAGATCAATGGAACAGGATAGAGTCCAGAAATAAACCCATGTACATACGGTCAATTAATTTACAACAAAGGAAGCAATAATATACAATGGAGAAAAGACACTCTCTTTAATAAGGGGTATCGGAAAAACTGGACAGCTACATGTAAAAAAATGAAATCAGAACATTCTTTAACATCATACACAAAAATAAACCCAAAATGGATTAAAAACAAAAAATGTAAGACCAGCAATGATTAAACTCTTTAGAAGAAAACCTATGCAGAACACTCTTTGACATAAATCACAACACTATTTTTTCTGGATCCATCCTACAGCGGAGGAAATAAAAGTGAAAATAAAATACACAGGACCTAATTAAACTTTTGAAGAGCAAAGGAAACCACTGACAAAATGAAAAGACAACCCACTGAATGGGAGGAAAATATCTGCAAATGATGTACCAATGAGGGGTTAATTTCCAACATATACACACACACACACACACACACACACACACACACACACACACACGGAGTTCATCCATCTCAACATCAAAAGAAATTTAAAAATGGATAAAAGAACTGAATAGACATTGTCCCATAGAAGAAATGCAAATGGTCAACAGGCACATGAAAAGAAGCTCAATACCACTAATCATTGGGGAAATGTAAAAAAAAACCACTATGAGATATTACCCCACACCTGTCAGAATGGCTATCATCAAAAAGCCTACAAATAACAAAAGTCGGTGAGGGTGTGGAGAAGAGGGAATCCTTATACACTGTTGGTGGGAATATATACTGGTGCAGTCACTATGGAAAACAGTATGAAGCTTTCTCAAAAAACTAAAAATAGAACTACTATATGATCCAGAAATTCTACTCTTGGGTATATATCTGAAAACAAAAAACAAAAAACCCAAAACACTAATTGGAAAAGATACATGCACAATGTGCACAGAAGCATTATTTACAGTTTTCAAGGTGTGCAAGCGATCTAACTGTGCATCAACAGATGAATGGGTAAAGATGTGGTATATATACAATGGAAAACTACTCAGTCATAAAAAAGAATGAACATGGGTGGACTTGGAGGGTATTATGCTAAGTGAAATAAGTCAGACAGAGAAAGACAAGTACTGTGTGCTATTACTTATATGTGGAATCTTTAACAGGACAAACTAGTGAATATTAGAAAAAGGAAGCAGATTCAGATACGGAGAACAAACTTGTGGTTACCAATGGGAAGAAGGAAGGGGCAGGGGGAGAACAAGGGTAGGAGATTAAATGGTACAAACTATTATGTGTAAAATAAGCTACAAGAATATCTTGTACAACACAGGGAATATAGCCAATGTTTTATAAGTGGAGTGTGAACTTTAAGAATTATGAATCACTCTATTGTACACCTATAACTTACACAATATTGTACATCAACTAATTTTTTTTTAAAAATCCAAAGTGTACTCTGCCACTGATAGCACATCTCAGGTTGGGTTGGCCACAGCTGAATGCCCAGAGGACATCTGTGGCTGGTGGCTACTGAACTGGCTAGCACAGGGCTAGAGACATTCAGATGAGGAAGGGGGGTGGGAGGGCACAGATGACCTCAGCAGGTCCCCCCAAGGTTCCTGACTCTATATTTAGCAAATTGCCACCCGACACAAGACAACCCTTGGGCATTCCAGTATATAGCCTTTCTTTTAAAGTTGCTTTAGGAGATGAAGAAATCGCTCATTCTAATTTTCTCATCGATACATTTCCAGCAAACACCCAGCATGTTTTAAATTATGGATATGCTTAGGATGAAGATAAAGTCTATTCATTAAGCCCAAGGAACTAAAGAGTCACTGGCAAGCAAAAGGGCCTGAGAAGAAGGTGAATCTATGCCTGATGCCAACGTTGATCACATGTAGCCAGTGCATACCCTGGAAAACGGATGTTTAAAAATGAAATTTGGGAACAAGGTTTAATACGAATCCATGAGGCTAAGGAACTCCCTAGCTTTTTGTGAGGTCACTTCCCTGTTTGGGTAGTCTACCCTTCCACAAAAGGTCAGCCTAAAAAAATCAGAAACAAAAACAAAATGGAAATAGGACTCAGAGTACAAACTGAACATCTGATCACCATATAAGCCCACTCTGCCAGGGATTAGCCTAGGATCCAGGGGAGGAACAACACAGCAAAGAGGAAAAGAAAACCAAAAGCTGCTGACCCTGGTCCCTTCCAGGCCTGAAATGCTTCTTTCTCTACCATTGGGACAGGGCTGCTTGGATGCTGTGGGGCTATGGCGCAGCCAAGAAGACAACTATGACTTTTATTTACTGCCTCTGGGAACATGGAAATACAATGTCCTTCTGATGGCCAACTGGATCAAACTGTTTCTGCCACTGCTCCAGCTGCCATGCTGACAGCTAACAGTACTCAATGTTTTCTATGTGCTAGGCACTCTTCTAAGTTCTGTGCATGCAATTCCTCATTTAATCCTCAAATGAAGCTTATGAGACAGGTCCTATTACAGTCTTACTTTATGGATAGGGATATAGAGGCACAGAGAGGTTAAGTAACCTGCCTCAGGTTCCCCAGTTAGTGAGGAGGTAGAATGAGGTATGCAAATTAGCATAAAGATACATATTGACTATCATGCTAGAGGAGCTTGGCTGTAAGCTAAATACATTAATATTTATAATACATAACTAATTATATACTACATATATAATTATATACTACATATATAATACATATGTAATTATATAACACATTAAAATATAATTATATAGCATGTAATTACATATGAATTGTTTATACCTGAATTTTATTTACAAATATAATAATGTAGAAATATTAAAAGAATACATGGATCAGCAGAGGAGTTGGGTCAGCTGTGGAAGTATAGAAAAAAAGAAGTTACAGAGGACAGTGTACTTTTTGTGGTTTTAAAATACGTCCACTATGTCTTTGACAGTCCTCTCCAAAAGGTGGAACCAATCAACTCCTTCTAGATGCAGGCTGTAGTTAATGAATCACTTCTATCAAATGGAATGTGTTAATAGCGGAAGCAATAGGGTGTGACTTGAAGGACTGGGTTATAAGCAGGATTGCAGCTTTTACTTTGCTCTCTCTTGGGTTGCTCATTCTGGAGGGAGCCAGCTGCCATGTTGGGAGGATACTCAAGCAACTCAATAGGGAAGGAGGTCTGATGGTAAGGAACTAAGTCCTGCTGCCAACAGCAGTACCAACTGGGAAACTGAATTCTTGGCCCCAGTGAAGCCTTCAGGTGATTATATACCAGAGAACATCTTGAAGGACCCTGAGTCATATTCCTGATCCAGACAAACTGTGTGTGATAACACATTTATGGTTGTATCGATATTAAGCTTCTAAGTTTGGAGTAAAGATAACCAATACACCTATCCAAGTGCCCCTCTAGGAAAATGAAAGTTTTAGCCCTTTGGCTTTGAGCAGTTCTGTCCTCTGAGTAAAGTCATTCTCATTCTGAGCTGGACTCATGAAGCTCACCAGTTGCCACTAAATGCTCCCCTCATCTAGTTTCCCTCATCCTGGTTATCTGCTCACCAAACAACCTCTTGACTATGATAGCACTCGAGGTACCTTCAGGGAGAGGATGAGTTGACCATACAGATGAGGGATTTCTAAATTCTGTGATGATGATGATTTTTCAGGGCAACTTAACAAGTGGTTTCTGATTATGATGTATGAGCCCTTCCTGTGCTGATTATATGGACTGTGAGTACATCTTGTCTCTCTGAGTACATGAGCTCCCTCCTCATGGTATAGAGTCTACTTCCCTGCTTTCTAGGTAGTACTGAATCAACCTCTCAGGGGAGTATTCCCAGGTGCTAACAAGAGAGAGAATCTCCACCTTCAAATAGCAGCCCAGCAGGCATGCAGGGACTTGGGACAGGAATGGCAGGTTCTGCCCGGTTGCCCACTGGCTTTCTTTGTGGCATACACACCACTTTCCAGGGGGAAGGGCCCTTTACTGAGATGTGTATTCAAGGGATTCTCTTTATTGAGAAGACCCAGGGATCCTCAAAATACTCAATCAATCACTCCCATGATGCACTTTCTATTATTATTCATGCCAATATCACCCTAGTCAGTCAGACAGTCTAGAAAACAGAAGTCCAAGAACAAGGTTCAGTCTCTTCTCAACTCTCCTCTATTACTTCCTCTAAATATTTCCTCTATTATTCCTCTGGATAAGGAGCAGAGATAAGAGTTTGCTGGATCTCTTAGGTGGGCAAAAGCTAATGATTTATAATGTATGAACTGGTGACATATGAGTAGTAAAAAAAAAAAAAAATTCTGAAAGAGCTATAATTAAAGACCATGAGGATTAGGAAACTGTCCCAGTGATTCTTGGAGTGACAAAGAATGTGTTTAAATACCAGGTCTGGTATTATTCCTACACAATGGTATGTCAGTGTTTAAGGGCTCCAGTTGTTAGTAAATTACCCTTAAATTGCTATTTTATTATACCCTTGTTTTCAGTTTAATAACATTTACCATAAAAGGGTTTCTCACAAGTGTATTTAGGCAATTTCCTCATGCGAGAAATGGCTGGAAATTAAATGCACACATTCAAGAACTACGGGTTAAATAAATGGGCTAAAAGGCAGAAATACCAGTGGGTTTTAAATGGTCAAATGCTCCCTGGAAGAATTCGTATTACAAACTCAATCTTAGAATATCATGTAATAAGGGCTTCTACAGGCAGGACATCTCTGCACAGATCAGGGACAGGACAGCAGGACCACCACACGTCATGCACGTGGCAGGGAGGGGAGCTGAGAGGGCACCTAAAAAACTGGGGGGGAAATGGCAAAAACCAACATGGCAAATGATGAGATTCCTGTGTCAGCACCTGCATTTGCCTACTGTCTCTCAAGCGATCCTCTTGAGCTAGAGATGGCTGAAGAAACATCCCCATAACGTGGGGGAGCCCAGCAAAATATGTGGATTAGCCCAGCTGTGACGGGGGACCCAGATCTAGAACTGCAGACACAAAGCATTGAGAAGATAGAAACCGCCCCCTATTTTTAAGGAGGGTAATTCCTGGCTGGTGGGCCCCAAGGATCCCTGCCTGTTGGTCTTCAGGCCCTTGTGTACTCTCTCTTAAAACTGAATCTGAACAGCAGCATGTGACCAATAGAGAACGGTGGAGGAATTCTGAGATTAGGTCACAAAAAGCATTGCAGCTTCCACCTCACGTTCTTGGTTCACTTGCTCTGGTGGAAGTGATGGTCATACCAACTTATGAAGACACTCAGGCGGCCCCGAGAGAGGGCTGTATGGGGAGGAACCCAGGCCTCCTGCTAACAGCCAGCACCAACTTGCCAGCAATGTGAGTGAACTACCCTGGAAGTGAATTCTCCAGCTCTAGTCAATATCTGTATTGCAACCTTGCAAAAAATCTTAAGCCAGAACTACCCAGCGAGACAATCCCAAATTTCCGACCCTCAGAAAACTGTGAGATAAATGTTGTTTTGTGAAGCCATTAAGTTTGGGGGCAATTTGTCATACAGCGATAGTTAACTAGTACTACTTCATGTTACTTGGTAAAAAAGAATCACTCGAGAATGCTTCTGCCCTTTCAGCTTACTGGAAAAGTCAGGGACCTGTGTGGTGGACTCTGCTGCTGCTGCTGCTAAGTCACTTCAGTTGTGTCCAACTCTGTGTGACCCCATAGACGGCAGCCCCCCAGGCTCCCCCATCCCTGGGGTTCTCCAGGCAAGAACATTGGAGTGGGTTGCCATTTCCTTCTCCACAGCCCAGTATAACCACCAGCAATTTCTCTAAGAACAGGACAATGGTTAGGTGCTAGTCATTCATAGGCACCTGACTGTCCGCAACGGGCAAGAACCAGGTACCTCTGACCCCAACAGATACCTACAACGACCCCCCTCTGCTCCCAAGGCATCTTGTCATCTCTTCAATGAGGAATTTCCATCTGAGTCCTTATCTCCCAGGTATGGGCATGGCTGGCCATTCCAGGAGGTCTTCTTTGCTCCTGAGCGATCCAGGCCAGCAGTGGATCTCAGCCCAGGTCAAGTTAGGGTTGGAATTCACCTTCGGGCTTCTGACCTCCTTCTGGCAATGACTAGCTCTCCTAGGTCTGAGGCTGTCCCTTCCCTGAGGGCACATAAGACAGGCCAGCTCCCCCAACCACTTGCCTCAGTTCTGACTCTGGCCTGAAGAGTATGCAGACATCTCCCACAGCTATATCTCCAGCCCAGGTTAAAACGTCTAAAACTGAACTCTTGCTTTCACTCTCACTAGATCTGCACCTTTGGTCTTCTTATCTATCTCAGCACATGGCTTTTCCATCTTCATAGGAGCTTAGGTGGAAACCCTGAAGTATCCTTGACTACTCTCTTTCACAACTTATACTTTATCTGTTAGCAAATCCTATGTGCTGGGTCTTCAGTATATATATCCAGAATCTATTCTTTACCATGCTTCTGCATTCCACCTCCACACCCCGCAAACAGTCTGTTATCAACACAACAAGCAGGATGATCTTTTTATACAAGAAGATAAGTCATGTCACTTCTCTGATCAAACATTCCAATAGTAGAAGGCAGAGAGTAAAAGCCATATGTGTGGGTGGTGTTCAGTTGCTAAGTCATGCCTGACTCTTTGTGACCTCAAGGACTGTAGCTCGCCAGGCTCCTCTGTCTGTGGGATTTTCCAGGCAAAAATGCTGGGGTGGGTTTCCATGTCTTTCTCCAGGGGATCTTCCTGACCCAGGGATCAAACCTGCATCTCCAGAGTCTTCTGCACTGACAGGCGGACTCTTTACCACTGTGCCTCCTGGGAAGCCCTGAAAGCCACAGAGAGACCTCCTAGCCCTGCTGTGATCCAGCTTCACTTCCTTCTACAGCCCCACACTCATGTCAGTCCATCCTGGCTCCCTTGCTGTTCTGTACATGGCAGACTTTGCCCTAATCCCCAACCTTTGCACTGGCTGTCTTTCAGCCTGGAACGTTCTTCCCTCAGATCCACACTCACCCTCCCTCAGCTCTGTCTTTGCTCAAATGTTACCTTCTTCGTGAGACTTTCTCTGCCCACACTTTAAAAGGGCCCACACCACCCTCTCACCGCACACTTCCTTATCCCCCTGCCCTGCTTTACTGTTCTCCACAACATCTATCGCATGACTTGCTGTGTGCCACACAGCCGCCATCTTTCTCTACTAGAACAAAACCTCACAAGAGTAGCGATTCCTCTCCCTGTTCCCTTGCATTGCTCCAGCTGCTGCTAAGTCGCGTCAGTCGTGTCCGACTCTGTGCAACCCCACAGACGGCAGCCCACCAGGCTCCCCCATCCCTGGGATTCTCCAGGCAAGAACACTGGAGTGGGTTGCCATTTCCTTCTCCAATGCATGAAAGTGAAAAGTGAAAGTGAAGTCGCTCAGTCGTATCCGACTCTTAGCGACTCCATGGACTGCAGCCCACCAGGCTCCTCCATCTATGGGATTTTCCAGGCAAGAGTACTGGAGTGGGGTGCCATTGCCTTCTCCTTTCCTTATTAACTACATTTTAAAATGGCTATATAAAATTGTCCCCAGGCCTTTTGTTTGATAGTGGTTTTATTAGACTTTGGGGGTTCTTACTCAAAATCTGCGGTTCTTCCTAGAAATTTCCTTTAAAAAAAGACTAATGGACCGAATGACCTGCAAGCAACAGAAGGTGCCAACTGTCACCCCAACACTGTTCTGCCACCTCTTTCTTGTTTGATTCTTGAGGAATTCTGATTAATATTATCTTTAACGTCAAATAAATTAGGAATATGTAAAAACGGGAAATAAAATGATTAGCTCAGTTTTCAAAACCTTTACTCCATCCTCCATTTAAATATTCTACTTAGGATGGAAAATTTCCCCAAGTGCTAGAAAACAAAAGCGTAATGGGTGCTCTTTCTGCTTGTAACTGACACCAATTAAAGTAATCTTCGTAATAAAGATTTGTTAGGCTGAGACAGCAGAATTAAACGCATTTAATACAACTCTTTGGCAAACATCTGTTGAAGAAAGAGACAAAACCAGTGCCAACAGGGTCGTGTTAAGACTGTTACACGTCCCAGTTCTTTTGGCCGTAAGTGATCATGTTAAGATAAAACCTCATAGGAATGGGTCTCCAAAGAGTCATATATTAATAAATTAGAGATGAAGGAAATGTTACCTTACTCTTGACAAATCCAAGGCAAATCCTTGCAAACCACATTAGGCTAGTGTTTTTTTTTTTTTTTCACTCAAAACCCCTCCGAGGACAGGCTATAAATGTTCCAAAAGCAAGAGGTTTTCCCACTCACTAATCTTCAGTGCTACTCTCGTCCTCCCAGACCACCACTGACAAACCCCACATACCACAAAATGACTCTCCAGTCATATTTCAGAATAATAAATTAGCAATCCTCACGCTGACCTTACAGAGGAACAAAACAGGCTCCGCACTCCTGCACTTAGAGGGAGGCCTTGCTCTCTAAGAAGCAATGGAAACAAGAGCCTGAAAAGAAGCACACTGTGGTCCAGGGAGCCACTTGCAATGAGCTTTGTTACGGAAGAACTCCAGGACCAAAATCCTTGGCAATGTCCAGATAAAATCAATGAGGGAGTGTCAGGAGGAATGTAAACAGGCCAAATCACAAAGCAGTAATCTGTGCTTGATCCAGCAGACCCAACTGACAACAGCCGTTTCACACAATATTCAAACCATTCAATCCTAAAGGAAATTAACCCTGAATATCCATTGGAAGGACTGATGCTGAAGCTGAATCTCCAATACTTTGGCCACGTGATGCAAACAGCTGACTCCAAATGCTGGGCAAGATTGAGGGCAGGAGGAGAAGGGGGTGACAGAGGATAAAATGGTTGGATGGCATCATTGACTCAGTGGACACAAGTTTGAACAAAACTCCAGGAGACAGTGAAGGACAGGGAAGCAGGCCAGGGGATTGCAGAGCGTCAGATACAACTGAGCAAGTGAACAACAACACGAATCTGGCAAGGGCCAGAGTGAACCATCTCTGAGCACATGGAGCCTTACAATGTCTTGAAGTGAGCCTGGACTATTGACTCACTAGGTCTCACACTTTCTAAAATAATGAGGAAGTTGCTTGACAAAAAACTCCCTATTTTAAGAGATGAGAATCCAAAGTGTGAGAGTGAATGTGAGTGCCCTGGGATGTGTGTAAATGTTATCACCAGGGAACAGCACACACATACGCCTAACATACCCATGATGGGAAAGTTGACAGTAAAATGTATGCATCACTCACTTAGGAAATCTTAGATATATGTACAAGTTATTCAGCGGAGGATAGAATGGACAAATATGTGAAGGTAAGATATTTAAATCCATGGTCACAAATTAACTGTTAATGTATTCGAAAAGGGGCCTAGTTAACTGCCCAAGGACAGAGTTGGGTGACCAACCCTAGGACAGAGCCAACCCCGCCCTGGAGTCCTCAATACCCACAGCCCTGCAGAGGGAGTTAGAGGCACACCACCCTTTTGGGATCTCTGGAGCTATTAGCCACCTCCAGGAACTTATGCAAAGGCAAGCAGAAAAGGCAGGTTATTTTCACCCCTTACTTGTGCACTGAATGCATTTTCCGGTTAGTAGGTCTGTTGAGGCAATCAGACAGAATGAGACGTTTTAGATTTTTTTGAGGAGAGTTACTTTTTAATTTCTGTGGTCCTCTCGGCCAGGGGGGTCTGAAGGAAAAAAGGTAGGAAGAACAGTGGTAAAGGATGAAATTCTCTAATCAGAAATGAGAATGGCCGAGGCCATTTCCCTCCTTTTGGGCATCTCACTGTGAAATTAAACAGAGTTGAAGGCCAGTGGCTAGACCGGAATCAGGAGGACTGACCGGATGAGGACACTCTGCTTTAGGAGAATTTGTGGGAATGTTGCGAGAGAAGTCAAGAGCTCAATGTCTGTGGACAAGGGCCTCTTGATCCTGCTTCCTGAGTCTCAAAACGTACCGTCTAGAATTCTAAACTAAAGGAAGATACGAAAACAGGAAGTGGACTTAGGCCACACTAGTTCAGAGCAGGGAGTGACAGAAGCCGCCTGTTTGGTTTTAATCTGGCTTTACACCACCACCTTTGGAGGTGGATGTATTTATTAATCCACTGGATATTTGTCCCTGTCCCTGTCCATGTCCTGGTTCTATGATCCCACTTTTTCAGTGGGGTACAGGGTCAGAGAAAAGTTTTGTACCCCATAGAAATATCTGTATACAAAGAATTTGGAAAAGAGTTAGACTAGAAGGGTAGAGAAATACTTTTAAAATATCTCCACTGTCCATTTTCTAAAAATAACCCCAGAGAACAGATACATTCATATGTATGGCTGAGTCCCTTAGATGTTCAGCTGAAACTATTACAACATTGTTAACTGGCTATACCCCAATACAAAATAAAAAGTTTAAAGTTTGAAAAAAAAATAATAAAATAACCCCAGAGCCTCCAGGAGACCTCCAGCCAGCATCTAACACATTATTTGCCAGAAAAACATGAAGAAGAGTTTAATCAATTATGGTTATAGCAATGGAGACTTAACCGTTGGCTGTTTAAATCCTAAGAGATTATTATTTATTAAGTATTCTTTGCTGTAGATATGCCTTGTTCAGGTCCAAACTTGTTCCCTCCTCCCTGCCATCATCCATGACATGGTTTAGGAAGCACCTCCTTCCTTGAATCCTAGTAATTTACTCTGGCCCTCACTGCTTCTCTCTACCACATTGCCTGGCTCAGTGACATACAATACTCTTTCTCTTCCATTAGACTGTTGGCTCCTTGAGGCCAGGGCCAGCATCGCCTGCTTATATGTCTCCTATTTGCTTGCTGAGGTCATTGCTGATCACACATGCTTGCTAAACCAAACTGGACAAAGACACCCATGCTTTTCTATCAATCACAGCTGATGACGCAGATCTGTTCCTTCTTGGCTTTGCTGGCCTCTGGTTAGCATGCTAAGGGTCAGCAGCAGAGCTCTCTGGACCAGAGCAGAATGGTGATGGGACGCCGAGGCCCAGCAGAAGGGAAGGGCTGGCCTTTCTTCATAAGTGGACTCCATTTTCATATCAGCCCCCTCTCAAGGGTCTATCTGCTCTGAGAGCTCTTCCTACCCACCCACCTCTACACACACACACACACACACACACACACAGAAGTAGAGAAGCTGAGCAGCCTGGAGACTTGGATCCCTGGACACAGGTTATAAGTACCTAAGATAGGCTCAGTTGTCTTGGGGCTCCTTTCTGAGGTATTCACTTCCAAGAACTGTAAGAATACCAGGTGCTCTAAGTAACTCGAGGGAAAGGAAAAGAGAGATGATGAAGCTGAGTGACTACGAGCAGATCCCAGCTGTATTGTCTGGGTCTGGATCTCAACCTTCCCTTTAGTTAGCTGTGTGACCTTGGGCAATTCTGTACACGTCAGGGCCTCATCCGGAAGATGGGATGCGTCATTGGACTGTAGTGCTGTTTGAATTACTTAATCTGTGTAAAGCACAGGGACCACAGTCTGGCCAATCATGAATGCTCGTGAATTGTTAGCAACAGTCCCTGTTATCTGAAGGATGAGGGTGTGGCTCCATGGGACCCTCCCTTACAGGATGGGGAAGGGAAGAAAGGGAGGTTCTCCAAATGTAGGGGGCTGCACACCTGGGAACTTGTTAGAAATGCAAATTCAGGGCCCCTCCCTAAGTCTACTGAAATCAGAAACTGTCATTAAAAACCCCTTCAGGTGATTCAGATCCAGGCTTATGTTTTGAGACACACTGGTCAAAAAAGCTAAGAAAAAATCATGGCCTTCATGATTAAGGCACCTCCAATTTCCAGTGCTTGGGATGATCACAGCGTAATGCTAGTGTGAAACTGGGTGGGAAAATCAATTTCTTACCAGGAGAAGGGCTGAGAGGGATTGATTCAAAGGGCAGCAGGAACCTATATTTAAGAGGAAGTTGTTAGATTAAACAATTAACTAACAAGCCATCAAAACGCCATAACATTTCTGGGACAGGGCTGATTTCTTAAGTTTTCCATTCATAGTCATCTAGCCAAATAAAAGGAGTGACAGCACCTTCCAAGGCTACACAGGGGAGTCAGGATTTGGCCCAGGTTTTAAGAGTGTTTTCCAAACAAGAAACAAAGACTGACCAGGCCTGGGATGGCTCGTGAAGACAAAGAACGTGAAAATTCCCGTTGTAAAGCATCGTTCCCATAGAGTCACATGCCCACAAACCACCCCCACAGCTAGCTTCCCAGAGTTAGGGGTGGCTCCAAGGAGGAGGGTGCAGAGCGGTTTGCAGGAGCCCGAGAGGAGCCTGGACTGCAAAACCGGGGCATTACCTCTAAACAGTTGCTCCGGAGAGCCGTTTGGTGAAGAAGTATCAACTCACAGGTCTGACAATGAATCACGGGACAGATGCAGCAACAGGAGCAAAATTCACTTGATTAGAGGACCATAATATTTTGCTGAGTTTGGGGGAGGGCACAGACGCTGTATAGGTTATATGGAGCTGAACACATTACAGTTGAAGCAGATGTTAGGTGAAAAAGCTGTGAGTTGCTGGAATGATCACATAAGGGACTGCTCCATCTCCTCCCTCTACACTTGATCCTCCTCCTTTTCTTCCCACCTCTGGTGTCCACTGGGCACAGATCAGCATTATTGAGTGTCCAGCTGGGTATTGTGATGTCAGAGGCATTACCCACAGTGGACACGCCTGAAGAGACTAGCTGCCCAGCCATGTCTGGGGACACACGGTCCTGATTTGAGCTCCCATGACACCATGGGACACCACACTTCCTCCCTCTACCCAACCACATCTCACATCTCCTACATCTCCAGAAGTCGTTATCCTCCCCTCCCCAAATCAGTATGGTGCTTCAGGGAAACCAAGGCACAGAGAAACTCATCAAGGGCAGGCAGCCACGCTCTGGTATGGCCATGAACATTGCCAAAGCTTCCTGACCGCCTGTCCACACCAGTCCAGGGAACCCGGCTGCCTTTTATAGAAAGTTTCCACGCACCTTCTATTCCTAACCCCGATCACAAGCATCGCCGGTCTGCATGCCTCCGAAGCACCAGCCGACTGTGTCAGAGCCTTAGTAACGCACCTCATTTAGGACCATGAGCACAGCTTGTTTGCACAGGACACTGAATTCCTGATAGTCTTCTTGGGCTGCTTTTGGTTTGTTTGTTTTTATTTCAAACACAGCTAACTACTCAGGCCTTTATATATCAAGAAAGCTGACTCGATTCTCCAAGAAAAATCAGCAGCTTACCACACACGATTGTTCTTGGTCATCCCCAAGATGCCAAGAATGTCAAGAGTCTGCAGTTTGGGGTTAGGAAGAATACGTTGTTCCTAACAGACCATGGAGAGGCAAGACCCAACTTTTTTGTTTTCATTTTTCAAGCTAACAGTAACAGAACTGAGACAATGAAAGATAATCTATAAATAAATACACAGATATATACATGTACACACATACATATATGTATTTTAAAGTTATCAGAGTGTCTTGACCTTGAGATCTAAAATGTCTTTGGAAGAAAAGGAAGCAAGATCCTTAGAATAAGATCTGCATGTGAAGGTGAATAACAGATATATAACCTTCAGCACATGGCTTGCTCCACTACTCACTGAATAGATTCCAGGGCCTAAATTAAGCCTCAGAAAGCACACATATGGGAAGAACTAGCTCATGTATAAAACAACTGATGGGCTAAGACAGGGAGCTCTCACCAGCCAATAAGGTAACTTGGTTTCTCAACATGACAGAAGTGCATTTCAACCATGTAGTAAATAAAATAAAACTTCATTGTACACGAGCCCCAGTGTCCCCCATGTGATCCACCTCTGCCGCTGCCTCATGTGACCGTCCTCCCAATTTAGAGCGTAACCAACTCCCAATGACCTGTAATAACACCATTCCCAAATTAGAGCTCTCAATTTGACTTGGCCTTGGTCCCTCCCTTAAAGCAAAATAAAGCATCCGTTTTCTCTTTTTCACATTCATAATACTCTCCTTTTGGAGTTGCCAACTCAAACCCTGCTCCAGTCAGATTGAGCCCTTCCTCTATTTTTTTTTTTTTTTCTGGTTAGCCAAAGAGCCTGATGGAAAAACACCAAGAGACAAAAACAAAAACAAAATCAGATGAAAATTCCAAGTAAGTGACATTCAGCTGGAAAAGCGATGATTCACATGCAAATAAAAATCTCCCTGAATTCACTGTTATATGACGCAAGCCGCTGGCTTCGACATAAAAAGGGCAGAATGAAATCACCCACAATTAAACTCACCCTGGAATACTGGAATTCTCTGGCTAGGCCTCCCCAATTAATGATAAGAAAACCCCCCACTGTAACGGAATGGAGCTAATTGTGTTGGATCCCAGGGCATCCCCATCTCAGCTGACATTCACTGCTGGACACTCCCTGGTTCAGCTTTCCTCACCTGCCCTCAGCTCTAACCTGGACGAGCAGAGCCTACAGGGAGATGGGGCTCTGGTCTCTCAGGGGCAGCCCTCCTTTCTGGAAAGACATCAGGGGAATTGTGCTGAGAACCCTGGCCCTCACAACCACACCCACCCCTGGATGCAAGGGAGGTTTCTTAGTCACTCCGGGGAGCTCTTCTCAAGACTAAACAGAGCCTTGGTTGAAGCTTTGCAGCATCAGCAGCCTCTGATCTCAAGCTCAGCCAGACAGTTCAGCATAGCACCTCCCCTGATGACTGACAGATAATTTACCATTCCACTTCCCCTTTTTCTCCAGGGCAGAGGTGGTCGGACACCACCTTCTTTTTCTCCACATGATTCCCTTAGAAGGCACATTCCATCCACCTGAGAATCACAGAATCTGAAGATGGAAGGGCTGTCAGAGGCTCTCTGGTCCTTCCTTTACTAGTTGTGGGGCTTCCACCTTTGTTTCTCCCTGATGGTCACCTGGTCTGAGCGACTCCCTAGCTATGGGGAGCCCACTTTTGCCATCAAAGAGAGTTAGAATTACTGAAACCCTAATCCACCTCTCTGCAACTTCTTTTCATTCAACAAAGGTTGTTCTTCTGAAAGTACAAAGAATAAGTCTATAGATACTCGTACATTCACATTCATAGCAGCATTTTTCACCATAACCAAAAGGAACCCCCAAATCCATTGACAGAGAATAGAGAATGGATAAACAAAACATGGGTCATACATATAATGGGATATCATTCAGCTTCTAAAAGGAAGAAAATTCTGACATGTGCTACAACATGAATGAACCTTGAAAACATTATGCTAAATGAAAGAAGCCCCATATAAAAGACAAATATTTTATGATTCACTTACATGAGGTACCTAGAAAAGGCAAAATCATAGAGACAGAAAGCAGAATAGTGGTTCCCAGGGATTCAGGGGAGGGGAGGTGCTGTTGTTTAATGTGGTATATATATATGATGGAATATCACTTAGCTATAAAAAAGAACAAAATAATGCCATTTTTTTTTTGGCATTAGAGATTGTTAGATGAACCTGGAGATTGTTATACTGAGTGAAGTAAATCAGACATAGAAAGACAAATATCATATGATATCGCTTATATGTGGAATCTTAAAAAGAGGGTACAAATGAACTTATTTACAAAACAAAAGTAGAGTCACAAATGTAAAAACAAACATGGTCACCACTGGGATAGTGGAGGAGGGATAAACTGGGAGATTGGGATTGACATACACACATCACTATATATAAAATAGAGAACTAATAAGAACCTGCTGTATAGCACAGGAAACTCTGCTCAATACTCTGTAATGGCCTACATGGGAAAAGAATCTTTAAAGAAAAGAATAGACCCATGCATATGTGTAACTCATTCACTGTGCTGTACACCTAAAACCAACACAACACTGTAACTCAACTACAATAAAAAAATGTGTTTTTAAGTGTAGAGTTTCTGTTGGGATGATGAAAAGGTTCTGGCAACGAGGAGTGGTGATGGTAGTAAACACTGTAAATATAATTAATGTAATCGAAATGCACACACAGAAACTTTTAAAATGGCATGTCTATTTTATTATGGAAAAATACGGGAAAAATTAAATCAACTTCCCCTTTCACAAGATAGCCATCCCCCGACGTTTTCTTTTTCAGCCTTAAAACCCCCAGTTCCTTCTAATAATCTTGAGATAATATGATTTCTAGACCCCATGACCTCCTGGCTCCCCTTCTCTGACGCCACTCGCTGCCTCCCCAGGTGTCCCTCAGAGGCACCCAGTTTAGGCCCCAGTGCAAAGGTGCACAGGAGGGGCCTACTGCCTGCCTGTTTTGGCTGCCAGGGCAAAAAGGTCCAGGTTCAAAAATCATGCCCTATTCCACCCCCACCCCACTAAGGCTGCTTCCCCGGCCCAGATCCACTTCCCAGACAGCTGTGGGCAGCTGCAGCTGAGAAGTGAAACCAGCAAAGGCAATTGGCGGAGGGGTGGGTGGGGGTGGGGGGCAGCATCTCAGCTGAGCACACTCTGGCCTTTCCACATAGTTGCCTCATTTCTTGTGGGTGTTCAGCAAATGGATACGGGGCACGCATGGGAGGCATCTCTCTCCAGGCACTCAGGGATGCCTCTCATCAGCTCCCACCAGAACCCACCAGCAGCCTGTGGCCAGCATCGTGGGGTTCAGGCACCCCGGCTAGACCAGCCCCTCTCGGACCATCTGGAAAAGGTTTGAAAGTTTGAAGCAGGAAAGTTCCCTTTTGGATTTTAAAGTATGTTGAAACCAAGCAGCCCGGGTGTTGGTCTGATTCCACAAGTGAGTAATCCATTTCCTGAAAGTAAACTGCTCACTCTTTGGAAGTGGACCAGGGATTTTGGGGTGCCATTTGAAATGTCACTAGCTGGGTAAATATTTACTGGCATAAGCCATGGAGCTTTTCTAGGAATGTCAGTTAATTTACGAAATTAATGACCCTTAAGGTGGCACCTTTTAAAAAAGTCAATTTGTCTTTTGTACCGGGTGAGCAGTTTTATGCCTGGGATGGGGTTATTGAGGGGAAGGGAGCTCCTCTGCCTGCTTAGAATAACCACATAGAAATTAAAACCAGGTCTGACTTTAAAATCTCTACCTTCTAACTTTTTTTTACTCCTGATCTTCTATTAAAATCAGAGCCAATGATGGGTTGACTTCGGAAAACTCCGTTTTCTATGCCAATCATTTGCCTGGAGTTTCAAATGACCGGATTTGAAAAATCCCCTCTCTGTGAGTCAGTGGCCTTGAGGCTTCCATAGAAAGATCTCCTCTATCCCCTCTTACTCAGAGCTGTGCACATCTGGGTATACCTGGAGACGTGTCTCCCGTTCTCCTGTGTGGAACAATTTAGACTCCAACTAGGTGGCTGGAAAAAACCTTTTGCATTAAAGAATAAAAAGTTTATTTCTTTGGGGCTCAAATGATCGCTTAAACAATCCTTTCAAAAAGACTCCTGTGTTTCTCGCTTCATGAAACAGGCAGTCTGCAGGAAGGCATCTAAAGTTTCTGATTAAAACTGTGCAGACAGAGGACTGTTTTCGGAGCTCTGCTGGGAAAAGGATGAGTTTGCATGTGCGGCAGCCTCTGATGTAGGAATAAATCAAGCTGAGAAGCGATTCTCAGTGGAACAATCACAGAAGTTTATGAAGCTGATAGAGGAGAGGTTATTCTGGATTCCCCATCTCATGCTCAGCCTTCCGTTGGCACTCTTCAACCTCTCACAGAATGAGCCCTTTTAGTAGAGAATCTGGGAAAGTTTGTATGCGACTGTGTTGGGCTCAGGCATCACCACTACCCACTAGGGACTTCCTAGACAGAAATGGGGGTTTCCCTGACTCCGGCATGGTCCTAGCATGGACTTTGTTCTGCCTGACAGACACTGGTGCCCAGGTTTTAGGGCAAACCTATCGTATCCTAGAATCAGATGTCATCTACCTGCTATTCCATTCCCATCAGGGGTACCCCAGGAAGGATATAACTATGGCTCCAAGAGATGATGTTTCTCTCTCAGTGTTCTGGAGTCTGAGCCCATAAAGGCCAGAGCATCAGCATACACTTCTGTCCCTGCAGAACCAAGCACAGTGTGATCACTTGGGTACACAGCTGCCCCAGGCAAAGCCCACCTCTAACAGCACTGCCTGGTGGCTGACCACGGAAGAAAACAATATACTGGGTGCCAGGAACACAGGCTTGGCAGTCCGGATATCCAGCAATGCTGAAAACGTTTTCCCTTGTTCATTCATTTCTTTCTTTTCCAACTGGCCAGGCCTATGTATGAGGCAGCACCGCTTAAACAGAAGTCACCGAATGCCTGAAACATAGGACTGGGCTGTCCTGTTAGCAGAGTAGGAATTTGCTCTTAGTTTATTTCCTTTTATGCTTTAATTTGGCACATGTGTATTCTTCATCACATTATCTTTTTTATTTATCTTTTGAAGAATGCAGCCACAGTCAGAGTACCGATCTGGAGCTGGTACTCTCCAATAAGCCATGGTTATTGACCGTGTGCTGAGAAACTCCGTCTTCAAGAATTTTGGGGACAAAAGTAAATGCTTCAAATACAAGTGATGGCCAGTAGACATTAATCAACAGGGTCACTGGGAGTTGGGAAATGTCAGAGAGATTTTTAAGCTGAGTCTTCAGGGGGGCTGTGTGCTGGGAGGGGCTCTGGTTGAGCCTTAGGGGTCCACATACGGTGTGTGTCCTCTGGTTACCATTGGTTCCAGTGCTCAACAGCCCCCAGGAAACCACCTTATTCTGCTGGGTTGGCCAAAAAGTTTGTTCGGGGTTTTCTGTACCTTCTTATGGAAAAACTTGAACTTTTTGGCCAGGCCAATATTTTCTGTGATTCTCTCCTGTACAGATCTGGCCTGGGGAGATGGAACGGTCACAGAGGAGAGCAAATGCGATCAAACAGAAGAAACAGGAGACCGACAGGGAACCCAAGAAGCCTCAGGTGTTTCTGCTGCTCCCTGAGTCCTGGGCATAAGGTACCTTTCAGGCATCTCCCCCTATAAACTCATACCTCAAGAGTCTTCCATGCATGCAGCAGACACCCCATGACCTCAAACATGAGAAAGCCTGTATTATGGGCTGAGAACAGGGCTCCTTCTTCACCTAAGGATTCCTGAACCACACACACCCCTTTAATGGAATACCCACTTCAGATGTGTTCACAGTATTTACCCCTGCACTCCCAGTAGGGTCAGTCATATGACCAAACATTGTACGCCATAGTAGCTTTCTTCAGGAGCCCTGCATTTCTTCTTTATTATCCTTTATTCTTACTTTTTAATTTTTATTTCTGCATTTCTTCTTAAAGTGGGGTATTGCATCAAGCATAAATCTTTCCAGCATCTATGGCCTGTCACAACTTACTTCTACTACTTGTCTTTGGGGAGATTTCCACTTCCTACTTTGTTTAAATGTAAGAAAACTGCTGAACTAATCTCCCCAAATATTTTTCACTTGGAGCCTCATCAAAAAGTGCCTAAAAACTTTTCCAGAGTCAGCAGTGTCCCCCGCACATAATGATCAGTACACACACACAATAACCTATTCAAACCTCTGGTTATTACTATCTAACATCTGTTGAGGACTTTTTTAAAAAGTTTGCAAAATCTCTTTCTGAACATTATCACATCTAATTCTCAAAACAAGTGTGACTGGGCAGGTGGCGAGGAAGTCGAGGCTGGTGGAGGTGAAATGACCCACCTCACCTAGGCCCTCTGAGCACCCTAGACCTGGCCCCCCAGCCCAGTGCTGTGGTCCTCTGTCCTCTCACCGAGAGCCTCCGCTAAGGCTCACTGGATGAAGGTCTGCTAGGCCTGACCCATTCACTGTTTTCTTAGTTCCTCTTACAAATGCATCTACATGTCCTGGATGGACATTAGAAATTTAATAGTAGTTTAAGCACAGATCCCAGCATGTCTCCAACGCAATCGAAGAGTCGGATTATAAAAGCAAATAAGACAGTGCTTTAGTCTCCTGGCTCTGCTGGCAGGGTGTGAGTGAGCTGGGTGTGTCGGTAAGGGGAGAAGAGCCTCCAGAACATACCATTATGATTATCTAACAATAACAATACTTGCTGGCAGTGTTCACTGAGATTAAAAGCCTGAGGTTTCTTTTTTTAAATTTTTTATTTTATATTGGAGCATAGTTGATTAACAATGTTGTGTCAGTTTCAGACGTTCAGCAAAGTGACTCAGTTATATACATACATGTGTCTATTTTTTTCAAATTCTTATCCCATTGACTTTCCTGGTGGCTCAGATGGTAAAGCGTCTGCCTGCAATACGGGAGACCCAGGTTCGATCCCTGGGTTGGGAAGATCTCCTGGAGAAGAAAATGGCAACCCACTCCAGTATTCCTGCCTGGAGAATCCCAGGGACGGAGGAGCCTGGTAGGCTACAGTCCATGGGGTCACAAAGAGTCAGACATGACTGAGCGACTTCACTTCACTTCACTTCACTATCCCATTTAGGTTGTTACATAATATTGAACACAGTTCCCTGTGCTATACAGTAGATTCTTGTTGGTTATCTATTTTAAATATAGCACCATGTACAAGTCAATCTCAAATTCCCTAACTATACCTCCCCTACATCCTTCCCCCTAGGTAACCATAAGTTCATTCTCTCAGTCGGTACGTCTGTTTTGTAAATAAGAGGGTGTGGAGAGAAGGGTACTCTCCTACACAGTTAGTGGGAATGTAAATTGGTATAGCTACTTTGGAGAACAGTACGGAAGCTCCCTAAAAAAACTAAAAATAGAGCTACCATATAGCCTCCTGAGAAAAACATGGTCTGAAAGGATACACACACCCCAATGTTCATTGCAGCACTATTTACAATAGCCAAGATAAGGAAGCAACCTAGATATCCATGGAGGAATGTATAAAGAAGATGTGGTACATATATACGACGGAATATTACTTAGCCACTAAGAGCATGAGATTTCTTTTACTCTACATGGCAACAAGTTTTTGAAGTAAGAAAAAAAAAAAGTAAAAATATAAAGTGCTATATTAGGTCTCAGGGATGCTGGGTAAGCTTCCCAGGTGTTGCTAGTGGTAACGAACCCTCCTGTCCCTGCAGAGGCGACAGGAGCTGCAGGTTCAGTCTCTGGGTCGGAAAGATCCTCTGGAGGGTGGCATGGCAACCCACTCCAGTATTCCTGCTTGGAGAATCCTATAGACCGAGGAGCCCAGCGGGCTACAGTCCATGGGGTCACAAAGAATCAGACACGACTGAAATGACTTCGCGCACACACACAATGCTGGGTTCTTTGAATTTTCTTAAAACTTCAACATGATGAACTGAAAAATGTATTGGAACAAATTTCTCGACCTTGTTTCAGCTAAGTCACTTTTCAATTTTGCAGAAAAGGATATTTAGTAAATGTGGCTAAATTTAAGGAACTTAATTTAGTTAGTGTGTTAGTCACTCAGTCACGTCTGACTCTTTGTGACCCCATGGACTATATAGCTCACCAGGCTCCTCTGTCCATGTAATTCTCCCAGCAAGAATATTAGAGTGGGTTTCCATGCCCTTCTCCAAGTGATCTTTCCAATCCAGGGATCGAACCCAGGCCTCCTGCATTGCAGGCAGCTTCTTTGCTGTCTGAGCCCTTGAAATAACCCTATCAAAAAGTAATCATACACTAAAAAGGCCTCAATACTCACATTACAACCCTAAACCTCACCTCTGCTCACAGTCCAAAAACAAATATAATCCAAGTCTCTCAGTCACAGACATGAAAATTGTACTGCGTTGGCAAGATGCATCCACGGCAGATGCATTTAAAAGAGAGTGGTAGTTATTAAGGCCCAATTTGCCTTGCATTGTCTTATTAAGTTTTATTTTCTGAGAAGTAACTTTTTTTCAGACAGAAAATCTGGCAGTTGTTTTAAGATATGTTACTTTTTCACTTGCATAGTTCTTATTCTATAGCTCCATGAAGCCTAAGGAAAGATTTCTGTATAAAGAAATACACAATGATGTCAGACATGCGGGTGAGATTTCCCACCAAACAGCACGGGAATGAATCATGGTGAAGGGCCGTGGAACAATACACACACAAGGGGACGTGGCGCCAGCGAGACTCTGAACACACACACTGCAACTTCTCTGGACACACACACCAGTCCCCTCACCTCTGCCTCCATACTTTCCAGGTCGCATCCTGTCTCCTCTACCTCGGGTCCCAGACAAGATCCTCTCATCAGATCCTAAAGGTTGTCAAATAGAAAGACGTATTTCCCTTTGCACCTTCAGAGACATGGGTGGATCTGGGAAGGGGAAGCAGATGGAAGTGTAACCATGCGGAAATCTGTGACCCGGAACGGTTTAGTTCAGAGTTGTTTACAACTGCAGACAGGACCTCAGGGACACAGTCCTAGGTTCTAAGTCCAGGAATGTAATCTCTTGTGCCTCAGTTTCTTCATAACATCAATACTCTTCCATCATCAGCCACTTTTGAAAATTTGACCCCTGGTCAGGAAGAACTAGATCCCACAGGCCACAACCAGAAATCCTGCCACAACTCAACGTCTTGAGTACCACAAGAAAGACAGAAGATCCCACATGCTGCAACTAAGACCCAGTGCACCCAAATAAATACAAATAAATAAAAAAAAATTTTTTAAGACAAAAAAAAAAAGAATGACACGGCAACATATTTGTGCATCTATAGACTCAGCACAAAGTGTAATGATAAGGCATTCACTTTGAACAGCCTTGTCTTAAGTTCTTCACTCCTACATGCTTAACTCATGCTCAGACCTCAAGGCATCCTCTGCAATCCAGTCTTTGCCTAGGACCCTGCATTGTCTGGAAAGGGAAGAAAGTTGAAATGTTCTTGGTTGCACATTTTTATTTTTAGCACTCCTAGAAAAGATGAAACTGTTTCTCATGTAATTCATTTCTCATAATATTAGCACTTGTGTTTTAAGAGCATGTAGCAGGGAGCTATTATTGTTCGAGAAGACAAGATTAGAATAAAATGGCTGAGTTATAAGGTATATTGCTCATTCTCTTCTGTGGCTGAAAATATCTTCTAAATATCTACTTTCCAATTGGCAGCTCCCAAAGATTCCTGGTCCAGTGGACTATAGACATATAAGAATCAGCAAATGCCACCTTTAGACATTGACCTTCAGTCCCTGTCTCCCAGAACGATGGGAAACTGGCTTATCTGTGAGTTTCCACAATGTCCTCCTACCAGCTATCAGACACAAAATTCAAGCCTGAGTCAGTAAAAAATAAGCATTTGAATATCTGTCTTCCTTGTTTCCCCCACTTCTTTCTGCTGCCTCTCTCCTGTATTTTTAACTACTTCTACATGTTATATAGTACAAAAAAAGGGGAATGACACTTGAAAAATCAAATTTGGGTCAAGCAGAATGTAAAATAAAAGATAGGGATTATCCAGGATTTCAATTATACATGCTCTCCCAGTAGACTGTAAGCTATATATATATATGTATATATGTAAATAAACATGTATAAATATATGTATATATATATACACATATGTGCTGCATACACACACACCTATTACAGATAGATAGGTAAACAGAGTCAAAGGGATAGAAAGAATGAATGAATGAGATTTGGCTGCAAGTCATTACAAAAAGAATTCAGAAACTAGTGTAAACCCCAGGAGATGAATTCAGTAGACAAAAATGTCCTTTCAACCAAACAGTTCCAACATATGAGAGAATTTCCTCCTTTCACCAAAGCCAAATATTTGACTGTGCTTTAAAAGACTAATTAAAACAATATTGTGGTATTCAACCATGCGTGGGTTACGAAGAAGAACCTCCACTTCATAAGCAGACACTGAATCTGTGGCAAGAGAGTAACGCAGGAGTAGCAGAGATCTTGCTTTGTTCCATTAATACTCACACATCCACTTGGTAAGAACTGTAGCTTGGAACAATGATTTCCATCACAAAGCTCCTGAAATGCCAGGAATGAGTCATGGCATGGTGCCTGGGCATTGCACTGATTTTCTCCATTAACTAGGCATACATACTGACAACTTCCAGGAGAAGAGCTGAATGAGTCAGGTTCAGGAATAAACCACATCAGAATACTATGTGCGTGGAGGAGGGAGGGTAACAGGAATGGCATTTTTTTTGGTTATTGGTTTGTTCTCTTTAAATAGAAACATGCATAAAATGTATTTCTCCGAAGACTGCTGAAAGCATAGATCCATCTAATTATCAAAATTCTAACACCACGACCCCAAGTGGCTACCCAAACACTACAGTGTGGTAAAAACCACTATGACCAGCGAGAGCGTCTCAGGAACAATTCCACAGCCCCTTTCACACACACCTTTCGACCTCTTCCAAACACCTTCTCTTGTCCTGAATTTCTTCTTCAAGTGTCTTCCACTAGCTGACTTTCACACAGAAATGGAACAAGTCAGGTAACAAAATGGCCAGAATTCCAGCAGGACATGTATAGTCTTTCAGCAGGTACACTCAGACCTCTGGCTCAGTGGGAAGCAAAATGCATAATGCAAGGCTCTAGACCATGGGGACCTCTTTTGCATCCTGGCATGCTCCCTCTTGCCATTCTAGGTAAGGAAATTGGAGTTCAGATCTCTGTAGCCATCTTCTTTCTTGAAAATAGCTTCCTAGATATAAGAGATAAAGACCTAGAACATCGTTATCCTGGCTATCTATTAAGAAAAATTTTCTTTGACTATACTTCGGGAAGCCCAGCAAGGCAGAAATATTGAAAGTACAAAAAGCATCCATGACTAACATCTTTCCAGAACTTCTGATCTTAAGTTTTGAACCTGGACCGTAAGATGGTTTGGAAACCGAGAAGAATCACAAGAAACAGAGAATTGTGACTATGCCAAAAGCACTTGAAAAGCCAAAACGTGCAGTTAATGAACAAGGGTGATGATGAGGACTCAGTGGATCTCTTTTCTAACAAGGACCTGCTGTGGTATTCAGGGGCTCCTTTGTCCAGGATTAGACTCAATTGCTCTGCATCTTTCCTAGGATTGAGCCACAGGCTTGCTTTTTCTTTTTTTGGATTTGGCCTCCAATGCTGAGGCACGAGTCAGTACACACAGATGAATAGATTAGCTGAGCTAATTTAAGGGAGCCCTACCATGGAAGGATTCTTTTTTAGCCCTCTATATTTAGGTTAAGGTTTGTGCCTGAGCAAGACACTCACTGAAGGACTGAATTTTCTAAACCATGCAAGGGAGGAATCTCTCTTATGAGATCTTCCTAACAGGCTACTCGCTTGTTTCCTGGGCTCTGATGGCCCCATAGCCGCAGTCTTAAAACAGGCTAATTAAGGTGACCTCGTTCATATTACAGGGTGACTCAAGCCTCACTTTATGAATTCAGTGAGCATATACCATGTTGGAGGAATCGTGGCTGGTAAATATCCCTGCCAGATAAAACTTGATCAAACTTAATTGGATATGATGGCTTGATTGATTTGCTACCAGAAGCAAGCAAGTCACCGAGTTCCTAAATTTTATATTTGGTAACAAACTCAAGATTCCAAAGCTCTCCACTGCTGAAACATGAATTCTCATGTTCTTACCCTATTGCTTAATCAGACCTAATGCATGGCTAAGGAATATCTTTAAAGGTTAGGCCTCAAGTAAACATTTCAGGAAGATCTCGTGGCTTCCTATGTATAAGCTGCTCTCCATGGTACGGGGGTTCTGGGCCTTCTTTGAAAATCTCTCCCCATCCCATTGATTTGGGTGTCATTTGGTTGGGGGCATGGCTACATGGACTCTTAGGGATACACTGCACAGTCACAGTGACAATGTGTCAGTGGGTTTCCTTCTCATGGTTCTGACATTTAAAGATTGCTGCAGAAAGGGAGACTCCATCTGTGCCCTCCTGCTGGTAGAGACTAAACACCTGTACAGTAGAAACCAAGCCAGGATCTGCTCAGTATCAGAATGGGCCTTTGGAGAAGAGAATCAATTACCCACTGCCTTCTCTTTTGTTTCTCTAAATTCTTGGGCAAGCTGAAGAGGTCAAGTTTTAAGCAAGCTGCTGTTGCATTCTTACTTTCTTAGAAAATTTATATCCAAAACGTAACCTGGAAGAGCAGCAAAACTCCTGCCCTTCTCTCCGTCAACGTGGAATGGATTGACTCGGCGGCAACTTTGCAGCCACTGAATATATTAGCTTCTTAAACAAGACAAACCCCTTGCCAGGTTCTCACCCATATTCCGCAGGGACACAGGCTGCCTCTGCTAACCCCTCCCTCCCCTTGAAAAGAATGCGAACATCATGCTTTAATATTTCGGTATTTCTTTTTGGATGCAAGTGGGATGTTAAAATGGATTGAGGTCACAGTGGGGAGAAGTAAATGGATTTCTCACACACCTCCTCCACTTGACTGTATGTGCTCCAAGGATGGCTTTTTAAGACTTGGAGATTGGGCTGCATGCTCAGATAGAGGCAATGGAGGCTTCAGAAGACAGAGAAGAGTGGCCCCCAGAGTTAAGGTCTGAAGAAGAACCAATCCAGGTCCATGGGCTGAAGTTTGAAGGTGAAGAGTAATGGCCGGGACTGTTTACACAGACAGAAGACAGTTATTTAAGGGTGAAATCTGATCCACCTTCAGCTCAGCCAAAATGATGATCGGAGAGAAGTGTTATATACTATTTCTTCTTAGACTCAGCTGCCAAAGGGCCCTGCAGAGCAGAGCAGTAGGGCTGCTGGGTGTGGGGGCCACTGCTTCCCCCCAAGGGCCACAGAGCCACCCACCCTCCCCCAGGGGCCCCAGGCCCCACTGTAGAGCTTCCCCCAGGGATACCTTGGCACCCTGACAGCAGGTGGGGACTCAGGAGACTTTCAGAATGTTCCTTCTAAGTGGGCTGAGAGGGTAAATGAAACCAGCCCAAACTTCAAGTGCTAAAAGTAACAGGCAGCCTTTCACGTGCTAAGAGCAACAGGCAGCCTGCTCTGCTGACACCAGCACAAAACACTCAGTCAAGAACAAGACAGCCATTATCTCTTCATGAATCCTGAGGGAGCATCTCTCACCTGTATTGTTTTCTAACTTTGAAGCACCACATAAGGATGACCTTGGGTTCAAGGTAGGAGCCTGAATGTTTATAGGAACTCACTGTTTCTGACATAATGTATTAGTCTGGCCATTTAGGCCGAAGTTTTAAAGACACAAATTCTGCTTCTGGACATGCATTGCTCCCACTGAAGTTGCTGTGACTTGGCTGTCAGACAGCTAGGGGCACATGTCACCCTTGTGCAAGGATGTGATGGGTAAGTAGTAGTTTCTAAGACCAGAACACAATGATCTGATAAAGAGCCATTGATAGACGGTGGAAAAAATGCCTTTAAAGTCCACATCAACAAACACTCCCAGTCATTCTAGAATGTGCCCTGTGAGTCCACCTTCCTAGCTTGAAAGGGAACCTTTGAGCCAGGGCCCCAGGCAGCCCCCTGGAGATAACTCTCAATCTCCTCAGGCAGCCCTGGGCTACACGCAGAATGCAGCCTGAGCCAGAAGCTCTCTCTTCCAACTGTTAAATAGGTGCTATTCCACTCTCAGTCACTGTGGGAAGATGCATAGCGGGTCTCAGAGCCACACATGACTTTATAGTTGCACTCCATCATTTGATTGTTCCCATGTTACAGACAGACTTTACGGTAATTGATCTTGTTTTGGTACGTATAGAGATGTATCGTGTGCTACTCTGTTCCAAAAATAATTTTAAATGACTTGCATGCAGTCTTAGGAACTGCTTACACATCCCTGTAACACTTAATAAATTGGTCCTCCCATCCACGGTTCTGCATCCTCAGACTGGAATCAGCGGTTGGGGAACCCGAGGACATGAGGACTTGGTGACTTGGCTGATTTCTTAAAAATTGAATGTAGCCTTTACACAGCTGAAGTTGAAAGCAAATCAAACCTAAGGCATTTCAACCCTCCAATTTTTCACTTAAAAACAAATCCCAAGATGACAGGCATCCTCTCGGGGGCCCTGTGACTTTCCACAGCCCTTTCTGAAGTCCTACTGATGCAGCTCTGAATGTGGAGAGGAGCGGGCAGACTGCGACAGTTTCCATGCCCACACAAAGTGTAACACCCACAGATGACTGAAAACAAAGTCCCCTGTGATCGGTTTTGATCATCTCCAACCTCCCCGCCACCCTAGCACAGAGAGCAAAGATGACTGCATACATCCTGAGGCTTAAAAGAAATAAAAGAGCAAATGAAGACAAAACAAAACAGCTGGCTAAACCCTAAAGAAAAAAAAATCTGTAACCTGAAAAGGAAGCAGGAGATGGGGGCAATGTGTGACATGTCCTGTCGCCCCCATCCATGCCTCTGCACCTCCTATCTCTTTGTCCCCAAGTTTAGCTTCCTGCTGGGGCTCCGCTGTGCATCTTAGCTGAGGTGTCAATTCAAGCCTACGTGTTGAGCCCTGATAATCCAGGCTTCAATTTCATGCCTGCTGGCATCAGGTTCATTACCATGTTCACCGGACCTGAGATGTGGAGACCTTCCCTCAGACAGGTTCAGATTCTGACTTTACACACATGCAAGTCTAGAAGACTGAGTACATTTCACATTTTCGTAAAGTCCAAGGTTCCTGGCCTGACAATCAAGACTCCCCTGCCTGGCCCAAGTCACTTCCCAAGCTGCCTTCCCCGCCTCTCCCATCTTCCCCGACCCTCTGTCTCAGTGTGGACTCCGCACTGGCTCATGCAATTCTCCATGTGTGGAAAAACATCACCCACCTTCGCTTGAAGGGTGAATCTATACCTTTCCTCCAGCAAATTTATTTAACAAACACTGACAGAGCATTCACTGTGTGCCAGGCACAGGGCTAAGCATTTCACGTCTCACTTCATCCTTACAACACCTCCGAGAGGTAGGTACTATCGTTATCCCCATTTTAAAGATGAGGAAATAGAGGCACAGAGACATGACCTAGCTCCTGGCCCAAGGAGCTACAACCAAGCAGCAAAAGGCCAGAGTTCAAACCTGGTGGTCCAACTACAGAATCTATACTCTTAATGACTATGCTAGGCCGCCTCTTTCATAAAACCTGCATGTCCCAACTCCAGCCAAAACTGCTCCCCTCCTAAATTCCATAGTCCTTTAGTGGGCTTCCCAGGTGGTGCTTGTGGTGAAGAACCCACCTGCCAATGCGGGAGACATAGAAAATGTGGGTTTGATCCCTGTGTCAGGAAATTCCCCTGGAAGAGGGCATGGCAATCCACTCCAGTATTCTTGCCTGGAAAATCCCATGGACAGAGGAGCTTGGTGGGCTGCCGTCCATAGCGTCGCAAGGAGTTGGGCTCTGAAGTGACTTAGCATGCGTTAGTGGTACCTCTCTTACGATCCTTCCATTTTCTTCCTAACTTTCAAGATGTTTATGGGCATTTCCCCTTTCCTGGTAGCAGGTAGGATCCTTGCGGACTGAATCCACATCTGATTCAACGCTGGCCCCTGCGCTCAGCCCTGAGCCAGGTACATGCTCTGCAGGTGTCAGTTAATATTTGTTTGTAGGTAGAAGAAAGCAGACAAGGAAGGAAGAAGGAGTCCACTCAGCTAAGGGTCCCCTGCTAGAGTGAGGAAACACCTCGTTCTTTGTTCTTTCTTTGTGGCTGGGATTTTTATGTTTACTTTGTTTTTGGAAGCAATCTTAGCTGCTGTGGTAGGGAAGGCAGGTAGTTTTGAAGATTAAATCTGTGTGCTATATGTATGGGTGGCATCAGCCGTTAAATTCCCCTTTGTTCTTCCCATACACCCAGCTACTTATAGAAGCAGTGGTAATGATAATGATGACAAGACCAGCAAAACAACATCAAAAACTACTATCAATTATCACATGCCTTGTGCTAGGCACTTTCTATCCAGTATTTGTGATCCTTTCATTAACCCTGCATCAGGCCTTATCATCCTTATTTCATAAATGGGAACTGAGATTCAGAAAAGCTAACTCTTTCTGCCAAGCTCATGAGCTGTTAAAACATACAGCACAGAGTTGTAAACCCAGTTCTGCTTCCCTGAGGGTCAATCTGGGCTCTATGGAGTCCTGTAGAAGCGAAGAAAAGCAAGTCACCTGGCCCATTCCTTCCTTACTTCCTGGACTCTCTCTGTGGTTTAGCCTTCTAGGTGAAAAGCTACCCTCACACATGCACAGTTCTTGCAAGAAACCAGATGAACAGTAACCTACTTTCACATTGCTCAGAGAGCCCTTAATTACTAGGGACAGACAGGATCATGGTCACAGAAATGTCTATGACATCTACAAGAGGGAGGGAGTGTCCATGGGAGTAGGGGGCAAGGGATGGGGCCAGGCAGACTTGTTTGGAGTCAAAGAGTCAGAGAGAGAACTAAATGTTTTGTTTAGAAGAAGGAATAAATCACTTTTCATTAAACTATAAAGTTGTCTTAGTTGGGCCACAACACACACTCAATGCATTCAGAACATCACCACAAAATCATGTTAGTGGTCTGGGGTGTAAACAACTATTTTTCTTCGTATAGGAAGAGCAAGGCTTTTCACTCTACAGGGGCGGGGTCAGGAGGGAATTCTTCAAAATGCAGCAGACACTTAAACATGATTCTACTCTGATTCCTCAAATCTGCAACAGTATTGTGTTCACTTCAGGATTCCTCATGCAAAGTGTTCTGTAAATGCTTACACATTCATGCTTTCATGGCCGTAAGTGATAGGCCACTTCCCCTAAAGTGCTCTAAAGCTCACAGCACATTTCAGTTAGACTTTCCTGTGTATAAGAGAAAAGTGGTGCTGTCACAAGCAGAAAAACTAACAGCCACTGAGGGCCAAGTTAAAAAAACCAATCACATTAACAATGGACTAAATGAAAGACTTGCTTCTCAGGATAAAAGCCTCCATTAAATAATCTTCATCAGCTGGTTTCAGCCAAACTTGACAGATAAACTACTCATTTGCAGTTGTGGTGATTTCGAGTCTATGACTTTTTCCTTTAAGAGAGCAACCCATGGAAAGCACTTGTTGTGGAGGGAGCCTCGGGGAGAAAGTGGTAACCTTCCCCTCTCTAACCAACTCCACGTTGGGGGAAAGTATACTCCTTAATGGGCTTCCTTGGTGGCTCAGATGGTGAAGAATCCGCCTGCAATGCAGGGGACCTGGGTTTGATCCCTGGGTCAGGAAAATCCCCTAGAGAAGGAAATGGCTACCCACTCCAGTATTCTTGCCTGGGAAATCCCATGGACAGAGGAGCCTGGTAGGCTGCAGTCCATGGGGTCACAAAGAGTCAGACACGACTCAGCAACTAACACTTTCACTTTTTCACTTTGCTGTACTCCTTAACAGTCCCTGGACTAAGTCTCCTATAATTAATAGACTATAAGGAGGAAGGTATGGAGCTGTGTTTGGAGAGTTTCACAGTAATTAACTTACAACACTGATCCAGGTCATAGCTACAGATCAGCAGCCTGGCCAACACTCTGGCTGATAAATGGTGCTTCGGGTCAGTCTCAGAAGGCTGCACAGGCTGCCAATGTGTGCTCAGCCCTGAAGGATGCGGTGGAGGGTGGGAGACAAAGATGTGGGGAGGCTACTTCCTGTGGAGGAAGGATCCTGTGCAGAAGCACAAGAGTCTTTGGGAACTAGGAAACAGAACTTATCGGCTGCAGCTGAAAACAGGTTTGGGAAGAGCAGGAGAGACGACATACGAGGTCAGCTTTGGGAGGGCTGCTGCGTGAGAAGACAAGTGGTGGTTTTTGAGGAGGAAATACTGTCTGAAGTATGGGGAGGTACGTCTGGTGATGACCGAAGGAGGGAGGCGGGTGGAGAGAGAGCAGTTGGAAGCCAACTGCACTGGGAAGGGAGGCAGGAGAAGGCATGGGAAGGTGGAGTCTGCAGCCCCTGGGTGGGAGGCGGAACCCACGGAGCAGCTGTCAGGGTGCTCTCTTAGCCTCTCTTATCCACAACTCTTTCCTGTTAACAAAATGATACCACAGTGCCTGCACCTGTAAGAACTTAGTAAACGTTACCTAGAAAATAAAGTGATGGATGTGAGAAAAATTGTCAGTGGAGAATTACCATTCACCTAGAAAGGAAAAGTGTTAGTCGCTCTTTGTGACCCCATGGACTGTAGCCTGCCAGACTCCTCTGTCCATGGGATTCTCCAGGCAAGAACACTGGAGTGGGTTGCCATTTCTTTCTCCAGAGGATTTTCCTGACCCAGGGATCGAACCTGGGTCTCCTGCATTTCAGGCAGATTCTTTACTGTCTGAGCTACCATGGAAGCCCATTCACTTGTAAGTCCCGATTATTGGTGAAACAAACAGCAGCAAGAAAGAGGGTGGCCATGGAGAATTCCTCAAGTTGCCAGCACAGTGCTCTGGGAGAAGATGACGAAGAAAGGGGGTCACCCAGGAGATGTGGACGCATGGCGGGCACCTCTCTTTGACTCTTCAATCAGAATGCCCCCAGGCAGCGACACTCCAGTTGCCGTGGAGACTAGGGAGCGATGAAAGCCAGTGGCCTTCCTGGCCCTGGAGCCCTACCCTCCATACAAGGTCCCTGAGGAAGACACAGGGGTTCTACTCTCAATTCTCGGTCCAAAGTCATCAACAGGGCCAATTACAGATATCATTGCATCCCGTAAAAAGACAGTAGTAAGCATTATTGTTTCACTGTTGAAGGTGAAAAAATTGGGCTGAGATCACGTGGTGAGCTGGTAACAGCTGAACCCAGAGCCTGGCCTTTGTCTTGGACTTGAAAGCCTGTTCCTCTCCCAGCTGTCTCTCAGGCTGTTTTTACCACAATCAGTCTTCACAAACAGATCTAAAACCACAGTGTAAAATACAAGACTGTGAAATTGGAAATAAAATACATCTGTTTAAATCCCATTTATTTTTAATAACTACTGAGGTTAGGCTTTGCGTGAAAGGTGAGATGTTAGTTTAAATCTTTATTTATCTCTTGGTTGACTAGTAAAATATTGTCATTTTGCTCAGGTGAAGGAAAGGCCTATTGAAAATGCCACACTTGTTTAGCTTTTCTTAAAACTAAGTGTGCACCTCCTGGGCACTTTCTTCCAGGGTCTTAAGCACCTGCGATTTGCTAGTTTTTAGTTTGCTGGTATATTCTAGTCCTCCAACATGTGGGGGTAGAGGAGGGGGGTACCTGTGCATGTGCAACCAAAGGGCTAATGCTCACTCTGTCAATCACACAGAAATTCTCGAATCTTTTGTCTGCTTAGTTAGCAGTCTCTGACAATATATGCCATTTGTAAATCAAAAGCATCTAGCTCTGAATGGGGGCTAAATACAACCACAATCAAAAAAAGTAATAATATAAATTGGTCAGCAGGAGAGTTTCTAGTATGAACAAAAACAATTATGTCAATAAGCCTACCTTAACATGGAAGTGAATGAGAATATCAGGCCATTGGTCAAGGACCTCACACAGATGTTTTCAAATTAAACCCACAAAGCATGGCTGCTCCTAGTACCTCCCCTGAGTCCCTCCTTCCATGGATTTTTGAGGGTCTCCTCTTGACCTCAGTGGCCAAGAACATTTCTGGGGTTTTTCACAAGCATCCACTGCTTCTTAAGCCTTATCTCACCCCTGGGGCATCCTTTGTCCGTCTTGCTCAGTCATGGATGGCTTCGAGTCTCTCACCAGACTTAATCTAAGAATCCCAAAGTCTCTCTTTTGCTAGGGTTTACCTGAACAACAGTGGAAGCAATTTGCCTCTTAAATTCACTCCCTGAGCTTTAGCGTTCACATCCTGCTCAGTTTTGTCTTCTTATTACAAGGAAAGAAAATCTACTGTGACTCAAAGAAGGAAAACAAGATTTCAGGTAGAGACAGTCCTTTTTTCCCAAAAGCCTGAAACATTAGTGAGGCGTTCTCTCAATCTGTTCAGAGTTTAGTCAGCATGTTTTGGCTATTCTAGACTCAGAAAATCCTCAGAAACCAGGGCCCATTATGCAGGGTTGGCGAGATGGAGATGGATGGTCATCAAGCAGGAATTAATGAGTATTGAGGAAATCCAACCAATTTCACCTGGAAATCTCTGGGGCCATCCATCTTTTCTGCCATCTGCTCCAAATTTGGACCTAGGCCCCGAGCAGCAAAAGACAAATCCATCCATCTTAAAAGTCCACCCAGGTGAAATGCCATGAAATTGCATTATTGTCCAGAACCGCAGAGAGAAACATTTCTTTTCTAGTTAACCTGGCAGCTATCAGTTGTTCCTCATTACCTTGAGAGCATCTGGTTTATGCTCTAGAATAAGATACTTCAGAATCTATCAACATCAAACCCCAAGAGTGAGTACTGAAAGGAAAGACAGCCTCTTATTCGTTGAAGGTGGATGGATTCATACTTTCCCGTGAAGTTCATGTTCTAGTGTACTTAGCTTTGCCAGCCGCATTCTCTGGGTGAGCAGGAACCCAATCATCACACCTGCCTTATGATTTTAAGCCTTCTACGCCAGCATAAACTAGAGCACACTCATATGGCTTTTATTGTTCCAGACGACAACCATCTCACTGTAAAATATTATTCTTCCTGAGGTCCTCCCATCCTTCTGTTAACATGTCCGAATCCACAGGCATCCTCACGTTTTTCTGCAGTGGTTTGTGCTCTGATACAGAGTCTAGACACAGCACAGAAATAGAGGGAGGTCTTTCCACACCGTTTTGAGACCAAAGAGGGTAGAATATGACTTGAAACACTGAATTTTAGGAGATTCAAATAAGTTTTGCTATAATATCCTGCTCTCACTTCCTGAGAAACAGGTGTATCTAATGTAAGCCACACTTATGAAATGAAAGTTCTTTATTTAAAGGAATTCTCCTTCTTCTCTCTTTCTGTTTGGTTCACATAAATAAACATATATTCAAACTTTTTTAAGTCAAAGAGTTTATTTTTCTTGGAACAAGTGGCTTGAAATATGTTGTTGTTCAACTCCAAATGTTTTCTCCCTTCCTTCTTTTGGAGTTCTTTGACCGAAACTACATTTGCGAAGGGAGAGAGGAGAAAGAGGTAGAAAGAAGAAGAGAAGGTGGGAGACAGGAGAGAAAGAAAGAGGGGAAGGGGTGGGGGAGAGAGAAAGCGAATGTGTTTCAGAGCAGGCGCAAAGGGTTCAGCCCACAATTTTCCTCAATTAGCATGTGTCCTTGGATGAGAACACTAAAGGAGGTGTGTGTCTGCTCTCTCCTCATCCTGGCTCAGCTGTCTTGTAAATCACGTAGTATAAGCATCTTGACATGCTCAGTAAGCATGTATATTTTACACAACTTGCAGTAGCTAAAAAAACTGTTCTCTAATCCAGCACATATAGTAGCTTGGACTGACATGTGTAGTATAGTAGCTTGGATTGGGTTGACATATAGTAGCTTGGATTGGGTACACATATAGTAGCTTGGATTGGGTTGACAATCTAAAAAAAAAACAAACTGGTTAAAGCATGGAATTATAAAAATGATACTCTCATTATTTATATATATATAAATTGACATTTATTCATAGATATTTAAATACATGAGCATACACTCATTTACAAATTTGGTACAGGAGCAATGCCTTGTATTTGGTGATGGGCCCAACTGTCTGGAATTCCCAATTGTCTTTTCTGGATAAACCAGAAATCTACTATGATTTTCAAATTTAACGTCTTTAAAGGAGGAAAAAAACTCCAAACAGCTGAAAAGCAATCTGACTGGGGAAGCTGCCTAGATTTCTATGAATTTCCCCCTAATCTTATAAAATTATCTTGTTTATACTTAATTTGGCCACATTTTTTTTTAAAGCAAATTCATCATTGACAAGTCTTTCCAAGACAACAGTATAGTTTTCATAAAAACACTTTTCCTCTTCACACTCATATATCATCTGTTTACATAATATTTAGCTACATGTTCTCAATGGAAAAAGTACAACTGGCATAAACAGGTTTGGCAACAAACAACTCTCAACCGGCTTCCAACTGAACTGACTGAAGAAGGAGGAGGGCCACAAGAGAGCAGCTGATGACTCCAGTATGCCACAGACATCTGGCACTTGCCAGAGGAAGACAGTGCAGCTTGATGGCTGAGTGCATGCAATGAGCATCTCTGTACCTCATCTGAGGCTCAATCAAAGAAACAGCTAATGATTTACTCCCATAATGGGGGGGGGGAAATGACCAGGGTGGACCTATAGAGGAACTGTAGGTTAGCCTCTAACCTGATGCCTTTCTAAGTCTTTGAAGGGTAACTCTGTCTGCTTAATTTTTACCTTTTAGACTATTGGATGTAACTTCTCATAAGATACAGTAAGTAACACTGCTGTAAACAGGATAAAAAGAAAAAGTAACTGTGCTTTTGGCTAAATAGAGAGAAAAATGAAAAGACAGAATGTATATTATGTAACTATATAAGTACATATGTTTGCATTATACAGACACGTGGATACTTTTAAATATATAGTATATAATATATAAAAGTACATACACTGTACGGACTTCCCTGGTAGCTCAGTGGTAAAGAATTTACCTGCCAGTGCAGAGACACGGGTTCAGCCCCTGGGTAGGGAAGATCCCCTGGAGAAGGAAATGGCAATCTGTTTCAGTACTCTTACCTGGGAAATCCCATAGACAGAGGAGCCTGGAGGGCTACAGTCCATGAGGTCACAAAGAATCGGACATGACTTAGTGACTGAACAACAACAATATATACTATATGAATATTTTAGAGTATATATATATATATATTTTAATATATACTAAAAAAACTAGCATATTATATATAAAAGTATATGTGCTGTACATGTTAAATATGAAGTATATATTATATAAAAATACATATACTTTGGGAATTCCCTGGTGGTCCAGTGGTTAACACTCGGTGCTTTCACTGCTGGGGCACTGGGTTTGATCCCTGGTCAGGGAACTAAGATCCCACAAGCCATGTGCACGGATGCTAAATCACTTCAGTTGTATCCCACTCTTTGTGACCCAGTGAACTGTAGCCTGCCAGACTCCTCTGTCCGTGGGATTCTCCAGGCAAGAACACTCAGAGTGGCTTGCCAGGCCCTCCTCCAGGGGATCTTCCTAATTCAGGGATTGAACCCATGTATCATTATGTCTCCTGCAATGCAGGTGAGTTCTTTACTGCTAGTGCCACCTGGGAAGTGCCACAAGTCAAGTGGTACAGCCAAAAACAACAACAAAAGATATATATATATATATACATATATATATACACTTAAAAATATCTAGTAGATTATATGTAAAAGTATATATGCTGTATAGTTTAAAGTATATGTATCCTTATACATTATGAATAATATACTGCCTTTTAGTTACAAATGTGTTACATTATAAATATATGTGTATATACAGATGTCTATTGTTCAGTTGCTAAGTCATGTCCAACTCTTTGCTACCCCATGAACTACATACAGCATGCCAGGCTCCTCTGTCCTTCGTTATCTCCCAGAGTTTGCTCAAACATGAGTTCCCAGTTCCACATCTGATGGTATGTTACAAGGTATGGAACTTCACATTGTATTTTAAGATCCTCTGATAAAAAACTTTAGTCCCTAAAATTCCAGCTGGATTGATCGGGTTCAGACCTCAGTCCATCATTTTACTCATCATTGCTACTATACAGAGTTTGGAAAAAAAAGTATTTTGGATGAAATGTATCTGAGGCTGAATCCAGTCTCAGTGTCAGGGAGTAAAAGCCCCTAATGGTCTATCCTGGCTAGTTCCACTTTGCAATACATGCAGCTGTGAGGGATGGTATATTTAAAGGGGCTTTATTTAGCTCTTGAGTTTTATTTATTTATGATTTATTATTTACATCCTGCCTACTTCCACAAAGGATTTGCAGCAGCGTGGCTCTTCAATTAAGTCCATTCTAAATCAGCTCAGTCACTTCTCCGTCATCCTGCTACGTCCAACTTCAATGAGTCGTTTTCCCAATGTGATCAATTAACTTGGACCCCTGTGGTCCAGGCCTTCCACTGAGCAACCAAGGCGGTGCATTTGCAGTCTGTGACCTTTGGTTTGCTGCCCAGCGCAGGGAGCCACCCCAGCAGCACAGGAAATCCTGGCCGAACTTCCCAGGGCATCCCCTTTGGTGGCCCAACCTCTCTGGGGGACGCATGGAGTGTGGAGACCCACAGGCAGTTCCACATCCTGTGCCAAGTGAGCAGAAAAGTGGTCTCAGGACCCTGCCTGGTGAGAATGTCGGGCATCAGTAAGCACCCCAACCAGGAGAGGTCTCCACCAATATGTTCAATGATCACATACCCTTTCATGTGAAGCAAGAGAATGGGTAAAGCCTTGACCTCGGCTCCTAGGGATCCTCCACTCCGTCAAGTCTCTGACTAAATGGAGCAAACCCCCAGAGAAAATGTTTAAAATAGCCCTGATAAAAATGGATACCACCAGGGAAGGTGGCAGGTCTCCTGTGAACCATGAGACAGTCCTCAACCATGATGTATCTCAAACACATCACAGGCCAAGGAGATCCTGATCCCCTCAGCCTTTGAGCAGTCAGGGATGGCCCAGGGTAGCTGAGTAACCCGAGTGTGCTGAATAAATATTAGCACTTTTTCATGTGTCCAGGCACATAAAGGATTGAGAACTAGTCACATCCACACGGAACTGCAATTCTAAACATCTCCTGTCTACAATACGAGAGCTGGAGATAAGATGGCAGCTAGCTTCCCATTATTACTTCCTTGCTTGATTCCTCACTTATGATATCAGGCCCTCACAAGAACCCTGGGAGTGAGGCATCCCCAATTTACAGGCACACAAACTGAGCCTCAGAAAAGCTAAGCAACTTACTCAGAGCTATCTTTTTCAAAGCACCAGACTGTCCCCAATTCTGCTCATCCTCCACCTCCTGCACAGTGTACAGGTGTGTCCAATTCCCGTCTGACTTCTCTTCTAACAAATAATCTTAAAAGATGTGCAAGTGGGACTCAAAAGTAAAAAGTAAGGACATTATTCTGGGAAAAGAGTTCCTTGGAGAAGCTCTGTGAAGATGGAATAGCCCTCGTTTGGAGCCTCATGAGTGGTGGAGAGGGCAGACACGGCTGTATGAGGAAGAGGTTTTTCTTGTTGGGCAGGCTGATTGTAAGAGAGTCATGGCTACTTGAGCAGGATGTCAAACAAGCTTCTGGATACGTGAGTCTGAGGCTCGTGATAGGCGCTGTCTAGTGATGGGACTTGGCCGTCATTTGCTCAGGAAAGAAGGCTGAAACTTTGGGGCTGGTTGAAGTCTGGCAGGAAAATACAGACAAGATCTGGACCATGAGGGAGGTTCTCTGAATCTCTGTGAGAGGTCTGGGAGCTCAGCAGCTCCAGGCTAAAATTTCTAATGAATTGGAAAGCTTGATAGTTATACCTTCCCTTTAAGGTCCTTTCACATCTACTTCTTGGGATTCAATTTAAGAATATTCTTGACCTCAAGATACTAGAAAGTAAAGCTGAGCTGGGATGTTAATGATATCTTCACCCCACAGAGCCTTGGTTTCTGGGCTGAATGGAACAATCTTCAGACTATCCACATCTACAGAACTGCAAAATAGAACCCAAAGAGAATATTCTCACCCCTAAAGGATAGGTGGCAAAAAGGCTGGCTCTTCATTGACTGATTTCAACAATTCTTATATGAAATTTCTTGACACTGTCACTTACTGCACGTGGTTGACCTGGCCTACAGGTGCAGCTGCTCCCTGGGAAGGAGCTGGTGGTCATTTTATATCACTGTACCACTACAGAGGACAGACTGGTGCCCATGCCTTAGTAGAGAAACCAGCACAACTTTGACAGCAAGATTGCAACACTCTCTGAAAAAAAGCTTGACCACAAAACTAGAAATAGTACTCAGCTGATCTCAACTCTTCCCCTCTGAAAATCCAGCATCTGACTTCTCTACTGGTAATGAACAAGCAAGACCAACAGCCCAATCACATTGCTAATTCTAGCCACCTTGGAAAACAAAAAAGGAGTCAGGGAGGAAATCTGTGCTTACAGGGATGGGAACACAATAGAGCAGTGAGGAAAAATATCTCTGTGAACTGATACCTCTTAGTTGGTCCAGTGGTTAAGATTCCACACTCCCAATGGATTGATCCCTGGTCAAGGAACCAGATGCCACCTGTCACAACTAAAAGCCAGCATGCTGCAATTAAGACCGGCACAGCCAAAATGAATAAATAAATAAATGAACCATCAAGGACTGACTGGATAGCACAGGGAACTATATTCAATATTTTGTAATAACCTATGAAAGAAGGGCTTCCCAGGTAGCTCAGTGGTAAAATATCTGCCTGCCAATGCAGGAGACACAGGTTCAATCCTTGGGTTGGGAAGATCCCCTGGAGTAGGAAATGGCAACCCACTCCAGTATTCTTGCTTGGAAAATTCCATGGACAGAGGAGCCTGGTGAGTCCATGGGATTGCAAAGAGTTGGACACGACTGAGCACACGTGCACACACATACATAAGGGAAAATAATTTGAAAAAGAATATATATAATTGAATCACTGTGCTGTACACCTGAAATTAACACAATATTGCAAATCAACTATACTTCAAAAGAAAGAGAGAAGGATGAGCTGATTATTAGTTTTAGTTTCTCATTACATCACAGATATGTAGTTGGAAGATTAATTTACTTCAGCGGCCAGTGTACCTGGAATATTTTATAGTAAAATATTTTAATGGCTAATATTAACTGTAATTTATCACTGTAAGTTTAGTGAGGAAATTGAAAAATGACACAGGTGTTAGACACATCTATAGATTAGATTGAATGCATGCATTCCTATAAAAGGCATCCTGAATACCAGGCAATTTGGCACTGGCTCCCCCTGGAAAATAGTTGTTAAGCTTCTCCAGGGGACAGAGAAATGGAAAATAATCAGGTTATTTGTCACCTTGCCCTGTGGGCTTGGCAAAATATGAGAAAGCACATAAAAAGCTAGTCATGGAATCAGCTTTACTACTATTTTTGCTACTTATTTTAAAGCATATCTTTACAAGTATCTCAGTACCTCTTACTATCTTAGCAGACAGGTCTGTCTCATATATTAAGAGCTACCAACACCAGATAAGTCAGGGTCACACTCAAGGGGGAAAGTCCAGGTAACAGTGACCTATGGAAGGGACCCAGACAGGAGTCCACTACACCAAGAACAGAAGCCTCTCCAAAGGCACACGTTGGGGAGAGAAGACTTGACAGCTTCAAATCAAAGGGTCTCTCCATGTCAGCAGGGACCAGTATACCATCATGTAACCAGTGAGAAGCAGCTTAGAGTGACATGACATCAAAATCTGCTGAAGGGGTGAAGGGTAAAAACCAAAACCCAAGGTTATGGGAGGGCTGAATTCTACAATAAAGACATTTATAGTGTAAGAATCTAACCAATTCTGCTCATATGATTGGCATTCATTTCTCCAATGTCCACCACAAAACTAGCATCCTCAACAGTATTCATTATAATAATAAATAGGTATTGATCACTTATTATATGTCAAACAGTTTTAGACATTTTACATGTATCAATTTCTTTCCTTTCCAAGGCAAACCTACGAAGCAAATTCTATTAACATCTCCATTTTACAGATGATAATATGAAAGCACAGAGAGGTCAAGTAACTTACCCAATGTCACACACCTCAGAAGAGGTAAAGCCTGGATTTGCACCCAGACATTTTGGCTCCAGAGCTTCTGCCCTTAACCACTCTGCTTCCACTGCCTCTCAATGAGGAGGAATGTCCAAGTGAGATAAAGAAAACAATATAATGTTAGTCGCCCAGTCATGTCTGACTCTTTGTGACCTCGTGGACTGTAGCCCACCAGGCTCCTCTGTCCATGGAATTCTCCAGGCAAGAATACTGGAGTGGGTGGCCATTTCCTTAAAACAGGCTCTATCTACAGCTTGCTGGAATGAATTCAGTCACCAGTTCCTATTACTTTGAGTCTGTCTTCCCCAAGGAAAGTGGACACTAGGATTGCCCCGCCTCCACCAGCATCCATCCCGTCCCCTCCACAGCAGAGAGGGCATGGAACTTGGGCAGACTGACCCATTGATACTGTCTCTGAAAAAGTATATCTTCTCCATGTAAAGTAACGAGCTGGCATTTTTGCTCATGGATTAGCCTCCATTAGCTTCCAACTTGGGAAGTGTGAGTCTTCCCAGACCATCCACGGGGTAACTAATCAAATCAGCCTTCAGTTCTGTAAAGCTGTAGGGCAGACCCCAGTCTACAAAGACAAGAAGCCAAAGAAAAGCACTGTCCCTTGAAGCCCAACCCGAAATAGTCATTCTAATGAACAGCCCAATTCTAATGAATCATCTCACTTCTAAGAGAGAATAAAAATAAACACCATTGACTGAACACTTCCTATTACCGAGGAGCTGTTTCACAGGTCATCTTCCTTGTGCATTCTTCTGCGTTCTCCCTGGGGACAGGACAGGAGTTTACTAGCCATGGAATGAATGCTGGCGGTCCCCAAATATCACAGCTTAGCACTTCTAGGACAAAATTTATATTAGCCTGGGCTTCTCTGGTGGCTCAGCCAGTAAAGAATCCGCCTGCGATGCAGGAGACCTGGCTTTGATCCCTGGGTTGGGAAGACCCCCTGGAGAAGGGAATGGCTACCCACTCCAGTATTCCTGCCTGGAGAATCCCATGGACAGAAGAGCCCAGAGGGCTACAGTCCATGGGGTCGCAAAGAGTTGGACCCAATTTGAGTAACTACGCACACATGCATGTGGTTTAATAAGAAAAACCTAGACAACACAATATGAGTTTTTCTAGAAGCTCTATGTGTGTAGTATACAGGACTCCCTTTATTGTAAGATTAGATTCTACTTCTAGTATTGAAATATCTTTTCTTTTATGAAAAGACTATAATATTACATGACAATTCTACTATTGCTGTTTTTAATACCCTCACTTCCCAAGACAAAAGCTAACAACCCTATGTTGAGCCTCCTGAATTAAAAAAATATATATATTGTTGTTAGATCATAAAATACGACACGTATTATAGGGTCACTAGCTTGGGGCTGACGTCCTGGGTTTTGCCTGACCTCAACCACAGAGAAAATTTAGAAAAGAGACCAGTGGTTGGTGGAATGTCCCCTGTTCTGATGTCTTCCCTGCTAAGCTCCTTCTGACCTCCAGTTACCCCTTTGGTCCCCAGTGGCTACTACCAGTAGGAATTCCCTGTCCTTCCTGGCCAAGCTGACGTTCTGGGCAGAGTTCAGGACACAGCTTTAAATGTGGTTTCCTGATTAGCAGAGAGACTCCAGTTAGGCAGGAAGGAGTTCAAGCTTGAATATTGTATGTCATAGTCATCTACCAGTTCTTAGGAATGAATACATCAACAGGAGTGACCTGGAGCCAAAAAGCATTCCTGAGAAAATCCCCAGCAACTCAGTGAGAGACTCTTGTCACTGCACTTCATCTTTTGTGTATTCTTTTGACAAGAAAGTGACACATTTAAGACTCAGTTACTCTGAAATGTCATTCAAATGAACAATGTTTGAGAAGGTTAACGATGACTGAGAGAAATGAGTGCTAACAGGAACCAGATGAAATATCTTCACGACTTCCTGGCTAAGGAAGAAGGTGATAAGAAGAGACTCCCCCTGCCCTCCACCACCACCAAAAAGGAGTCAGGAAATGGGATAGTTGCCATGGTTCTGCCACTAGATTGCCTTAGAATCTTGGTAGAAACCACTCTCAGGTCTACTTCCTGATTGGCAAAATGAGACCGCTGGCCACTCTCATGGAATCCCCAAATTCCATGATTCTGTTCATTAAGAAATGATACTGAAAGAAAACTTTGAGGGTCAAGTGGAGAGTTCTTCAGGGGTCTCAAGTCCCTAGTAGACACTGTTGCAAGATGAGCCCCAGGAACAGAGCTGCCAGAACACCTCCAGAGGGGTTCTGCCCAGAATGAGCTTCCAGTCAGAGAAGAGAAATGAAGAAGGGGGGCTTGTACTGCTGACAGCAAGAGAGAGAAGGTTAGGAGGAGACCAGGAAGAAAATAGGAGGGAAAGAAATATAGAGAAGGCCAAGACCTAAAAGAAGTAGGACACTATGAGTATCAAAAGCATGTGAAGGGAGAGCCGAAGAAGGGTCAACTTTGCAAGACAGCATACGGGGAGGAGCAAAGAGAAAGAAAAGAAAGCTGGAGAGAGAGGGCACAGAAGAGCAGAGAGCAAGGAGAGAAGGAAAAAGATCATCGAGACCTCTGCCTCTCATTTTGAACACGAGTAAACGTTCTCAACTCTCCCACCAAAAAAAAAAAGTCACCAGATGTGAGGTCCTGTGGTATCCTGCCAAATTAAATAGAGAAAAGCTGCACCCTGAAACAGAATAAGAGAGTATCATTTTCTCTAATTCAGTGAACGCAGAGACAGCCCATCTATAGACAGATATGGAAGAAAAAACTCCAGGAAGGGTCCATAGCCTTAAAAAAAAAAAAAAAAATTCTGGGCTAAGCTATCCAGAAATAGAACATTTTGATTACAAAATAAAAACTAGGTCAATAAGATAATGGACATGATTTAAATGAAAATCACAGTATTTGTAATGGGCTAAAAATGGTATCAATATTACTGCAGAGAAGGAATATAATTAAATGTATTTTTAAACAGCAGCTCCGCGCCCCAGCCCTACAAATCCCAGGCCGGCCACCAGCACTCTCCACCTCATCGCAGAGGAATGTGCTGGTATGCCACAAGTTGGTGTGAAGAATGCAGAGTTTCCTACTACTTTAGAAGATCCCAAATGACACTGGTGAGCTACATTCTTTCACTCAAAGATCACTGTGATTCATATAAAGCAAAGACAGGGAAAGGTTAGGGATCTGACCGTTTCATTCTTTTACCATTTTGACTGTATGGCCAGGAAATAGGCCGTGGGGGGCTGACTGCCACAGTTCTCTCTGGTCCACTGAAACCAGAAGAATTCCAGACCATCCAAGGAGGTAGTAATAGATCCTCAGAGGTTTAGCACAGGCTAGGAATGAACAGAAAGGGTAGAAGTGCAAACTTGTGGTTTTCTTTCTACAATCAGTGGTGTGAACTTGCGGAGACTTTCACTCCTAAGTATAATGGATCTTTTAAACCCTCACAAGGAAGAAGGAGGCAAAGAGGAGCAAGATGAATTAGCTGGAAGCAATAATGTTCTGGACAGTGAAGACAATTACTAAAGCTGGCACACAAAAGTGCTCAGATGTCTATATAGAAGCCCAGGCCTAGGATTCTATTTGGATATCAAAGGCCCTTCCAAATTTGGATGCCCTTGGAGATCAAAGAAAGGTTAAGATGAACATATTTCTACTTTAGAATATATATGTATACACACATATGTATAGTATTCCTTATTTAAGGAGATTGCATCAATATTTACATCACAGATACCTCAACTAAGCTATCAGCATGACTATATATATATATTAATCATCCAGAGTAGATTATTTTCAAGATCTCTTTGTGGGTAGTGTATATCTACTAATAAGTTTTTAAGAAGAATTAACTTTTTTAATACATTTAAATTCCAACCTACCAATTTAGTCGCAAGGCATTCATTCATCCTTAGAAAGCACAAGCTTACCTCCCGTGAGGAAAATCTATTAAATGACAACTGAACTTGTCAAAAAAAAGAAGAGCAGAGAACTCAAGCATTTTATGTTACCATTCATGTAACTGAACTCCCTCAGGGCAATTAAGTGTGTGTGTAAAATATCATTAAGTTAGTATCCACTTCACCCCCTCTTTACTTTATAATAAAAGACATTTCAATAAGCCATGAGTTGACAGATACCACAGCCATGAGTCTTTCTGTAAGTGACATAAGCTCTAAAGGCCTGGTATTCTGACTCAAATGAAATAAGTCACTATAATAGGTCTTGAGGAATTCTAAACCGAGAGAAAGGCCAGAAAGCTAAGGACCATCTGAGCCCCTCGTATCACTCTCGGGATTGTTCTTATTTATAGTTCCTCCCTATCACCAGAGCCTCTAAATCTTGAAATGGAAATAGTGAAGCAAAAGTGTGCCAAGGGTCACCGCAGACCAGGGAAAACTTCTGCAATCTCCAGAAAGCATAGAGATCCATTTTCAGATGAAAAGCACTCAGGCAGTATCAGTTTTAACTCTGACCTTCCATGACCTCAGTTTGGAGATTCTGGTAGGGATTTAAAAAAAAAAGAACTAAAAGGCCAAGAGAGTCAAAAACCACTGAAAGAACGCTCAGTGCAAGCCTACGACATGGGCATGCCTCTGTTCTGCAAGTCTGATGGGGGGAAATGGATGATTTATAGGGGAAGGGGAGGAGGATGACAAAATAAGCTCTTGATAAAGAGGATAAAAGCTGATGCTGGGAAAAGGCACCACCGTCATTTGCACTTTCATGGGATGAACTTAGTCTAACAGTGACTTGAGTGTATTTTGGCTTCTCAGCAGGGAGGGACCAGCTGGGGGATGGGGAAACTGGTGTTTAGGGAGAAACAGCTGCTTGAGCATGAACATCGGAAGGAAGTCCTCTTCCCTACTGCCAACCCACAAGACAGAACTGTAGCCCAGTCACAGGAACTACTACAATGAGACAAGGGGGACAAGACTGAGTCCCTGCCAATCAGTGTCCCAAGAGCTTTGACAATGGGACCATTCCAACAAGTGCAAGAAGGGAAAACACTGGCCAATAACAGAGGGGTCCTTGCCTACAAACAGGACTTGGGGAAGGAATTCTAATTTTATCCATTTAGGCAACTGTTACTTCCTAACACAGGTTCAGGGACGGGATGCACTGGTGAGTCCATAAGTGATGTCAGGGTTTCTCTATAAACAAGATGTAAGCCCTCTATCCCAAGTCTTTTCTCTCAGGGGTCCCTAACTCCCAGACCACAGATTGGTACTGCTCTACGGCCTTTTAGGAACTGGGCCACACAACAGGAAGTGAGTGGTGGGCAAGCTAGAGAAGCTTCATCTGTGTTTACATCTCTGTTTACAACTCCTCATCGCTCACATTACTGCCTGAGCTCCGCCTCCTGTCAGATCAGCGGTGCCCTACTGGTTCTACAGTATGGTGAGTTATAGAATTATTTCATTATATAGCACAATGTAATAATAATAGAAATAAAGTGCACAATAAATGTAATGTGCTTGAATCATCCCCGAACCATCTCACTCCCATACCCAACCCCAGTCCATGAAAAAATTATCTTCCACAAAACTGGTCCCTGGTGCCAAGAAGGTTGGGGATCCCTGTTTCATATGATAAAAGTTGTGAGTCTGACTGATTTAACTCACTTTCCTTCACTTCTCTTCTGTTGACCTGTCAGTGAACTACTAGACAGGAGGTAAGTGGGAAGGCAAGAAAGCTCTCTCTGTAACAATCATCTCCTTAGAGTTCTCCATGACCCCTCCAATACCTTATTTGTACATTAGAAGTCAGTGATCATAATACAAAACCTTGTTCCTTTTAACAGCTGTTCTTTCCAATGGCTAAAAGTCTGAACAGACTAGGAATGAGTACCAAATATATCAACACTGGCCATTTTAATGGGAAAAATATGAAATATATATTTTCACGTAAGTCGAAATCCTACATTATAAAAGCAGGCAAGATGATTATGTGTGACAAATACTTCAGGCAAATGAGAAAAAGTAGGAAAAAAGTTCCCCCTTCTAAAATAAACTAATCTTTTTCCAGCATACAATTCTCCTAAATTCTGACATTTATGCTTGCTTGAAAAAACAATTTAAATCAACACTTCCCACTCTGTTATTCCGCCCTGAGGCATAAAAATTTGATTAAATAGCCTAAAAATGCTCTCATGTACAAGGAACAGGCAAAAACTGCCTTGCACTGTGACAAAGTCAAGTGACAGGCCAATCTCTACCCTGTTGTGGTGCTGGCACAGAGCTAATCTTGAGTTCTGCCTGCCTGCTCTCTCCCCCTCCCCTCTCCATCCTTTGAGAACCACACCAAAGCTTCCCAGGGTGGGCTCTCCCAATGATCACCACCACACTATGCCTGTCTTCAAAAACACCTTCTCTGCTTCAACAACATCACAATCGGAATGGCATATTCCTCTCCTGGGTCCATCCCCAAACAGGATCCTGACACTTCCCAATTCCTGAAACCTCTGTCCCACTTGTGAATACTCTTGTCCATCTTCTCTTCCTCTTCTAGCTCCTCCTTTCCCCTAAAAACCTAATAAACCACAACTTGTCAAGTCATGGGACAACTCCAGGATCACATGTTCAACTGCCCACTTGACAGACAGTCCCACTAAGATGTCTCATGGGCATTTCCAGTTTAGTAAGTCCAAAACTGAATTCTTGATTTTGGTTGTAAACCCCCCAAGATTCCTTCCATGGTCCCCAACTCAATAAATGGTAACCCTCATGGCAAAAGCTTAGAATCACTCCCAACTCCTTTCTATCACTCACACAACATATTTCCTCCGACAATCAACAGAATCATTCTGCCTTGAAAATATATCTCTGGAACCCACCCACTTGTCTCCACGTCCAGCATTGTTATTGCCGGTCCAAGTTATCAGCATCCCTCACCTAGAATACTAGAGTAACTTACCTCAGCTCCCTAGTTCCACCCTTATACTTTCACTTAAGTCTGTTCTTACATTCAGAGTGGTCATTCACAAAGTAAAATGAAACCTATTCTCCTTCCCAAACTTTCCAAAGGCTTCCTATCACACTTAGAATATAGTCCAAAGTTTTACATGGACCAGGCAGCTCCTGATAGCCCCATAGCTTGTAAAAACTACCACTCTAACTACATTTCCTTCTACCCTTTGCCTTATTCACCCCACTCCAGTCACTGACTTTCCTACTATTTTTTAAATGCTGTTTAAATCCTACTATTTAAAAATCCTACTATTTTTTAAATTACTCTGAATGTTTTCTGTGTACATGGATTAAATATTATCTCTATGTAAACATTAAATCTATTCATCTATCTACCAACCTGCTTCTCAGATACAGCCTTAGGATACACACTCTGTCTATAAGGCATCTCAAGCTAGATGTCCCTCTGCCAACATAAATTAGACACTGCAGAAAGGAGCTGTTTTTCCATCACTAGGCTGGAAGCCTTGAAGTAGCTGCCAACCTCCACTGTACTTCAACCCACAGTCAGTCAGCTGCCAAATCCTGCCACGTTCCCCACCGCAGAAGTCCCGGTTTGCCCTTCCCTCTCATTCCCTCTATTCAGCCTTGTGTCTGTCTGCCCCACTCATCTCATGTATGAAATCCCTCCTCCTTCGCTTCCTCATATTGCTGTAACAAGTGTCCTTCCAGAGGGCTGAGAAGGGCTTCTTTCTACACTCAAGTTCGGGTCCAGGCATGTCAGCTCCATTCCTCCTCCTATTACTTAATCCTTCCATTGCCTTCTTCTGTCCCTATGCTGTCCAGTATGACAGCCACTAGCCACATGTGGCTCTTTACATTTCAATTAATTAAAATTTAATAAAACTAAAAATATAATTCCTCAGCTGCAGTAGTCACATTTCAAGGGCTCAGTGGCCACATGTGACTGGTGGGCACTCTGTCGAACAGCAGAGCTACTCCATGCATTGAATACTAATTCAGTTCATATCTCTTTCAGTGCTTGCTCAGCTGTTACGTCCTTACTATCTGCTCAATAAGGTTTAGTATGTTAGATCGAAAGCTTTTGGGAGTGGGGTCGATACTTAATGATGCCAAGCACAAAGAACTCTTTAAAGAGTATGTTTTAATAAGGGTGGTAGTATAGTGGGAAACCACTTAGGCTTTGGAATTACCCTGCATCTGAGTTCTGGTTCTGCCACTTACTTGCCAAGAACCTTGGGCAAGTTATTTAATCCCTCATCATTCTCAGTTTAAGCATCTGTAAAACAGAGAAAATAATAACTGTCTTCCTCATAGGGTTGTTGTGATAATCAAATGAGAACAGACCTGTACATCCCTTAGCAATGGTTGATACATGACAATCACTCACTAATGTCAGTTGCTGCTCCTGCTGCTGATATCAGTTATTTTAAATAGTTGTAAACAGAATAAATTTCAATCCTTGAGGAAGCTGGAAGTGAGATGAAAGAGAAATTCTGAATGCAACTGCTCTTCTTACAGAGTCAAATGAGTATCTTCAGATACAATGTGATGGATATTACTTAAATATCAAACTGTGGAAAATATGTATCAGTGTAACATAAATTTGAACATTTCCATTCTGCTTCTTGTATAAAAGCTGCATAGAGTTTCCAGTTCTTTGGAAAATTTATTTCAGGGACAGTGGAACCTTGCTTGGCAAGTTGAATAACTTTCCATTAGTTAAATGCAAGAAAGATGATTTCATTTTAAAAGTGAAATGTGGAAAGTGGTTAAATGGGCAGGATATAACTAATCATACTAGTCTTTTCAAAAATCTGAAAAACAAAACAATAATAGAGAGAGAAGAAAGACTTATAATGGAAAGCACATGTGGGTATTATTTTACATTGAGTGCTTAAAGGTTCATCATCCCAGTGAACAAATAAAGTGGGTACACACATTCCACACTTTTGGATCACTAAGATCTGTGTCCTTTTATCCTCAGTAGCTGGAATTCAGAGGTGGGCCCTGAATCTGGGGTAGCTCAAGCAGAGAAGCCATTCATTAGGCCTCCTTTTGGACAGGGATTATTAATATTAATAGTATCTTCAACTGGCTCTCACCTGTATAAATGCATGATATGGATTCAGCCTCCCTCACTAAGACTTGACTCTCTGATGTGAAAATTAGTGGAGCTGTTAATGATGTAAGCAGAACCCATGAAGGGGGCCCCTCTGTGGCTCTATGGCACAGAGGGCCATTTAGAAGAGCTAACCCTGGAACCACGCATTCTATCTACATATAGAACAGAGTCAATATCATACAGCCCCAAATCACACGGTTCAATTTACTTGGACTTTACAGGCAGAGTTACTGATTTATGACGAGACACAGAGTTACAATACAAAGGATAGCATATTGCAGCTAATTTAGGAAAGCCCCCAATACATCTTTACTTTTGATTGCTGTGGAAAACAAAAGAAGCACAGAATTATATAACAAAATCCTACCAGCTATATGAAAAACAAAAAAGAAAGATACAGGAAATCCTCTCCAGAGGTTTTTCAAAACATAATACCTCTTAACAGTCAAAACTCATTTAGAGGGAAATAGAGAAGTATTCTGGATTCTCAAAACTTGAATCATCACGTGAAAGTTTTTTTAAGCAAGAAAGCCTTAAATGACTTTTGTTGTCATTTTTTTAAAAGATCTAAAACAAAAGGAAAGCTTACTTTAATACTTTGATACCTCCATAATGTTGACAGTTATATTTTCACAATTCAAATATATTCTCCAGCAGAGCACCTGATTCAGTTTTGAGTGGAAGAAAATAAAATTCAGTATGCATAAAGTCTTGTGCTTTTTTTTACAAACAGGTTTTGTTCAAAGGTTTTTTTTAACTAAGTGTATATAGTCACATACTGTTTTTGTAATTAAGATAATTTAAAGAAACTAGCAGAGTCTTTTATAAATTCACACAAAAGATGTGTTGCATAGCTGTATATTCAGAGCTAATTTCCAACACTAGTTACATCTGGGTAGCGGGACTTGGGGGTGGGAGCAGAGAAATAAGACTATTACTTTTTCCCTTTGAATCCCTGAGGTCTATTCAAATTTATTACTGTAGATATTTTGTATAACTCTCTTTTAACTGTACTAGACAGAAATCAAATAAGTTAACTTAAAAATAATTCATGTTATTGGACACTAACCTTTCATATCCTTTCATTGAATGTTACTTAATAACTCTAGGTACCATTTTCAGCTAACTTTCCCTACCATTTGAGCATGTGACCACCAGAAAACAAAGGTTCTCAACTGGTACAACTGAGTCAAGCTGTAAATGAAGAAGCTGAGATCCTGAGAGGTTAAAGGATTTGCCTGTTGCATCAGACTTCCTGATATTGGAAACCAGGCTCATCCTCATTTCTTGGGCGTCTTGATTTATGCTCCTTTTTTTAGAAAATAAAATCAAATCGTGTTGTCCATCATAGATTCTACAACACCACTCATGAGTTAGTCTAAGGTCTGAATCATAATCATGAAGTTACTACAGTGTTACAAAAACGTAACTCCTTTATAACTAAAGGTGAACACTGTAATTAAACCCTGATTTTAAATGATGGTCTGTCTAGAGCACCTGTATGGAGGCAGCAATGGGAGGGCTTAAATCAGGGATTCAGCAGTTTTCTGCCTAAATTTGACTCCTCCACTTCCTAACTATGTCAGTAACTGCATGTAACCTCTTTTTTTAAAATGAACGGTTCTATTGTTCATCTATTTATTTATTAGCTGTGCCATGGATCATGTAGGATCTTAGTGTTCAGAACGGTGATCAAACCTGTGCCTCCTGCAGAGGAAGCACAGTGTCTTAACCACTGGACTCCCAAGGAAGTCCCTGCATATAATCTCTTATGCTTTCTTTTTCTGACCTGTAATATTGTCATTAAAAACAATATCTACCTACTCAATGGAATTGTAAGGATTAAATGAAATCATTTATGTCAAGTATCTAGCCAAATGCCTGGCACATAATAGGCACTCAATAAAAAGTTAGCTATCATCAAGTCAAATCTAAATTCATAAACTCAGTATAATTTAGAACCTTCCACACTAATTCCTAGCTATTTCCTGGCTATTTTCAATCTATTACAACCATAGCATCCTCCCAGAAATTTGATAACAAGGGCTCACCTTTGGGAAAATCTGTATTTACCACAAGTTAGTAACCTTAGACGGAGAAGGCGATGGCACCCCACTCGAGTACTCTTGCCTGGAAAATCCCATGGATGGAGGAGCCTGGTGGGCTGCAGTCCATGGGGTCAATAACAGTCAGACACGACTGAGCGACTTCACTTTCACTTTTCACTTTCATGCATTGGAGAAGGAAATGGCAACCCACTCCAGTGTTCTTGCCTGGAGAATCCCAGGGACGGGGGAGCCTGGTGGGCTGCCATCAATGGGATCGCACAGAGTCGGACACGACTGAAGCGACTTAGCAGCAGCAGCAGCAGTAACCTTAGAAAAGGCACATCTCTCCATCTCATTCTCCCAGCAGTAGGACAAAGAAGCTTGAATTTAGGAAATATTTGTGAAAACCCCATGGGATGGCAAAGTTTCCTAAACAGAAAATAGACTTCGTTTTTATCCTCCCCTGCATCATGGCTGGTCATCATGGTTTGCTCTCAAATCTCCAGATCACCCAAGTGACCTCTGACTGTGTCGCCAGTTCACTGCCAAAATGAGAGGTTGTCCTAATGGGTCCCTGGTGGGCCTGCCTGCCTTCTCAGCCCCTTCCCTGGGCCCCCACCTCCATCAGAGACCCTTTCTTCTCCTTCCCCCTAGTGGAGAGGCCTCTCTTCTCTAAGCCAAAAGGGAAAAAGAAAAACAAACCTGTAACTAACTTCTTTTCAATTCTAGAGAAGGTAGCTTTCCACTATTCAGTAAAGAAAAAAGGTGTAAAATCCCTGTGACCTCTGTAATACAAACACCCTTTGAAGGCACAACAGAATAAGCAGTAACTGACAATTTAAACATACCTGGAATACTCTGCCACACATACTTCTCTGAGTGTCTTATAACACCACGAAACTTCAAACAGCATACCAACCCTTGCCTACCAGCTTAAATGGAAATTAAACTATCTAAGCCCATTGTCAAGGCATTTTGACGGTGTTTTACAATGCTTTCTGGATATGATAACAACAACCTATTGAAAGCTCAGGCTGTAGATCTTCAGGTCTAGGAGACCTCCTAGCTCCAGGCTGGTACTTCCATCAAAGGGCAGACTTTTGCAGAAGTCTGGTTTAGGAACAAAGCCAAAGGAGCAGCTTTGGATTTTGAAGCCAAACAGTCATGGGTGTGAGGCATGCACTGGCTGTGACCAACTACTAGATAGAGAAGGATCATAGTCGATCCGTTTGCATGGAGTTAGACCAATAATGAGCTTACTCAGTGAGTTTCACAATTACGGCAAACAATTCTGAAGAGTGTATTTCTTTTTACCCCTTTCCTATAGTTCTTCTTTTTCAAAATTAGATTTCTTGAAGAGCAGAAGTAAAATCAACAGAGCAGGGAATGGAGTTCTTTAAAATTAAGATATAATGGAGGGACCTTCCTAGCAGTCCAGTGGTTAAAACTTTGCCTTCCAATACAGGAGGTGCAGGTTCAGTCCCTGGTCAGGGAGCTACGATTCCACGTGACTCACGGCCAAAAGATCGAACATAAACAACAGAAGCAGTATTGTAACAAATTTAATAAAAGGACTTTAAAAATGGTTTACATCAAAAAAAATTTTTTTAAGATATAATGGACATATAACATTTTATTCATTTCAGTTATACTACATAATGATATGATACACACACACACACACTCAGGGAAATGAACACAACAATAAGTTTAGTTAACATTCATTATCACACATAGTTACAAACTTTTTCTTGTTCTGAGAACTTTTAAATCCACTCTCTTAGTGTGTTTCCAGCATTGTTTAACTACAGCTTCCCTGGGCTTAGCGGTAAAGAATCTGCTGCGATGCAGAAGACCTGGGTTCGATCCCTGGGTTGGGAAGAACCTCTGGAGAAGGAAATGGCAACCGACTCCAATATTCCTGTCTAGAAAATTCCATGGACAGAGGAGCCTGGCAGCCTACAGTCCATGGAGTCACAAAAGAGTTGGACATGACTTTGTGACTAAACAACATTAACTATAGTAATCATGCCATACACTACTCCCCTATTATGTCCACAGTAGAGACTTATTTATCTTATAACTGGACGTTTGTAACTCTTGACTACCTTCAGCCATTTCACCTACTCCTCCCACTTCACCCTTATCTCTGGTAACCACAAATCTGATCTTGTTTTCTGAGTTTGTTTTGTTTGCTTTTAGATTCCACATATAAGTGAAATCATAAGTGAGATGATATTTGTCTCTCTCTCATTTATCTCACAGCATAATGCCCTCAAATCCATCCACGTTGTCAAAAATGGCAGGATTTCATTTTTTATGGCTGAATAACACTTCATTTTAATATATATATATATCTTCTAGAAGGAATAGAGTTCTTGGATCAAGGTTCTGACACCCTTGCTCTTGCCTGTTTTTTATGTGATTTTTACCCAGTTGCTGCTGACTCAATGCTTTATTCTTCCTGAACATATGCTTTCCTATTCAGATATTAGAGGAACCAAAGATATAGTTGAATCAGTACATTGCCTTGAGATTTTGAGGAAAGGGAGTTGTTTTCCTTCACAGTTCAGGGCTTTCCAACTGCTTGCTGGATTCACTGCTGGGCTCTCCATCACTTAGAGGTTCTGGCAGGCCAGTGACACTGTGTGATACATCTCTTAGTATTTATTAGTGCTCACCAGCTTATGACACCATGCTCAGAAAGGCAAGAGTTGCACGTGTGATTAAAGCAGACTTGCCTCCTCCTTGATCCAGAATGCTTTTCTCTTCATTTGAATTTCTGCCCTTTCTCCTCTTTCTCCTCCCCTCCCTCCTTCCTCTCCCTACCCGGGCACCAGGAAGCTGGATCATCCACTTGATAGGATCTGTCATCCCTGTTATTTCGTGACTAACAAAGCACCAGACAAACAGCTGATATTAGATGAAAGTCTGCCAATGAATGAACAAATGAATGAATGAACCTGGTTTCCATTGCTATCTAGGTAGCAGGGCAAAGACATTCCTGGATTTGGGGCCAGGTCATCACCAGATGAATTCAAAAGGATTCTTCTACAGCCAAGGCTAGACCAATCTGAGGGCAGCAGTTATATCTAGTTTGCAGAACCAGCTCTTGTTTCTGTGTCAGCTCTACCCACCTCCAGTTCTCAGATAATACCTAGTACTTCTCACAGTGTCCCCATGTATCATACTCCCCTAAATTGATGTTTCTGAACTGTGGTGTTGGAGAAACTCTTGAGAGTCCCTTGGACTGCAAGGAGATCAAATCAGTCCATCCTAAAGGAAATCAGTTCTGAATATTCATTGGAAGGACTGAAGCTGAAACTTCAATACTTTGGCCACCTGATGTGAAGAACTGACTCACTGGAAAAGACCCTGATGCTGGGAAAGATTGAAGGCGGGAGAAGAAGGGGACGACAGAGGATGAGATGCTTGGATGGCATCACCGACTTGATGGACATGAGTTTGAGCAATCTGTGGGAGTTGGTGATGGACAGGGAAGCCTGTCATGCTGCAGTCCATGGGATCTCAAAGAGTTGGACACGACTGAGCAACTGAACTGAAGACTACTCTTACAGCCTAGACAAAGCCTCATTTTGTTTTCTACCTGCTGTGAGATATCAGAAGAGAAACCTGGTAAGTAGCTCAAGCCACAGTGCTGGGAGAAGACTAGATTTATGCATTTTAGAAATTAATATCTTATTTTAGAAATTAATATGCATTTAGAACTAATATCTACCTTCCAAGAACTCAAAATTTATTGATGTCTTCGTTAAAGCCTAGGTTAGAAAATCAAATGTTATTGCTCCTCCACACACACACACAAAGGGCTCCTCATGGAAACTACACTGGACTTGGAGTCAGAAGAGTTGGGTTTGCATCTTGTAGATGCCTTTTATTAGCTAGTTATGGTAAGCAACACATGTACTCTCTCTGATTTGAAATGTTATCATATGCAAAATGGAGAGGGGAATGCACCATCACACCATGTTGTTCTATGGATTAACTGCAGTTTAATTTATAATATGGTTTGTCAAATCTGATGTAGTAAGTAAACAAGTGAGGTAAAACAGTACAGAAAAGAAAGAAGAAGAAGACTAGTCTTTGAAAATCCAAAATAAAAGACAGGAAAACTGGTACCACAGGAAATGAGTTTTAGAGGAGACCTGCTGTGACATGCAGGGCCACAACATAATCATAATATCAAAATTACAAGTGGTTTCTGCGTATAGGCCCAGAATTATTGGTGATGCTGGTGATGAAGAAAGAGGTGACAATGATGATGCCCTTACTGAGTGAAGGCCAGGTATCCAAAACTATTCTGAGCACTTTCTATGTTTTACCTTGTTCAATCTAACAATAACCCTAGGAAGTAACTCTGTGTGTGTGTGTGTGTGTGCGTGCACACACGTACATGCTCAACATGTTCAAGTCTTTGTGACCCCATGGACTATACAGTCTGCCAAGTTCCTCAATCCATACATTTTCCAGGCAAGAATACTGGAGTGAGTTGCCATTTCCTACTCCAAGGGATCCTCGCTACCCAGGGATCAAACAAACCCATGTCTTCCGCATCCCCTGCATTGGCAGGCGGATTCTTTATCACTGCGCCACTTGGGAAGCCCCAAGAAGTAACTGCTATCCCCGTTTTAATTCATCATACAGTGCAATTCCCTCTGAGCATGTACATTTCTTTTCAATAGACTGCTGAATGAAAGGAGAAAGGCATCGGGAAGTAAAAGCAGACTTTTATTCATCAGGACTGAAAGGTTGAAACACAGAGCGGTGAAGTTCAAGAGCAGAGGTGGAATGAAGTTACGGACACTGAAAACAACCTGGGAGGACCCTAGTGGGAAAGACCAAAACGAAATTCTTTATAATGGAAGACAAAAAGTAGTCTGCCTGGAAGGCGAAGGCCAGTAGGAAGCAAAGAGAATGTAATTGTTGGGAAATCAACAGAGATTAGACCGTGGCATTTCCCCCACAGCCTGCCCAGTGCACCAGGCACACTAATCAGCAGTGTTATTCTAGGAGGCACGACCTGCCACTGTGACAATTGAGGGCACCCTGATGAAGCTGCTGCCATCCCAAAGCCTTGTGCCACCTCTGAGTATTCAGCACCATTCCTGTGAGCAACGACAAGAGGAAACAGCTAGAGCTAGCTGTCACCACCAGACTGCTAATGAAACCAGAAAGTCTGCAGACAAAACCGCCAGCTTCTTCACAATCAAACGACCCCCTGGAAGAGTCTAAATTCAGAAAAGGAGCCCCTTCTGCTGGGAACAGTTTCCCTCGTGGTGAGTCCCCAAACAGACTTGTCTTAGAGCCCATCAACCAAAATGAGATCTATAAATCCCGACAATGTCTTTGCTGTTTTCTATTTTTTTCTCCTTCTAAATCAATAAATAATTGATTCTGTGTCAATTGGGATCTCTTACATCCCAAACAGAGATAAGAGATTTCAGGGATTAGCTCCAGATCTTTATGGTCATGAAATTTACAAACCAGAGTAAAAGGTAGAAATCCATGGCACAAAAACTGCCATATACTGTTATGAGAAAGAGAGACAGAAGGAGATAGAGAGGCAGACAGAGATGGAGAAGAAGGAAGAAAAGAAGAATAGGGAAGAGAAAATATGTCTAAGGAAAGGGTATGTGGTCTTGCTTAGTTGGGGGAAGGAAACAGAAGCCATCCTCTGCCTTGACCTGCTTGGGTAACAGGTTTGCACGTGGTGACCTGAAGGCACACAGAAAACAAAATGCAAAGTTTATGATTATTTTTTTAAATCAAACACAAGTACTTTGCTCTAATTAGCTAATTTATGCAGACTTTTTGGCCAAACAGATCCTATGAAAATAAACACAATTGCACGGATTCGGCACTTTTAAAGGGGAAGTTTGTCAATAGCAGCATGTTAGATCTTTTCATGTTAGATCCTCATCAAGGAGTCAGATGTTTTAGAACTAGAAACTGGTAGCATGTAAGCATGTATGTGTGTGTGTGTTCTGATCAACACCGACTTGACATTCAAAACATCTAATCAACACAGGCAAGTAGCAGGCACGACTGGCATCCTGAGGAAATGGATGTACTATGATATGAGCTGGCCTCTTGGCAATCCCAAAGCAAAGCAGAAACAACCTAAAAACCACAGGATTGAACGTGGGGAAGCAGGCTCTGCAGAGAAGTGTGGACAGAGTCTGAGAGGGAGAGAAGCTATCTGAGCGGGAAGGAGGGAACCACTGATGCTCTCCTCCCCCAACAGGGCACCTTGGCAGCTGCTGCATCACGTGACCCAGAGTGCAGTGGCCGTGACGACTGGCCCACACGTGCAAGGCTGGTCCCCTCTGTCCCCTCACTCCCGACCCTGATGCCTCCACTGGAAGAGAAGATAGAGCGAGAGGAGAGCAAGATGCTTTAGACAAGCACGTAATGCACGTAAGAAACAGATGCTGAGATATTTCACCAAGGCTCAGCCACAGTATTTCTTGTCTTGCAGCTTCAAGACTGCAGGGTAGAGGAGATCACCGCGACAACAGTAATAATAGCTGCCATGGATTCCACGCCCCCACACACCAGGCAATGTGCTAAGAGCTTCTCGTGAAATATTTAATCCAATTCTCACAATACCTCTGTGATGCAGGTTATTTCCCCCATTAACAGAGATGAAGAAACAGAGGCTTAGACAGATTGAAGTCATTGCTGGGGTCAATAAGTACCAACTGGCACAGTCCATAGAGCTGCCAAGCCATGCCCCTTCCTCTAGTGCACAAGCCTCGCTCAGCCATTTAGAGAGAAATGGGATTCTGTGCCCTAAGGTTAATAAACTTCAACTTGGTCAGATTTTAACAAATAGTAAATGCCAAAAGGTAAAAAGCAACCCTTCTAATATCGAGAGGAACATTTTTTCAACAATAGCATTTGTAATAGAATTGGCTACATGTCTATCCGCCATAATATCAGTAGACACTGGATCCAGAAAATAAAACTAACTCTTCAATTTCTAGCTTGGCTAGGAATTATTATAAATAGTTTTCATGATAATAGAAATTAATTTCAGGGTTCTATTATAACTCAAGTAAGTAAGTAAAGTCTCTCAGTCATGTCCTCAAAGTATTCTCTATCCTGAAACAATAAGTGACTAGCTTAACCTCTTTGTTGCTGTTGCTAAGTTGTGTCCAACTCTTTGCGACCCCATGGACTGCAGCATGCCAGGCTTCTTCATCCATCACTGTCTCCCAGAGTTTGCTCAAACTCACGTCCATTGAGTCAATGATGTCATCCAACCATCTCATCCTCTGTTGTCCCCTTCTCCTCTTACCCTCAATTTTTCCCAGCATCTGGGTCTTTTCCAATGAGTCAGCTCTTCACATCATGTGGCCAAAGTATTGGAGATTCAGCTTCAGCATCAGTCCTTCCAATGGATATTCAGGGTTGATTTCCTTTAGGATTGACTGGTTTGATCTCCTTGTGGTCCAAGTGAGTCTCAAGAGTTTTCTCCAAAACCACAGTTCAAAAGCGTCAATTGTTCAGCTTAATCTCCTAGAGAAACCTTTCTGACTGCTCAAAGAATAGTAAGGAAAATTGAGCTTTTCTGTTGTTGATGATTTTTATTGAGGTATAGTTGACTGACAACGTTGTGTTAGTTTCAGGTGTACAGCACAGCACAAAGTGTGTGTGTGCATATATATATATATTTATATACACGCTATATGCAGATGATACCACCCTTATGGCAGAAAGTGAAGAAGAACTAAAAAGCCTCTTGATGAAAGTGAAAGAGGAGAGTGAAAAAGTTGGCTTAAAGCTCAACATTCAAAAAACGAAGATCATGGCATCTGGTCCTATCACTTCATGGGAAATAGATGGGGAAACAGTGGAAACAGTGTCAGACTTTATTTTTCTGGGCTCCAAAATCACTGCAGATGGTGATTGCAGCCATGAAATTAAAAGACGCTTACTCCTTGCAAGAAAAGTTATGACCAACCTAGATAGCATATTCAAAAGCAGAGACATTACTTTGCCAACAAAAGTCCGTCTAGTCAAGGCTATGGTTTTTCCTGTGGTCATGTATGGATGTGAGAGTTGGACTGTGAAGAAGGCTGAGCGCTGAAGAATTGATGCGTTTGAATTGTGGTGTTGGAGAAGACTCTTGAGAGTCCCTTGAACTGCAAGGATATCCAACCAGTCCATTCTGAAGGAGATCAGCCCTGGGATTTCTTTGGAAGGAATGATGCTAAAGCTGAAACTCCAGTACTTTGGACACCTCATGCGAAGAGATGACTCATTGGAAAAGACTCTGATGCTGGGAGGGATTGGGGGCAGGAGGAGAAGGAGACAACAGAGGATGAGATGGCTGGATGGCATCACTGACTCGATGGACGCAAGTCTGAGTGAACTCCGGGAGTTGGTGATGGACAGGGAGGCCTGGCGTGCTGCAATTCATGGGGTCGCAGAGAGTCGGACACGACTGAGTGACTGAACTGAACTGATACACACACACACATATATATTATTTTTCAGATGCTTTTCCCTTATATGTTATTACAAAATATTGAGGATAGTTCCCTGTGCTATACAGTAAGTCCTTGTTGGTAAAAATTTTTGACTTACAGACAAATTTGCTTTTAAATCAGGAAAACTAACAGTCTTTTTGATAATTTACTATAACTTCTTTTTCTTTCACATTTATGTTAAGAGGGACTATCCGTAAAAGCTTATAACTGAATGTGCAAGCATGCTCAGTCATGTCCAACTCTTTGCAATCCTACGGACTGTAGCCCACTTCTGTCCATGGGATTTCCCAGGCAAGAGTACTAGAATGGGTTGCCATTTCCTACTCCAGGGGAACCTTTCCAAACCAGGGACTGAACCCATGTCTCCTGTATCTCCTGCACTGCCAGGCAGATTCTCTGCCACTGAGCCACCTGGGAAGCCCCAAAAGTTTATAATACCTATCCCCAAATAGTCACCTTCAGAATGTCAGTATTCTAGAATGCTATGTGTAGGTTCGAGGTAAAATATTAATGTACACAGAAATTTGGGTAGGATTAATAGAGCCATCTTAGCAAGACAAATGGGGCAAATGCTATGAACAACACTGTGGGAAACATCAGGTTAGAATGCTCCTCAGACCAGCTGCTCTGTGCTGCGGCTCCCTGATTCAGTCACCCATGAATCACGAGGATGACAGTTGCCCTAAACCTGTGGCATTCACCAAGTGGCCTGCTCAAGCAAAGACAAGACTCTGCTTCTGCTCCTGGAGAGTGAAGACTCCATATGTTGTGCCATAATCTCCTTGGAGCAAAAATAGCTTGGAGATTTATATCCCTTCCAGGAAGGAAGGATGCATGAATGGTGACCATTTGGCAAAAAGTGACCAACACTGGGACTGCAATAACTGAGCTGTTTTGCTGCCCAAGACCTTCCTTAAACATAATCACAATGTGTCAGCAGAGGCTATTGAGTCTGGGCATTGTTTATTGGTATATGAGGAATTCTTAATAAAAATTTCAAGAATTCAAGAGATCCTCAGTGGCACATGAAACAAAAGGAAAAGAAATTTCATCTGCTGGAAATCCTTAAAGGCCATTTAGAACCTACTTCAGACAACCAGTGTCAAAAAAAGGGTCAAGAAGTCATCTTATGTCCTTAACAAGGCTACTGTCCACCCCTGCTCATTTCTCTTCTTCCTGAGGGGCCAGGACTGCTGGAGGAAGAGGCTTCCCTTCTTTTCCAAGATGCCACTGACAGCTCTGCATCCACTAAGCCTCCTTTCACTCTTCCCTGTGCGGACACACAGGACTGATGGTCAGGTCTCTTCTCTGTGTGGGAGGAGGTAAGACACTCATTTGAGAAGCTTAGTGGATGAGAGCTTAGTGGAAGCTTCATGAGAACCTTTGGACATTCTCTCCTCCTTAATGATCCTTCTTCATTTGACTTCCAGGGCTCCATTCTCTTCTAGCTTTCAGCCAACCTCCCTGTTGGCTCCAGTTCATCCTCCTTGGCTAGTTCCTACACTACTCTTTGACTCTTGATACTGAAATGACTCAGTTCTTAGTCCCTGTCTCTCCCCTATCTTCTCCCTCTCCCTCGGTAATCTCATACAGTCTCAGGCCCCATAGATGATACTTAAGGCAAGCAACTTCCAAAGTTAATCAGATTTAAATTTTCACCACCAATCATTCTCTTGAATTCTAGACTCGTACATTCAACTGCTTATTCAACGTTGGACTTGGAGATATAATAAATGTCTCAAATTCAATATGTCCCCAACTGAAAGCATTTTACACATATTAAGTCATTTATTCAGAACCACCATGTGAGAATGCTGAAATTACTCTTATTTTATAAAGAACAGTGAAGCACAGAGAAGTGAAATTATTGCCCCAGGTCATGCCTCTAGTGAGTAACAGAACCAAGAAGCCACCATCATCCTGAGGCTTCTCTCTCTGTCTTTCTCTCCTCTGCCCACAACCCAGCTCCTTAGTTCTTTGTGTCCAATCCATTAGCAAATCTTGCAGGCTCCACTGCTCTCATCTCTACCACCACCCCAGGCACGCAGGCACCATGCTCTTTCTCACATGGGTCACTGCTGCTGCTGCTGCTGCTGCTGCTGCTAAGTCACTTCAGTCGTGTCCAACTCTGTGACCCCATAGATGGCAGCCCAGCAGGCAAGAACACTGGAGTGGGTTGCCATTTCCTTCTCCAATGCATGAAAGTGAAAAATGAAAGTGAAGTCACTGAGTCGTGTCCAACTCTCAGCGACCCCATGGACTGCAGCCTACCAGGCTCCTCTGTCCATGGGATTTCCCAGGCAAGAGTACTGGAGTGGGGTGCCATCACCTTCTCCGTGAGTCACTGCAGTAGCTCCTAATTAATCTCCCTGCATCCCTCCATCTGCCCTCAACTGTCTATTTTCAACCTCACTCCCAGAGCGATCTCATAAAATCAAAACTTATTCCTTCTTCTGGCTTCCATTCATCTGGAGCATGCTCCTGAGTAGAGCCTGTATGAACCCTGCCTTTCAGGCCAACTCAACAGCCCAGCGCCCTCTCTCTCACTCACCAGCCTTCAGCCACAGTGGTCTGCTTTCATGCCTTTGAACACACGAAGGTCGCTTCTGCCTTGTAGCTTAACCTCAGCTGTTGTGACCCTAGATCTTACAGGGCTGGCCCTGTCTTAGCATCTAGGACTTAATCTCAATGTCACATCCACGGAATGACCTTCCTTGATCCCTCAGTCTGAAGTAATCCGTCCCTCTCTCCCACAGACTTTCCCTTATACACTCTAGCTAGGACTATGGATTGTGGTAAACCTCTTCAGACAGCCAGCTGGCTAAATCAATCAATACCTCAAGGCATATACATAGCTATTTGACCTAGCAATTCTACTTCTAAGAATTCATTCTAAATATAAACTTGTACACATGTGAAGTGATATATATTGCAGGATTATATGTTTCTGTGCTGCTTCTAATTAAAAAAAAAAAAAACAAAAAAACACTGGTAACAACCTTAATGTCCATCCACAGGAGCTCCTTAAATAAACCACCCAATTACCAAAAAAAATGAGCAAAGACTTGAATAGACTTTTCTCCAAAAATATGCAAATGACTAATAAGCACATGAAAATAAGCCCAATATCACTAATCATTAGGAAAATGCAAATCAAAACTACAATGAGATATCATCTCATATCCATTAAAACAGCTACTATAAAAAAAAACAAAACCCAAGTGTTGGCAAGGATGTGAAGATATTGGAATCCTTGTAGACTGCTGGTGGGGATGTAAAATGATGCAGCTGCTATGGAAAACAGTATGGCAAGTCTTCAAAAAATTAAAAATAGAATTACCATATGATCTAGCAATTCCACTTCTGGGTATCTACCCGAAAGAATTGAAAGCAGGATCTCAGATATTTGTACCCCCATGTCCACCGCAGCGTTATTCACAATAGCCAAAGGGCAGAAGCAACCCAAGAGTCTACTGACAGATGAATGAGTAAACGAAATGTAAACATATAAATGGAATATTAATCAGTCTTAAAAGGAAGGAAATTCTGATGCATGCTACACACGGATGAAACCTGAGGATGTAAGTGAAATAAGCCAGACACCAAAAGACAAATACTGTATCATTCCACTTATTTGAGGTACCTAGAGTAGTCAAATTCAGAAAGTCAGAAAGTAGAGCAGTAGTTACCCAGGGCTAGAGACTGGGGGGAAATGGGGAATTTTTGTGTAATAGAGACAGGGTTTCAGCTTTACAGTGAAATGAACACTGCAGGGGGCTGGTGATGATGGTTACACAACAATGTGAATGTACTTAATACCGGTGAACTGCACACTTAAAAATGGTTAATTTTATGCTATATGTATTTTACAATTTTTTAAAAAGCTAAAGACTTAAAGAGATCTCTAAGATACACATGTAAGCTTTAAAAAGTTTCAGTAAAATGCACATAATACAGTCCCATTACATAAAATGAATGTACACATCCACACATAGGAAGGAGACAAATTGTCATTGTGTGTGCATGCTCAGTCACTAAGTCGTGTTCAACTCTTTGTGACCCCATGGACTGCAGCTTGCCAGGCTCCTCTGTCCATGGAATTCTCCAGGCAAGAATACTGGAGTGGGTTGCCATTCCCTTCTCCAGGGGATTTTCCTGACCCAGGGATCGAATCCGGCTCTCCTGCATGGCAGGCATATTCTTTACCATCTGAGCCACCAAACTGTCGTTACTAGTTGTCCATAAGATGGGAACGGGGAGATGAAGCATAATGGGAATATTACTGCATCACTGTGTGCCTCTGTATCGACTGAACCTGGTACAGTAAGAACATATTTGTATTAACTTCCCGAAGTGGCAGTAACGAACTGAGTGGCTTGAATTATAGAAATTTACTCTTTTCCAGTTCTAGAGGCTAGAAGTTTGGAAATCAGTGAGTCAGCAGGGCCACACTCCCTCTGAGACTCTGGGTAGAGGCCTCCTTGTTTCTTCCCAGTTTCTGATGGTAGCAGTCAATCCTTCCTTGGTGTTCATTCCCTGGCTTGCAGCCGCAATCACTTCAATCTCCACCTCTGTCGTCACATGGCGTTCACCCTGTGTGTCTCTCTTCACTTGGCATTTTCCCTCCTGATAAGGACACCAGTCATATTGGAATAGAGCCCACCTTAATGACCTCATCTTAACTTGATTACATTTGCAAAGACCTCATTTCCAAATAAGGTCACATTCATAGCCACTGGGAGTTAGGACTTCAACTCCCAGTATGTGTATATATATATATATACATATATATATATATATATATATATATATATACACCCACACATCACATCTTTATCCATTCATCTGTCAATGGACATTTAGTTGTTTCCATGTCTTTCTTGACTATTGTAAATAGTGCTGTTGTGAACACTGAGGTGCATGTATCTTTTCTAATTAGAGTTTTCTCCAGATATATGCCCAGGAATGGGATTGCTAGATCATATAGCAACTCTATTTTTATTTTTTTAAGGAACCTCCATACTGTTTTCCATGGTGCCTGCACCAATTTACATTCCCACCAACACTGCAGGAGGATTCCCTTTTCTCCACACCCCCTCTAGCATTTATCGTTTGCGGACTTTTTGCTGATGGTTATTCTGACTGGTGTGAGGTAGTATCTCACTGTAGTTTTGATTTGCATTTCTCTGATAATCATTATAATGATGTGGAGCATCATGCAACTGCCATCTGTATGTTTTCTTTAGAGAAATGTCTGTTTAGATCTTCTGCCCATTTTTTAACAAGATGTGGAAACAACCTAAATGTTCATCAACAGATGAATGGATAAAGAAGATGTGGTGTGTGTGTATATAAGTGTACACACACTTATTGAGATACACACACACACAATACACACACACACACACACACACAATGTAACACTGCTGCTGCTAAGTTGCTTCAGTCGTGTCCGACTCTGTGCGACCCCAGAGACGGCAGCCCACAAGGCTCCCCCATCCCTGGGATTCTCCAGGCAAGAACACTGGAGTGGGTTGCCATTTCCTTCTCCAATGCATGAAAGTGAAAAGTGAAAGTGAAGTCGCTCAGTCGTGTCTGACCCTCAGCGACCCCATGGACTGCAGCCTACCATGCTCCTCCGTCCATGGGATTTTCCAGGCAAGAGTACCAGAGTGGGTCGCCATTGCCTTCTCCGGACAATGTTAACACTACTCAGCCATTAAAAAAAAAAAAGTGAAATAATGCCATTTGCAGCAACATGGATGGACATAGAGATTATCATATTACATGAAGTAAGCCAGACAAATACCGTATGATATCATTTCAATATGGGCTTCCCTGGTAGCTCAACTGGTAAAGAGTCACCTGCAACGCAGAAGACCCCAGTTCCATTCCTAGGTCAGGAAGAGCCCCTGGAGAAGGAAATAGCAACCCACTCCAGTATTCTTGCCTGGAGAATCCCCATGGGCAGAGGGGCCTGGCGGGCTGCAGCTCATGGGGTTGCAACAAGTCGGACATGACTGAGCGACTAAGCGCAGCACAAGTGCTCCATCAGTGTGAGCAATTGTTATTACGGTTATCACCACTTAAGAATCCCTTAGAAAGCATTCCGGGGCATAGAGTGCCTTTATTTTTGCAGCACCTACTCACTGCCTTTCTCCATCATTCCGTGCCCAAGAATCTCACGCGTGACTTTCACAGTTCTACTGTTTGAGATAGGGTTACACCACTGCACTAAATACTCCTGCTCCACACACTTATCCAACTCTCACCTTGGATGTGATCCCATCTGCAGTGTGGCAGATGAGCACACCATGGCCATCGGGGTCTCCGAGCAGTGCCACGGATGCCATCAGGACGCAACGCCCATCATGCCACGTGCTGCTCATGGAGGGACGCAGAGTGGTCCTTGGCCTCAGACTTCCCACTTTCTGTGATCAGTGCCCTAAATTTGGATTTTGATCTTGGCTTCACTTGGCTGCTAAATCTGTATCCAGTTAATCTTACAGGTTGTGGGGGAGGAGTCATGTTGCTACGGCAACCCAACAACTCTGGGCAGAAGGAGAGAAGAAATAGAGTTTCATGAAGGAGACCACCAAAGGATTCAGAAACTGCCATCTCTGCCTTTGTCTCCCAGAAACAAATCTTGATATGCTAAAATAAACAGACTTCTCTTTTCTTTTTTTATTTTACAAGTTTCCAGTCATTGACAAAAATAAAAGCCTGCTCATACAAGTATTCTCTTCACATGTCATTTCCTAACAGGATAGAAACTAAAACTCACACTTCATTCAGCAAGTCAGGAAGTCAGCTGATTTCCTTTAAAGCTCTCTGTCTGCATGAAACAACTAATTGTCCAGTCTGGATTTTATATATAATATTACTTTTTGACCTGCAGTTTACAAATAAACTAACAGAAAGACACAAATAGAACTCATCTCCCAGCGGTTAAGAGCAACTGGAGGAGGCAGAGAAAGATGACAGAAACAGACTTGGAACCCTGAGACTTCATCTTCCCGTGACTTCTGTGCTGCCCACAGCATAACAGAGCCTCTCACACACAGCAGAGCTGACTTGCTAGATTTTCCTGTCTTTGTTTCCCTGGCTATATAAATAATAGTAAAGCATTCAGTTCAGTTCAGTCACTCAGTCGTGTCCAACTCTTTGCGACCCCATGAATTGCAGCACGCCAGGCCTCCCTGTCCATCACCAACTCCCGGAGTTCACTCAGACTCATGTCCATCGAGTCAGTGATGCCATCCAGCCATCTCATCCTCTGTCGTCCCCTTCTCCTCCTGCCCCCAATCCCTCCCAGCATCAGAGTCTTTTCCAATGAGTCAGGTCTTCGCAGGAGGTGGCCAAAGTACTGGAGTTTCAGCTTTAACATCATTCCTTCCAAAGAAATCCCAGGGCTGATCTCCTTCAGAATGGACTGGTTGGATCTCCTTGCAGTCCAAGGGACTCTCAAGAGTCTTCTCCAACACCACAGTCCAAAAGCATCAATTCTTCGGTGCTCAACTTTCTTCACAGTCCAACTCTCACATCCATACATGACCACAAGAAAAACCATAGCCTTGACTAGACAGACCTTTGTTAGCAAAGTAATGTCTCTGCTTTTGAATATGCTATCTAGGTTGGTCATAACTTTTCTTGCAAGGAGTAAGCGTCTTTTAATTTCATGGCTGCAATCACCATCTGCAGTGATTTTGGAGCCCAGAAAAATAAAGTCTGACACTATTTCCACTGTTTCCCCATCTATTTCCCATAAAGTGATGGGACCAGATGCCATGATCTTTGTTTTCTGAATGTTGAGCTTTAAGCCAACTTTTTCACTCTCCTCTTTCACTTTCATCAAGAGGCTTTTTAGCTCCTCTTCACTTTCTGCCATAAGGGTGGTGTCATCTGCATATCTGAGGTGACTGATATTTCTCCCAGCAATCTTGATTCCAGCTTGTGTTTCTTCCAGTCCAGCATTTCTCATGATGTACTCTGCATAGAAGTTAAATAAGCAGGGCGACAATATACAGCCTTGATGTACTCCTTTTCCTATTTGGAACCAGTCTGTTGTTCCATGTCTAGTTCTAACTGTTGCTTCCCGACCTGCATACAGATTTCTCAAGAGGCAGGTCAGGTGGTCTGGTATTCCCATCTCTTTCAGAATTTTCCACAGTTTACTGTGATCCACACAATCAAAGGATTTGGCGTAGTCAATAAAGCAGAAATAGATGTTTTTCTGGAACTCTCTTGCTTTTTCCATGATCCAGCAGATGTTAGCAATTTGATCTCTGGTTCCTCTGCCTTTTCTAAAACCAGCTTGAACATCTGGAAGTTCACAGTTCACGTATTGCTGAAGCCTGGCTTGGAGAATTTTGAGCATTACTTTACTAGCATGTGAGGTGAGTGCCACTGTGCGGTAGTTTGAGCATTCTTTGGCATTGCCTTTCTTTGGGATTGGAATGAAAACTGACCTTTTCCAGTCCTGTGGCCACTGCTGAGTTTTCCAAATTTGCTGGCATATTGAGTGCAGCACTTTCACAGCATCATCTTTCAGGATTTGAAATAGCTCAACTGGAATTCCATCACCTCCACTAGCTTTGTTCCTAGTGATGCTTTCTAAGGCCCACTTGACTTCGCATTCCAGGATGTCTGGCTCTAGGTGAGTGATCACACCATCATGATTATCTGGGTCGTGAAAATCTTTTTTGTACAGTTCTTCTGTATATTCTTGCCACCTCTTCTTAATATCTTCTGCTTCTGTTAGATCCATACCATTTCTGTCCTTTATTGAGCCCATCTTTGCATGAAGTGTTCCCTTGGTATCTCTAATTTTCTTGAAGCGATCTCTAGTCTTTCCCATTCTGTTGTTTTCCTCTATTTCTTTGCATTGATCACTGAAGAAGGCTTTCTTATCTCTTCTTGCTATTCTTTGGAACTCTGCATTCAGATGCTTCTATCTTTCCTTTTCTCCTTGGCTTTTCGCTTCTCTTCCATTTTACTCTTTTGCACTTCTTTTCCGTGGGGATGGTCTTGATCCCTGTCTCCTGCACAATGTCACGAACCTCATTCCATGCCTTTTAGTTACATTTGCTGCCCTCTGGCTGGTCTTATCCTGCGCTAGCCTCCCAGAATTTTCTTTGGTCGAGTTTAGATTATTTGGCGCTTGCCTACCTGGTACACAATCCCTGGTTTGTGTACCCAGAAACACCTGAACACAAAGTAGGATGTGATCAGGAATAAAAAACTGTGGAACAGAAGTCACAGATTCAAGTCCTTGGCTTGGCTCTATCACTTAACCAGCCACATAATTACAGAAAAGTTATTTCAACTGCCTGAACCTTGGTTGTTTTAACTATAAAATGGGTTTAAAAATACCTGCCTTGACCTCAATAATTCAAATTGAAGATCAAATGATGTCACATATATGATCGTTTCACAAAACAGTCACTGCTCAGTGAATGTGTTGTTAATTCTACTAGAATCCAGATTCTAGATTTACTGGATGTTCTCCTTAAACTTCAGCTTCCATAGGAAATCGTTATATCTAGTAGGTACAAAAATGCAATTGAAAGCAAAAATGTGCCAACCAAATATGCCTATAGGTTTAGACCAACTTCTGCAAAGTTGGTTTAAAAGTAAACTGTTCTATTTAGACCGTCAAAGCCCTCGCCAAGCCATCAGTGATTCATCCACAAGGTACAGAACACCCGCAGGCAAAGTAGTTTTTCTTCCTGAAAGGCACTTGCATAATGAGTTCACTCACTGTTGTGCAAGAGATTAAAAGTTTTAGTTCATAAAATTCTAGTTGGTAGCCTGCCATGTCAATTAGCCTCTTACTCTATGTTCATGGCATTAATGCTAAATTAGAACTAATTATCCTCTCAATTGACAATTTAGAGGCCATTAAAATATAGATTAGCATGAAAGAAATATAGTATCCTGTGGAAACTGAAATTCTGATAGAAAGGAGATAAACTCTTAAACATTTAATGTGTTAATGACCCTGCACCAGGTGCTAAAAGAGGAGGTTAATTAAAGCAGAGTTACTACTATCCTGACTTCCTGGAACTTGGGTCTAAAAGGACAAAGCAACTCACACACACACACACACGTATACACACAACTATCAGTAGAGCTGCTATCCAGTGTGACAATACCAAACCTTGGTATTGTTTGAAACAGACCTTGCTTAGCATGCTTCAGAAGCAACTAGAAGTTTTTAAGCAGAAGTCAAGGAGATAACAAATTGGAGTGGGATCATTTAAAAGAACAATAGAGAGAGATGAATCAGGAAAGAAAATAGGGAAAGGAAGGCCAGAGAGACTATTAGTCATGAGCTAAACCGGCCCAATAAACAAAGCTGCACAGGGGAAATCAGAGAATTTATGTTTCAAATTATTTTACTATAAAGCTCTATTTCTTAAGTTCTTCTTGAGTTCTTTACATTTCAAACTGGCAACCACTTAACTATGGGGTCCTTTTTGTAAGAACACATGCAAATATAGGAACGGATTTTTTTTTTTAAGAGGTGTGAAAGGATTTACCATCTCATTGTGTAAACATCACCTGGTGATCAGTAGAGTAACAGTTTGTCAATAAACAAGCTCCACCTGGGTTCACAAACAAATCACATCGGCTTTTCCAGGTGGTGGAAAGAAACGTGTTCTTGCTATTTTCACTGCTGAACTCTGGGGCAGCTAATTACAGAATGGCAGTGTTTACGTTACTTTCTGTACAACCTCACACCTAGAGTAGGGAAGACTAATGACAGTGTTGGGAGGCAGAATGTGGGAGTAATTGTTCAGCAAGTCAGAGCGCTTGCACTCTGGATGGCTGCAACAGCAGGAAAGCCCATTACTCCAATTGCCGAAATTATGTCTCACTGGAGTCAAGTTTACAGAAATATTTATAGGATTAGCAAAACACTATCATTGGCAGTTTCTTCTGGTTGTCTAAAGCTTCCCCCCTCCCCCTCGAGGGATGGATAGCTGGGGAAGGAGGAACAAGAGAATCTACCCACTGAAAAATGCAAAGTGTTAAGAGAGAAATGATTGGGCTTTTTGTGGCAGTACTGTAGTGTTCAAAGGATGGGGACCCAAACCCATCTCATTATTCATCCTAGAGAACAAACTGACTGATGATTGCTGTCAACTTTAGATACGTGTTCGTTCCAAAGACTTCTATTAGTCAACAAAATCCTTACATTTGGAATGCACTCTGAAAAGTTGTAATTATTTTTCTGATGCTTTGAAAGAAAAAAATGCTGCATATCTTTCTGTATCTTTCAAGTTTTAGTCATTTTTGGTCACTTTCCTCCACAAACAAAATCTCTTTTCCCTGGTTGTCCTGGATATTATGAAGTAATCGTGATGCTCATCAACTGAACTTAGTAATTGAGGATAATTGTACAGTCATACAAATAAAACTATTTGCTTTCTTGGCAGTTCTGTCAGTTCTCAGTCTATTAAAAGTCACAAGTGACTCAGAAGGAAAATAGCATTTACTTTCTAGGTCTCAACTGTAGGCTTTTTACCAAATCTCAGTGAGCACATCATTTGCACTCAGTTAAACTGGTTGTTTCTGAAACTTCCTGCGAGCATGGAAATAGATGTCCAAGCAGGTGGTCTCCAAAAGGCCTTAGATCGGTAATGCTTGGGATCCCTGGCTCAGTGAGGGTGTGTGTAATGAGTCAATGGAAGTGGTTCTGGAAGAGAAGTCCAGGGTCATTCAGTAAGGTTTGATATCTTTTTCCTTCTCACATTGCACAATGATGTGTAAGTTATCCTGTGACTGGGGAAAACATGACAGAAATGAAATAGGACTGGATGAAATCAAACCGGGTCCATTAGACTTGTCTCTTCAAGCTAGATTCTTGTGAAAACAAAAATATCCTCCTATTTTTCCTGGTTGTAAACTTACAGGAGAAGGACCCTGGATAACCATAGTCCATTTCCTTTTAGCATTTCAGGAAGAGTGGAAAGAAGGAGAATATTCCAGGCCAAGAGATTTAAAGGAGGCAAGGCAGTAATAACGGGGACCTCCCATAGGTCATCTCCAGCTGCGTTCACAGCATTTCTACATTGATACCCTCCCTTAACTCAAATTCAACAAGTCTGAAACAAGCTCATCCTTCTCCCCCCGCCAAAATAGACCCTATCTTGATTTCTCTATTTCCACCCATGAAATCAGCCATCATTTCCCCAGTGTCCAGTGAATGATTAATAATTTGGAATCATCTTTTACACATTTCCTCTCTTTTCACAAATGATCAAGCTCTTTCTTAACAGAATTGTCACCACAGTTATCAGTTACATCCACAGATTTGGGTTCCCTGCCCATGCTTGAAAATTCACTGATATGGACTTAGCTGTGAATATAAAGCTCTCCTACCTGCTCAGGAGCTTTAAAAATGGAAGTGGGCTTTATGATATTAAAAACCATTTGTAAAGTACAAAAGGACTACTTCAAGTTCCTGCCGAGAAGCTAGAAACAGAAGTAAGATAGCTTCTGAGAGACAAAACATAGAAGTGATATTTGGGACAGGCGTATAGGCCAGCAAAGACACCTAATGGGACTAAAGAGCAACCAGGCCATCAAGACCTCAAAAGAAAAGAAGTTGGCCAGTCAAGGTGTCGGAGCACAGGGAAAGTCACTGGGGAGGCATTGGCAGAAACCATACACGGCTGGGGCTCTCCTAGGAGCCGAGGGGAGGGCAGGGGAAGGAACAAGTCTGTCCTTACGTGGCTGTCAGTCTAGTGGAGGAGACAGGAAACAACCAAACTTGGAGCATAATCCTCCACCCAATCCCCTGTTCACAAGCCATTGTCTGGTGTGACCTGCGTTTTTATGTGCTTGCAAGGAGGAAAAGTACTGCCCTGTGGCAGCCATATTTGTCCTTGTAAATTCTCTATGGCTGGTTTTCATTCTTTATTCTCATGAGTTTGGAGATTTGAGTCTGCTGCCCTAGAGATGGATCTCCTCCAGGTACGTTGACAAATCAGACCAAGGACTAGACCTAGGAGTGTGGTTCAGCCAGGGCAACATCTTGGCATGTCTTCACTTAACTGGGCAGAGTCCTCAGGCTCAGTAGAGTCACGTCACTCCCCATGATTCTAACTGTACTCAACAAATTCTGCCTTTATGGTGATGACCAGCAGCAGTGAGATTTCTGTTTTCAAAACAATAAAATCTAGACACTGTTCCAACAGGTTCTAACAGTTTCTGGATCAATTCATGATTCAGCTACTGAATTAAACCACTTTCATTTTCAGGTGACATTCAGACCCATCAGCCTGGGGTGGGAGCGGTAAAACACGCTTCTCAGACTTGGTGGTCCACGCCTGGAAAATGGGCTCTGGGTCAGTAGTGCTGGGCTGGGGCTGGAGATTCTGATTTGTAACAAGCTCCTGGGTGATGCAGATACTGCTTATCTATGAAGCCCATTTTGAGGAGCAAAAAATCTCAGTACCCAGGCTGCTTCACAGACCAATGGAATTGGAGTCTTGGGGACTGAGACCCGGAATTGGTAATCCCGAAAGCTCTAGAACGATCCTGTGTGCAGCCAAGGCTGAGACCCACTGGCCTAGAAGCTGGTCTGAGGTCAGGAGCCTTCCCACAGCCTGAATCTCAGCTCCTGACACTCAGGAGCAAATCAACAAAGCCCTGTCTGCAGAGGCCTGAGCCGCTTCCACTTTTTGAGGTTCCTTTTTGCCAAGGCAGAGTCACTCAAATTATGGCACATTGTTAAGTATTCACATTTATCAAGCCAAAGCCTTTACACAAAGTACAACTGTATGTATAAGCTCATTTGATGATAACATCACAAGTGTACATCAGAGGCCCATTATAATCCTACATCCCACCTCCCTTGATAGGCCCTGAACAGTGCCTCCACCAGTTGCCTGGTTATTTGAGAAAAATTTTCTCTGAGGACTAGATAATGAGAATGCAAAATGGAAGAGAGACATTATAACAATTGCCTTCTCAGTAAAACATCAGAATTGATGTAACAAACCCTAAATGATTCCTTTCTAATTTAAATAAAAACAACAGAATATTAATGGAAAAAAGGGGCTTTTTCCCCTATTAACAAGCTGTAGCCTAGTGTCTCTATCATAAAACTATTCCCATTAAGGAATATCAGTTTTCTAAGTAAAAAATCACAAAGGCTGTACACAGATCGCACATGTTTATACATGAAAAATCAGTGAAATACTTCCCTTCCTCCAGAGGAAAACCGGTATAAAGAAAATACTCATTATTCTATTCCTAAATTTCATATATTATGAGTAACACAGAAGAACTAAATGAATGAACAAAAACAATTCTTAAAATATTAATTGCTGCAGAATTCCCTCCAAAAAATTGTTCTCTGCTTCACTGGCATAAAAAAAATGAGTCTGATTGTAGTTGGACACTTTCAAAATCACAAGACTTCCCCTCTTTTCTCTTAGACAATGTATTTGAAAGCATCGATGCTCTGCACATTTTATGGAATAGATTGGTTTTTTGTTTTGGGGTTTTTTGGGGTAGAGGAAACTAGAGAGAAAGGATCTGATTCAGAATCTAGAGATGTTTCTGTCCCTCAAATAGGAGATCTGAAAATAAACACAACTGAACCGTCTTCAAGCACTTTTAACCCTGAAGGTCTTGCTTGCCCTTCTTGAACTCTCCGTGTTGGTGCGTGTTAGCAGGGGGAAGTTATTCTATGGTTGTGCCATCTGGGTTCCAGAGTTGCTATTTAAAAAATTCAAACAGGAAATCTTGGAGTTGAAACACACCAAACCTTCCCCTAGAGGTCACGCCATCAAAATAGCTCTCAGATTCAGCTCTTCCTTTCTCCTTCTGTCACTTAATCTGATATGAAACTTCAGCCGCACATAAGGAAAAAGAGATAGAACAATGATTCCACCCCCCAGGATCAATTTTTAAATTATGTCTCTGTGTGTGTGTGTGCACACACATTTGCTCAGTCGTGTCCAACTCTTTGCAACCCCATGGACTGTAGCCCACCAGTCTCCTCTGTCCATGAGATTCTCCAGGCAAGAATACTGGAGTGGGTTGCCATTTCCTGCTCCAGGGGAATCTTTCTGACTCAGGAATCGAACATGGGTCTCTTGCATTGCAGGTGGATTCTTTACCACTGAGCCACCAGGGAAGTGCTAAGTTGCTCCTAAAACCTCCAAAGCTTTAGCTTATATTCCTTAAGACTTCTTTCCTATCTGGTTTAATTCCAGTTTTTTTTTGTTTTTTTTTTTTAATGAAAGGGCTCAGATATAAAAACAGTCAAAATCACTCCACCTTATAGGGAGAGAAGCTGTTCCTAAACTGGGAAGGGAGGGCTAACAGATATAGACCTGTACCACATCATCCGCTGACTCATCTGGGGATCCTCTGGGTAGACCACAGCCACCATAGTGGAGAGAATGCCAGTACTATTCTATTTGCCTGGCACGTTAGGCAGGACTGTTAGCTCCAGTTTGGGGATCAGGTTGACCTAGTTTTGATGATGATGATGATGATGAAAGCTGATGGCAGCTAAGATTTAACCAGTGCCTATTCTTGTTTCAGGCACTGGTTTCAGCAGTTTTCATTTGCTAATTATTTTAATCCTCAGAACAACCCTTTGGGATGGGCACTGATATGAGATCTCTTTGCACATGAGTTTGGGTTTTATAGCTGCTAACTGTGACTCCCAGGATGAGTTAAACTCCCAAACCCTTCATTTCAACATCTGAAAAGTGAGGATTATAATAATGCCAACCTCATGAGATGAGGCTCTCCACACTGGCCTGGAGTATATATGGTACGCACCCAAGTCATCTATATTAGTTAGATGCCTGGAGCAAGAGGTGCTCACCACAGTCTCCTGGTATGCATCACCTCATATCACGGCTGAGGCTGAACAAAGGAGATGTTGTTGGAGGTTAGCATGGCTAAGTTTAAGGTCATCCAGATGATAGTTCTGAGATCAATGAAAAAAGACAAATATCTCCAAAGTCCAAAGGAGGACAGGATTTTTTCAAAAGTAATTAACTTGCCTACCTTTGTTTTGTATTCTCGCTAAAGCAAAAAGGGTCCAAGTGGCGCTAGTGGTAAAGAATCTGTCGGCCAATTCAGGAGATGCAAGAGATGCGGGTTAGATCTCTGGGTCTAAAAGAGTCCCTGGAGTAGGAAATGGCAACCCACTCCAGTATTCTTGCCTGGAGAATCTCATGGACAGAAGAGCCTGGAGGGCTACAGTCCATGGGGTCACAAAGAGTCAGACACGACTGAGCGACTGAGCACATAGCCACAAGTATGATCTCCTTCCCAATTTCCTAACAAGTTCTATATTAAATTTGTTCAATCATTTCTCCAAGTGTATTTTACATAGGGAAAGAACACCTGTTATGTCAAATGCAGTAAGTGCCAGGATGCGTCTTAAAGACATAGCCAGAAAAGAAAAATGTAAATGCAAAGGCAGGAGCTCAAGATTATCCCTCCTGCCTTCAAGTAATTAAAGAATGTTAAATATAAAGTAGAATACAATGGGAAGAAAGCTGTTATCATTTTCAACATCTTGATAACAACTATATCTGAATACCAGAAACTGATCTTGGCTAATTAATATTTTGACTTGAAACAATTACCCGTTAATTATATCAATAAGTGAATCATCATTCTTAGCAATTTTTCCATTTATAATTCATGATATTTTAAAATCACGGTTAACAGATTTGAAGGCAGTTGTATTCACTCACATTGGAAATGATTCTACAAACCTATTCTCAAAACATATTATCTTTCTATATGAAAACTATATTTTTTCAGCATTTAAAAAAGACATGACTTTTTTAATAGAATGCTAACCCTATTATATAGTTGGCCTCAGGAAAAAGTACACTGCTTTATAGAGATCCAATAAATAGTGAAATAAAACATTTTTCTTTTCTGCCCAAGACACCTGTAAGTAATTTTCCAAAGGAAAGTGTTAGGTTAAAAATAAAACAAACAAAAGGGGTAAAAAGGAAATGAAGGCATCTTAGTGACTGGCCAGCTTCTGTGAGTACCAGGCAAGATTAGCAGCCCTGAGAAAATATACCTTAGTAACTACCTGGTCTCTCCAAACTGGACAAAGACCTGCCCCCAGAAGAATCTATTAAATCAATTTAACATTTAAAAATATATTTCAAGACATGTTTATCTATCCTAACATAGGCTTAAAGTCTCTTGATCATTTTCAAGTTTAAAGGGAGATAAATTTGATAAATGCTTAGGTGGAGATGGTTTGGCTAACTCTATGATTTCTCAATGTCAAAGACCTTATTTGATATTTCCATTGTGACTGACTCTTGGTAAATATTTTACTATCTCTTGAAGCAGTATTATGTTAGTAGACGTTTTAACAACTGATTCTCTGTGGAGGGAAAGGGAAAATATAGAGCATGTAGTAATTTCCTTGGTACAAAGACTACCAACATGGTTGATTTCAGACTCCCTAGGTGATGTCACCCAGTTGGGAAGAGATGTTCTCAGTCATCTCATGATGTGAGCTGGCTCTAGGACATCGTTGGAAATAAAGTACATCACCAATATTATACAGCTTTGGGCCAAGTTTATTCTGAGTTGCACCAAAATCCACTTCATCCAAATTGAAAGCATCAGATTGTTTATTCTTCTGATGTTTGTCAATGAAAGACTAATATTTTGGGAGCACAATTGATTGCAAACCCTTGAAAAAAAGCAGGATAATGAATGGAATGACTCCTTAAAGAACAAATCCTTGTACACCAATCTCCTTTAGTAACTCAGGGCCAAGCCTAAAAGGTGTCATCTATCTTGATGTCAGGAAGGCTTGGAGTCTTTCCCACACAATGTAGTCATCAATAAACTTGTGAAAACATAGTTTACATAGAGCTTAAAATCAGGAACCCAACTTCCAAGAAATTTCTAAGTGAAGCATAGTCATGAGTTACAGAGAAAAGAATCGTTTGGGGTACACTTACTGAATGGTGATCCAGGTCCAGTTTAAAGTTACTATCATTATTAGTGCCTGACAGTTAACTCAATTGGAGAAGAAAATGGCAACCCACTCCAGCATTCTTGCCTGGGAATCTCATGGACAGAGGAGTCTAGTGGGCTACAGTCCATGGGGTCACAGAGTCGGACAGGACTTAGAGACTAAATATTTAACAACAACATTAATTCTACAGATAATGTGCAAGTAGTAGTAGTTACAGCTCTGAAGGGAAAAGAAGTAGGAAGACTTCTTAAAACTAGTCGGGAAATCTAATGGCTCATCAGGATGATGACGTGCAGTGTGGGATACCAGACGTTTTGCTCATTTTCTCAACTTCAAAAAAGAACAAAGTGTGAAGCCACCAGGGGACGGGCTACACCTAAACCATCTTCCTACATCACTTGTCTCTGAATTGTGAGGTTCTTCTTCAAATAATTTTAACAAATCAAGCCTGAACTCATGTCTTTGAAGAAATGATTTATTGCTTTCAATAAAATTACTGATATAGTAATTCCTACTTGCATGTTCTTATAACTTAATGATTATTTATGTATTTTAATGTGGTTGTATCTCTCTTTGGTTGAAAGAGCTGATTGTGTTTGGGGAACCACAATCTTTTCATGTACAATTAAGAAAGAAATACCCACAGAAAGAAATAGCCAATGGAATATATTACCTTAAGGAAATGAATGACCTTTTCATCTTCCCTCCTTTATCCTCAGAAAATTGCAAAGAATGGTACCATATTTATACACTTCCACTTAACTATATAATTTCAGTACCTTTAAAAATCCTTTGGCTTGTAAATATATATTTTGTTACCAGGGTTTTGAATAACTTGTTTGACGCATAAGTAAATCAAAGACAAATTTTACTTAAGGGTAAATTGACTGGAAACAAATTCCAGTTTTGGCTTCAGCTTTCACTGGTTCACATTTAAAATTCTCCTTTCTCAGTTAAAGAGCATTATTTCTTTATTGCTACCTTATAAAATAAAATTTCATATCTTTTTGAAAACTCAGAATTCTTGAAGTGTGCATTGCTACTTCAGGAAAAATAAACAAGGTTTGTGACAAGACAGGAATTAAAAGGTTTTGAATCTGTCAAGCAAAATAATTATATCAATTTAGCAATAATAAATTAACAATAGTAAGTTTAATTCTGTAAAACTTAAGTTGAACCAAAGGAATTCATAATAGTCAAATTTTCCTATTACTTAATTCTGGAATAAGCCAATGAGAGAAATTATGCTGACTATATCTGGTTATCTAAGACGGAGCAATTTGTTTTGGATGACTTGAGATACCACCTTGCCTCAACCAACAAGTCTTAAGACCTCAGCCAGAACATTCCCACACACAGATCTTACACTTTAAAGAACATTGACACAGTCACCAAGACATATGCAGCTTCACACAATGACACAAAGCTCTAACTGGCTGGACAATCTTCTAACAGGACAAGAAGAGCAATATATTAGCACGCTATCTTTCTAGGAGATGTACCTCTTCATTAAAGACTTAAGTTCTAAGACTCAAAAACAAAAACTAGACCTTGCCACATAATTCAATAGAGTTATGGAAAAATTATTTCCCCAGACTATAAAAAAGTGTGGCACAACTCTGAGTAGTTCTAAAGAGAACAATAAAGATAGATATAAAATGTACATGAGTGGAGGGAGCAAGGGAATTTATAATCTTTCCCTAAAAGGGGAGGTTTATATTCTCATTCTTTATACTGGATACATTTAAAAAGAGGCAGCTATTTAATGGCACTTATCTTCTCTAGAAATAATGTGTGGTTTATACAGAATCTCATGGGACATACCATAAACTGTATAGTCACCTATGGCGTGTGTGCATGCTCAGTGGCTCAGCCATGTCTGATTCTTTGTGACCCTGTGGACTGTAGCCCCCCCCAGGCTCCTCTGTCCATGGGATTATCCAGGCAAGAATACTAGAGGTTGCCATTTCTTCCTCCAGAGGATCTTGCCTGTCCAGAGATCGAACCTGCATCTCCTGTGTTTCCTGCATTAGCAGGTGGAATTTTTACCACTGAGTCACCTGGGAAGCCCATAGCCATCTATAAATATAAGTAAATTTTATTTGAAAGAGGATGGGGTACAATGAAATTTTATTTTCACACAGGAAATTTCTGATGAGAATTTTTCCCCACTCACTTCTATTATATAATTAAAGCTGCTTTCCATGGGGGTAGGAGAGGCTCCTGTAATTATTATGTTTTATATATTATATAATAATGTACTATAATAAAATAATAAAGTAAAGCTTTTTAAAATAGTATACTTTAAAAATTATCACTTTCATATAAAATATTCTGATTAGTAATACCATACTGTGATTTCAAATAAGTCACAAAGGAAAAAGGATAAATATTAAAATAGAGAACAGATAGTACCTAGCTACAGAATGCTTTATATTCTAAAAGCTCATTTATATACAGGTTGTTTAGAACTTGGAGCACCTTTTTCAAGAAACAACGAGGTGATTAGGGTCCTCAGTCGACTCATAAATCTACACACTCCAGGATGTTCCTGAAATTCTGAAGAACCACAGGTAATAATATTTCTATATGAAATAATTCAGAGTTCCAACTTGAGAAGTCAAATATACCTCTCATGCTCTGAACAGGTATTTCTCAAGGGCCAAGAGACTGGTTCATGTTTTTGTATCATTAGGAAAAAGAACAGAATTGTCATCACTTGCTAGTCACATAAGCTCAGGTTTTCAACTGTAAAGTGAAAAGTATTGATACCTGCCCAGGTTACTTAAGAGGTTTGCTGTGAGCACTCGATAGACAGAGTACCAGAAAATTGCATTGTAAAGCCACCTCCACCCTCTCCAGGCAGTTAAATCCTCATTGGACAGACGACCCAGAGCACAAGGGAGGCTGGGTTGACTTGTTCGAGGTTGTAAGGTGAGCTCCTGAGAAGCCAAGAGAAACAGTCAGGGCTGTTGACTTCTGGTCCATCTCCTTCTGCACTAGAGGTGGCATCTAACTTACTCTATTGGTAGTTAATTTATTGAACACACACTGGGCAGAAAACCAAAGAGAGATGACAGTAATAATGGTACATTCTGACATGTCTGAGCTGAACTCAGGAGAACCAGGTCCCAACCCTGGCCTCACCTCTGACTCCAGGACTTAATGAGACAATCACACAGCCACTTCCCATTTCACAAGCTCTCTCTCTCTTTAATTTGAGAGAAATAAAGTGGCTTCTCCAGTCTTCCTCTTAGGAGGCTGTTCTCTGGCTTTTATTGTAATGCGTAAATAACTGAAAATCAATGAAATTTTGTTGCAAAGCTCTACCTCCCTCAGGCAAAAAGGGCAGAAACTGTTTGCTTTTATTAAAGTATTGCTGGCAACTAGAAACATTTTATGAAAAGAGAATAAATAGTAACTAAATGTTTCCCATGTATTTATACAAGGTTTACATCACGTTTTACAGCTAAGGGGATTCAATTGGTATGTAAGTGGAAGAATGAAGAGGGAAAAATGCTAATCACTGGTACAGAGGACAAGAGAGACCCAGACCAAGAGCTTTTTAAAAGTCACTTCTGTTATCAATATCTGATATGATTGTATACATTTATTTATGTCATTTAACAACCACATTTTTGCATTATCCATAAAATGTACACTTTAAAGCTGCGGTTCTCAAAGTTCTTAGTCTTAGGATCCATTTTAGGATCTTAAAAATTATAGAAAATCACACAGAACTTGTGTTTATGTAGATTATATTTATCCAGTTTAACTATATTGCAAATTTAAATGAATAAACTTTTAAAATACTTATTCATTAATTTATTTTAAAACAAGTAAGCCCATTACACATTAAAATAAATATTTTAATGAAAAAGGACTGATTTCCAGAAAAAACTTCAGTGAGAAAAGCCACAGTCTACATTTTTGCAAATCTCTTTGATGTCTGTCTTAACTGAAGTCAGCTAGATTTTCATATCTCCTTCTGCATTCGTTCTGCTGGGATGTGTTCTTTCAGTTAAAGTATATGAAGAATATTTAGCTTCACAGAAATACAGTTGGAAAAAGAAGGAGTATTCTAATCGCCTTTTCGGATAACTGTGATACTCTTCTTTGACAAACACTAAAACGTTAACAGCTGGTCATGTCTTGAAGGGTTACTTGCAACATGGAATCTGAATCTCTGTTGATGAACTTGTACTCTAAATACTCATGAGATAAGAGGAGCAAATAAGGAAAATAATGTCATAGTATTATTGTGAAAATGTGCCTGACTTTGCAGATTCTCTGAAAAGGTTTTAGGCACGTTGGGGTTCCCTAGACCACACTTTGAAAACCTCTGCTTTAAAGACACAAATCGTCTTTTCTGATGTACAGCTGGTAAAGTGAGGGATATAATATGTGAAACTTAAGGAACAAGGTGAGGAAGAAAGATCAAGTGCAAACAAATCAGCCGCCCCCTGGTCCACCATCATGTGGACGTGGAAACTGGAAAGTAGATGCTGGAAGGCTAGAGCCCCAGCTAGAACCCAGCAACAGTCATTGCACTATAGTGGCCCACACATCTCAGACAGGGTGACATTCTCAGCAATATGCAAGAACTCTTGGGCACATTGTAAAGACTTCTTTATTGCATCATGACTGTTCGGAACCAGCCACAGACATTACACCAGCCAAGTAGGCACATACCACAGCCTACAACCAACAGAGGCAAACTGGGAAGCCCAGTTTTGATCCTCGTCATAGCTATGTCTGCTACCTGCTTCATTTCACCCCAACCTGCTCCCACCTCCCTCCAATCTCCACCGAGCTGCCTTCTGCCGCTGTGTGAATCCTGTTTTTGTTGTTACAACTACAACAACAGAGGGTGAGTATATTTGCTTTCCTTGGCTTTTCCTCTTTAGGAGGACTGTGGCTCTTTCCACTGCCAACAGCCTCAGGCAGTGCCCACTCCAACCTCCACACTGGTTTTAGCCCCTCACATTGAAGTCCTGACACCAGGTAGCTGAGTGGGTGCAGCTTCCTCGAATGGGCCATTCAAGAACACTGATATTTTTCAATCTTCGTCTAAAATTTTTCATTTTGTCTGTATCTTACCACAGTGTGACACAGTACATGAAAATAAGTCATTTTCATGCTATTAGCACATTTAGGAAACAAGCTTCCACAGTAATTAATCTAATGAAGATGACCCTAGACTGAAGAAATAGCAATTAGAGCTGCCTGAATAGACTTTAGGGGAAATGAAGACATTTACATTCAAAGAAATATAAGATTTTTAAATAAGAGGTAAAATTAATAGTCCAAATTCCATGGAGCAGGAAAGAGCTTCTAATGACTCAAAGAAGACTGGGATACATGCAGATCAGTCTGTCATATGCAAGTGAATACAAAAATGATGCTAGCCTATCACGAAAATATGGACAGTCAGCAACAAGCTAAAAGACATGGACAATTAGAAGAAACTGGCCAGCTATATGCAACCTAGTAGAAAGGCTATTCTTTGAATAAAAATTTTTTTTCATGTAAACTTACAGTTGTTATTTTCCAAACATAAGTAACCAACTTTTTAAGTAATAATTCTGTGCTATGCAGAGGTGCAATTTGGAAACCAACAGAAACCCCATTCCAGTGGTGCAAGGAACCACACCAACCAACCCAGCTGACCTCAGCAAGGGGTCTACACATCTGGGGTTGATCAACGGAAGGCCCATCTAGGGGTTTCTGGCCAAACTGAGGAGATCTGTTGACACTATAATTATTAGCAGTAACAACAGCTCTCGCTGGTTTATTTCCCATCAAACTGGGTATGTTGCTGGAATCTAGTATGTCAGGTTCTCTTGATAGGACAGGATACCTGATAGGAAGCCAGGGGCCAAAACCAGAGAGGAAAAGCCTAACATAAGGAAGAGTTTGTTCCAATGCCTTCTGGATGCTGATCTCTACATGAAGGTTGATCAAGTGGGACCTGGAGCTACCCAGGGAATTTCTGCCTACCTTGGAAGGTGACCAGTGTTTTGAGCATTGCACACTCACTGAGCAGGATGGAGGGCTCTGTGAAAACAAGGAAGGCCCACTTGTAGGGCAGAGAAGGAATATGCCCATTATTGTTGATGCTATTGCTATTAATAAATGAGGCTTTATGAATAAAAGGGGAAGTGATATTATTAATTTTTCCTCATGACTTCTTTGAATTCTTTATTTTTCTTTAAGATCCATATCTCCAGCCAAAAGGTAAAGGCTTCATTTTGCCTAAAATATTACTGTATTTCCATACCATTACTACATAGAGCCTTGAGTAATCACAATTAATATGATATTATATACAAATTAAATGTGCTATAAATTTTAGTTATCATCATGCTGGTTTTTAATCATTATTATTAGGTGAAACCTCAGAAAAAATTTAAGCCTATCATGGGCTGTATCAACTTCTTCATTTATTTCTAAAGATTTGGGCATATCTGCGTTCAGAGAGAGAAAGAGAGAATCAAAGCTTCCTCTTTTTCCATCTGGCTACAAGTGCTTTTCATGGTTTATTTTTTCCACACTCATCCCTAAAAAATGCTCTAGAGCTAAGCTTTCAGGAGATTGTGTCAGAGTCAAACAATTATATCATTGATTATCAGCTATTTCACAGGAGAATTGAACTGTCTGACTTAAAAAAAAATCAGAATGGACTTTTATAGTCGTAAGACTTTGGCAGCAGACACCGAGTATTACATGCAACTTGGCTCAAAAAAAATTTGAAAGTTTCAGAAATTAACTTTATCACAGAAAATATTTAGCTGTAAGCAATACCCAGCTGTAGAGGCAGAGAACCAAAGGTCAGAAAAATGTGCTAAAAAAATAAATAAATACGTTTCAGACACCCAGTGTCAGCATGTGGCCGTGCCAGGCTGAGCTAGCCGGTAAGTTCTCTGGTAAAGAAAACGCTTTTCTGGGATGATTATAATGGGTACTCTGTGAGCTCCGGGGCCTGGACTTGCTTTTCTATAGATGACTTTGTTCCTTCTTTACATTGTAAAGTTCAGTTTATATTTTTGTAGAAATACATTCTCATCATTTCAAATGAAGATGCTGATTCGGCCACATTTCAGTTTCATTCTCATTTGAAGAAATCAGCCCGAGCTTGTTTGGAAGCGAAAATGCTCCAAAAACTCTTGCTTCCTTTTGAAACTTTTATTAAATGTTCAGAACTGAATGAAAGTATTCTAGACCTAGAAAGGGATGTTTCATATTTACAGTGAAAATAAAAATCAGGTTGTGGAAGGATGGAAAAACAACAGGAATTCACTAACTAGCTGAGAGTCAGAAATACAGCATCCATAGTTGGATCACCTGAGATACTGCAACTTAAAATCAGCAGTGCCAGCAAGAAAAGTTTTCAGAGGCCATAATAGGCTCCCTTGTTCAGAAAGTAAACAAATTCCTTACTGATGGGAAAAAAAAAATCACATAGAGATGGTGATTTTACTTTTATTTCAAAGACTAAACAATGCAGGATCCCACAAGCAAATTTAAACAATCCAAAAAGATATTCTGAATGAGTCTAACTTTTGCTGTCAGTCTAACTCAGGAAGGACTTAACAAAACTTCACTTTCTTTGATAGCAAGAAAGGTCCACTCAGAATAATTATGTGGCAGAAAAAAGAAGGGCCGATGTGGCCAAGAGGAACCCGTGGTGATTAACTCTAGTCAATTAATAGCTATTTCTTTCAAACCTGTATCCTATTAAATGCACCTTCCTCTCCAGATGCATAAATTAGCCTTTCATAAAACCATTTGGATGCCAAAAAGTAAATTATTCTCTAGAGGCGAACCAACAAAAGGAGACAGAGCCCGCCTTTGGTGACCATATTGGAACTGTTTTAATTTCCTGTCAGCTGCCGTAACAAATCACCATGAACCCAGTGGCTTAAGAAAACCATATATTTACTATCTTATAGTCCTGGAGGTCAGAAGTCCAAAACGGGTCTCACTGGGCTAAAATCAAGATGTTAACAGGGCCGTGTTCCTTGTGGAGGCTCTGGAGGAGAATCTGTGTCCTTGCATTTTCTGACTTGCAGAGGCTGCCCACACTCCTTGATTTATGGCCCCTTCCATCCTCAAAATCACCAATGGCTGATCATGTCTTTCTCCCCTCACATTTCTCTGGCCTTAACTCTTCTGCCTCTCACTTTCACTTAAGTGCCCTTGTGATTACAGGAAGCCCATTTGGATAATCCAAAATAATTTTAGGGTAAATTAAGAACCTCAAATCAATCTGCATGTTTGCCATATAATATAACACTTTCACAAGTTTCTGGGATTAGGTTGTAGACATCTTTGGGAGGCCATTATTTTGCTTCCCACAGGTACCAAGAATAAAATGAAAATTTTACCTTCATCAGCCTCTCTTCTGTTCCTGACTATCCAGCCATATCCTTGGGTACAGGCACCTCACCTTTAAAAAAGTAGTAATAGACCTTGCTTCTCCTGCTGTCTTTTCTACTTTTAAATCAATGACTCTGTGACTAGCAATTCTTTGCATGTTTTAACCTAATAAAATCACAGCCTTCATCTCCCACTAAAAAGACAAAGTTGGGTCACCCTTCCTCCAGCTAGCAAAATTCAGCTCAAAGAATGTGGCAAGACATTCATTTGTTCTTTCATTCAACAAGTATTCACTCAACACACATGATATACCAGGCACAGCAAGTCCAGTGCTGAACAAAAGAGATATACTCTCTGCCCTAACTGGGCTTAGTTTAGCATTTTCCAATATTTGCTAGTGGGATACAGAAGAAAGCTATTTTCCACTACTTATGTCCTAGTTCTTTTCAATACATATCTGAGAACACATAACATATGATAAAGACATGTGCAATGCAAATCTTTAAAATTAGGAAGGGTGTAACAAAAATTATTATCAATAACCTCCGATATGCAGATGACACCACCCTTATGGCAGAAAGCAAAGAGGAATTAAAGAGCCTCTTGATGAAGCTGAAAGAGGAAAGTGAGTAACCTGACTTAAAACTGAACATTCAAAAAACTAAGATCATGGCACCTGGTCCCAACACTTCATGGCAAATAGATGGGAAAACAATGGAAAGAGTGAGACTTAATTTTCTTGGGCTCCAAAATCACTGTGGGCGGTGACTGAAGCCATAAAATTAAAAGACGTTTGCTCCTTGGAAGAAAAGCAATGACAAACCTAGACAGTGTATTATAAAGCAGAGACATTACTTTGCATATAAAGGTCTGTATAGTCAAAGCTATGGGTTTCCCAGTTGTCATGTATGGATGTGAGAGCTGGACAATAAAAAAGGCTGAGTGCCGAAGAATTGATGCTTTTGAGCTGTGGTGTTGGAGAAGACTCTTGAGACTCCCTTGGACTGAAAGGAAATCAAACCAGTCAATCCGAAAGGAAATCAGTCCTGAATATTCACTGGAAAGACTGACACTGAAGCTGAAGCTCCAATACTTTGGCCATCTGATGCAAAGAGCCGACTCATTGGAAAAGACCCTGATGCTGGATAAGACTGAAGGCAAGAGGAGAAGGGGACAACAGGATGAGATGGTTGGATGGCATCACCAACTCAATGGACATGAGTTTGAGCAAACTCTAGGAAATGGTGAAGGACAGGGAAGCCTGGCGTGCTGTAGTCCATAGGGTTTCAAAGAGTTGTACATAACTGAGCAACTCAACAGCAACAACAAACAAAAATTAATAGCTATCATAACAGACAAGAATCTGGATTGAAACAGTGAGACTCACTGCAGATTTTCTAAGTTTCATATGCGATACTTCAGTAAACTAAGTCCTTTCCGATACATTATGTCTCCGGATCCATGCTATGACTTGGTCAGGTATAGAGAGTCATCCCCAATTAGCTGGTGAGAAATTCAAGTCCAGAAAGCTTTAGTAACTTGACTAAGGCCACACAGTAAATGGCAAAGTCAAGGACTCAGATTCAGGTCTTCATCAAATTGTTTGCTCTCTTCACTTCTTATGAATAGAGAGTCCTTCTCCTTGCCTGGCTTGCAGGATGCCATGCCACTTCTCCCAACTTTGTGACCCCTCTTTCTTCCTATACACTTCTTGCCACCTCCTGCTATAGACATTGCTCAGTACTCTACTCTCTTCTCAAAGACTGAACCAGCCTTCTTCCTAAATGGAAAATAATTTCTACCTCCCACGAATGCACATCCCCATGAGGAGCTTCCCTCTGACATGGAGCTCTCTGAGCTCCAGCCCCAGCTCCCTCTGCCTGCCCATCAGAATTATCCACCGAGATGACATAACCCAGGCTCTGCTCCATTCCTTGATCTTAGGTTGATTCCCTATTTGCATCCCTGACACCACTTTCCAACTGATAACCTTGATACCGTGGGCTTCCCAGGTGGCACAGTGGTAAAGAAGCTGCCTGCCAACGTAGGAGCGGCAAAAGGCACAGGTTTGATCCCTGAATTGTGACGATGCCCTGGTGAAGGAAATGGCAACTCACTCCAATATTCTTGCCTGGAAAATTCCACGGACAGTCCTCTGGCAGGTTACAGTCCATGGGGTTGCAGAGTCAGACATGACTGAGCACGGTAAAGAACCAAGATATCAATAAACTCCCGCCTCTCCTTTATATCTTGTTCTGTCAAAGCCTTTTGTTCTCGCAACTCCAGTGGTTACTTAGCTTGGGTAAGATTCACTCCCTCAGATCCTGTGGCATCTCCAATGGCCAGGCTACCCTCTGACCCCCCCACACCCAACTAGGAAAGAAGAAATATACAGCCCAGGGAGGAACTTCCCCCTAAAGTAGACTCGGGTGCTCTCACTCCTGGGGTAGCACCAAAGACAGCGTTGGCAAATATATGAAGATGTGCTGATCACCCTTATTTCTGCAGGGTTTCCACCGTGAAGAAGAAACCCAATCATAGATTCTCTTCAGGCACCAAACTAAAGGACTACAAGGTTGGGGCAGGGGAGGGGGGAGGAAATCAAAACCATGGTTCCTGGTACCATGCAGCTTGGTGAATTAAGAATTTTCTGAGTCACTGATCTCTGTGGACTTAGAAAACTAAGCCTTCATAACAGACATTATGAAAAGGCGTTTCACAGAAGACCCCCAAGAAATGCACTGAATGAATGCTGATGGTCTGGTGGTGGTTTCTAGAACACGGAGACCAAACAGGGCCCATGCCCTTCATCTTCCCAAGGTTACTGCTCTGCCTCAGAGAAGCAGCCTCATGCCAGTGCAGGGCGCATGCTCCCTGCCAGGGTTCAGCTCTGCCTCCCACAAAGGGACATGTCAGAAGCGGGCACAGGCCACAGATTAAGCAGCACCAAGCAACATTCTGCAAACAGCTTGTAAACAGAAATGTCATACGAATCGGTGACGGGCAACCAGGGTTGCAAGGTGCTCTCTGATCTTGAGCTCTCACTACTGGAAACTACATGTGAGCCTGCCCGAGGCATAGAAGCAGTGTTGCAAAAGCATGTGTGAACACACAAACACCACACACCAGAACTTAGGTTTACCATTTCCTCCCCCTCCTAGCACTCAGAACAGTCCTAGTGTAAAAATGGGCACCTAATGAATACCAAAATGAGTTCATTATTGTTTTATTCTTAGTTAAGCTCTAGTCTTTCTCTACCAGAGTCAGAAGAATGAGGATAACTTCTTTTTAACTATTTAATAAGGATGTTTTAAAGACATGAATTTCTTAAAAAGTCTACATGTAGAGTCAGTCATAGTGGAAAGTGATTATTGTGAAAAACAGATTTTTAAAGTTATATATATGTGTGTGTGTGTGCTTAATGACCCAATCTATTTTTAACCATTTTTATTCACGTATAGTTATTTTAGGAAAATACAGCTTATTCACAAAGATTTTTATGAAAAAATTAATTATAGTAGTCATATACCAAGCAATGGAGCAGTATGGAAATTATATAGCCATTAAAATTGTATTTTTAAAGATATTACAGTGATAATAGTCATATCAGCATTATGCTATCATAAGCATAAAAGGATAAAAAAACTTTTTATAGAATATGATTATGATTGCAATGATATTAAAAATAGCACAGAAGAAAACAGAGCATAATATTAACCGAAATTTTGTTTGGATAGTGGTATAAGGTTTTTTCCCTGTTTTATTTCTACATAGTTTCTAACTGCTCTATTCTAAACATTATTACTTATAATAAAAAGTGAATAATTTTCTAAAATATTAAAATATCTGAGTAATCTCAGGCATCCAGAAATGCTCAGCACGAACTCTCTACATTCTGCAAATTAGCTCTTCTTTCCTAAGCATGAACTTTATGCCAGACACTGGACCAAGTGCTCTGCCGTCTTTATTTCTTAAACCTAAGCACCACCCTAGGAGGAAGGAAAGGCTATCATCCTTGATTTACAGTTGAGGAAACTGAGGCACGCAGCAGTTAAGTGGACTTGCCCAAGGTCACAGAGCTATTCATAGTAAGTGACTGAATGGCATTGAATGTCTGCCCAGAACTGATCCTTGGACTCTCCGTGCAACACTCTCTCTTCAAGACTCCAGCAGACATGGCTTAAAGTAATGCAGCCCTGGCAGGGGCCGCCGCCTCCCTGGTCCTCAGTTTCCTCATTTATAATGGCACCTACTCAACAGAGTTGTTGTGAAATGATACATGTAAACACGATGGTGAACACGACGCCTATCACATAGCAAGCTCTCAGTGTCAGCTCTGGCCATTTCTAAAAAAGATCCAGCGCCTTTGGCCAGGGGCCCAAACCTGCAGCAGGTTGGGCATTCCACGGGGCCTCCTGAGAATTGTGCTATGAGGCATTTGCATCACTAATAGATTTCCCTTCTTATTTTAAGTGATGCAGTGTGATGGCTATACAGTGTCCTTCACTCTCCTTTTTTCAAAACTCTGCTTCTCACCAAAGCACATATTTTTTAAATGCATGCATCCAATCGTGCCTCCTTGGAATTACAGATGGCAACAGAAAATCCACATTACAAATAAAAGTGTAGATTTCAATGCCCCTAGCACACATCTAGGTAACAACGCCCGTCATCTGGATTTAATGTTGATGAGTTAAAGAGAGTGTCCATTAGATATCCTCTCCCAGTCTTCTGCTTATTCCAAAGCCTGGGTGCATTTTCAGCACCCCAGCTCCTCGCTTTCTTTGCAGCAGAATCTCAAGCTGAAAGACACATCCTGTGCTCAGGGAAGCCCCTGCTGCTGTAATGGTCACGTGAGCAGGAAAATTAAAATCACAACAATGCTATTATTTTTCAGCAGGATTCTTAGCTTGTTAAAGATCAGTTTCTAAGTGGTAAAATTGAACTGTTCTTAAGTCCAGAATCAGACAGACTGCAAACCTGAAAAGTCTGGGCATGAGGTAAAAATGGCTGAACCCTGTCACCTGGTACCAAAAGATGTTACTGCTCACAAATGAGACACTGCAGTGCACAGGTCTGACACAGTAAAGCGGCCTAGAAACACACATTAGCAGAGACAGCTTCAAAGGAGCTGGTGATGGTCTGTTTCTTGGTTGAGGAGTAGGGGTGGTTATTAATCATTTGGGGGGCTATTAATCTTTAATGGTACATAAATATGATATACTCTTTTGTCTGAGTGATAGATTTTCATGATTTAAAAAAAGATTGGAAGTGCAACAGAAACTCAAACTTTTAAAAGTATATGTTAGAATACAAATTTAAGGCAGGGAGCCCTTTTCCATAAACATGGATAAACAATGTTTATGAATGTGAGAGTTCATAAAATTTCAGACTACAAGAGCCTGAAGACCACCTAATTTAATGGGTTTCCAACAACACTCCCAAAATAAAATTCTACCTTGTGCAGACACACTGTCAACTCCATACTCAGAACTGGGAGGTTCTTTTTTAAGAAAAAATGACTTTTATTAAGAGTTTAGTATATTTTCAGAGAACTGGGAGTTTTCTTAGCACTAGAAGCTCACTTTGTAATCAGAAGAGTGACCTAAATGTGTTACCCACCACCAGCCCTGGTTCTTCCTTTCCTTCTTGACTTTCCCATCAGCTGAATTGTCTCAGTGAAGATACAGATTTATGTGTCTTCAAGAAGTTCAGAAAGAAATGTACAATGGGCCTTAAAAAGACATATTCTATTTAAAAGGCATTGTGGAAATCCACCATTCTTACTGGAACAGTTACTAAAAGAGGGATAAATAAGCAACTTGAAATACCAAAAATTGGAACAGCCAAGCAAGGAGCAAACTGCTAACCATATCTTAAACAACTGTGGTCAGCAAGGGTTAGCTGAGGGAATAAAGCACTCAAAAAATAATAGCAGTGGAGACTTCCCTGATGATCCAGTGGTTAAGACTACATGCCTCCAATATAAGGAGTGTGGATTCGATCCCTGATCAGGGAACTAAGATCTCACATGCTGCATGGCATGGCCAATAATAATAGTATACGTGGGCAGGGGGCCTACCGAAATCTTTGTATCATCCCCTCGATTTTCCTGCAAATCTTAAAAGGCTCTTAAAATTTGCATTAAAAAAATTAAAATAAAATTTTAAGATGTAAAACAAAATAATCCTTTAAAATAAAATAATGGAAGTAGAAAAGATCTCCATTTTTAAAAGATGCCTTCTATGTACCAAATTGTAAAAGAATCCTAAGTGTCCCTGAGAATGACAGATCCACATACACCAGTCACTGAATGGTCTAACTCCTTACTCATAGAGTCATATGCAAACAGGACTCAAGTGCTCAAGCATACGGTTGGCCACAGGGCAAATGTCCATACAATCATTTGAAAAAAAAAATCAATTTAACAGGCTAATGGGTATGATGGGAGCCAAGCTATGTACCCTGAACTCCAGAGAGCTGGGCACCACGAGCTTTGTAAACACCAGTACTGACTGGTTTCCACTAACTCGAAGCAAAAGGTAGCTATTGTGAAATTACCAGAGAGCTCATTTATGTCAGAATTCAAAACTCACATTCATACAACTAGTTCCATAGTGTCCTCAGGTTTAATTATCTTTGGGCTAAGGAAAGTAAGATAAATCAAACAATAACATTTTAAAGTAGTAATGGCACTACAACCAGTTTTATTTCTTTTTAAATAAATCACTAGATTTCTCTATCAAGTTTGTTTTAGCAATTGGGAACCACCATGGCTCTGACAGAGATGATACAAGATAAAGGAAAGCCTGAGTCTTGGGCACTGGCTACGAGGCACCTGGCCTGGCCTCTCTCTCCCGCAGCCCCAGTGGTGTTCATACCTGCCACATGGCCCTGCCCACCCCCTCATCCGGGATGACGACATCAGTGTGAGCATTCAGTGGAAGGAAACTACTCTGTGAGTAGCCAGGGGCCTACTGAAGTGTTCCTCAAACTCTAATGGGCAAAAGAATCACCTGAGGGTCTTGTTAAAATGCATGTTTATATGGAGAGAGGTGCATTTCTGTCAAGACCACAGGTAATGTCCATACTGCTGGTTCCCAGTCTGTACTTGAAGTAACAAGGACCTAGGCGTTTGGACTGACAGGATGAACTGAGTGAGAAATCCAGAAGAAGCTGTCTTGAGAGCCCAAACCATCTCATTTCTAGCTCCTCTGAGGCTGGAAAGGTTCCTGTTCATGGGAGTCTCATGCCATTCCCAAGAGAACCTATTTGTTTAGTCGCTCAGTTGTGTCTGACACTTTGCAACCCCATGGACTGTAGTACGCCAGGCTTCCCTGTCCTTTACTATCTGCTGGGGTTTGCTCAAATTCATGTCCATTGAGTTGGTGATGCTATCTAATTATCTCATCTTCTGTCACCCCCTTCTCCTTTGCCTTCAATCTTTCCCAGCATCAAGGTCTTTTCCAGTGAGTCGGCTCTTTGCATCAGGGGGCCAAAGTATTGAAGTATTAGAGCACTGAAGTATTAAAGAGAATCTGTTTGGATGCTTGCAATAAAGCCCCATTTCTTCCAGCCAGCTCACGCTGGTTTCTGTTTCATATAACCAGACGACACTTCACTAGAATAGACTCAAAGGGAAGTTTCTTGATCCCTGAAGCCACTGTTGGTGCCATTCTAGTTTAAAAGGGATGGTGAAGGGGGAGGCATCTTCTAGCAATAGGCAAATACATTATCCTAGGTTTAAAATAATACAGCAGTAGAGGGCAATGGCACCCCACTCCAGTACTCTTGCCTGGAAAATCCCATGGATGGAGGAGCCTGGTAGGCTGCAGTCCATGGGGTCATGAAGAGTCAGACACGACTGAGTGGCTTCACTTTCACTTTTCACTTTCACGCATTGGAGAAGGAAATGGCAACCCACTCCAGTGTTCTTGCCTGGAGAATCCCAGGGACGGGGGAGCCTGGTGGGCTGCCGTCTCTGGGGTTGCACAGAGTCGGACACGAATGAAGCGACTTAGCAACAGCAGCAGCAGAGGGATGTGCTTCCCCATTGAACAGCAATTTTTGACTTAATTCTAAGGGAATGGATCAGACCTGGAAAGATGTTCCAAGTAAAGGGGTTGGTTGCTGATTCCATGCTTAGCTAAGCTATGATCATATCCCCCTTCTAAACCACATGCCTCCCTGGGTCTGACAGAGAAGTTTCTGGTGCTACCTGGATCCTAGGACCCTGCTATCTGTCTTGCTTTCCAATTTGTTTCTATATTGTTTTCCTTGATACTCTCTCCACTATTATTGCCAGATGCCTTTGGAGTTCTCTCCGTGTTCCAATGACCTACAGCCATCATCTTACTCTAAAGTCATTAAGTCACTCGAGGCAGACTGTAGCCTTAAACCCCAGCGCCCATATTAGGTCTTATGGAAAGTGAACTAAGAATGTCTGAGTTTTTTCTCCAAGTCATTGGCCTTGGTTTCTGCTTAAAACAGCAACTCTAACAGCAAAAGAGACACAGAGATAAAGAACAGACTTTTGGACTCTGTGGGAGAAGGCGAGGGTGGGATGATTTGAGAGAATAGCATTGAAACACATATATTACCATGTGTGAAATAGATTGCCAGTCCAGCTTTGATGCATGAGATAGCGCGCTCAGGGCTGGTGTACTGGGATGACCCTGAGGGATGGGACAGGGAGGGAGGTGGGAGGGGGGTTCAGGATGGGGGACACATGTACACCCATGGCTGATTCAATGTATGGCAAAACCTACTACAATATTGTAAAGTAATTAGCCCCTAATTAAAATAAATAAATTAATTTAAAAACAAAAACAAAAACCAGCAACTCTATACCCAGACATGAGATTCAACTTAAAAAAAAAAAAATGCTTTATAGATCTTAACACTGAAGGCTCTAAGGGAGCCCTGGGCCATGACATCCACCAGTTAACCTCAACAAAGTCCACTAGTCAATTTTTCTCACCCTTATACAGTACCTAAGACAAGTGATGGCTGTTTGACTTATATGAAAATAAAAATATTTGCACGGTAGTCTTTATAATTTTATACTTTAGACTATCAAAATGTCACCCAGCTTCAGTTGAGTATTGTATTCCTTTTTGGCCCCATGCCTGTGTTTCATCGCCATCCAAACGTGAATGAACAGAAAGAGATAAAAAAGTTCAGAGGGAAGCAGGAGACTAATGGAGACTAACACCACAGACAAATCAATTCTGTGACCACGACAGTGACACAAGGGATGCCACTTTATTTATAATCTGAAATCTACCTACTTCCATAAAGGATTTTAGACGGCTTAAAAGAAACACAGGGACAGGATAACCGAGGTAAAGAAAAGAAGAGCTAATCCACATGGAAGAAAGGGGAGATAACTACCAGGAAACAGAGATGAGAGTTATTGTAATGAAGCACTAATTTTGGCTCTCAGCTTAGGAAACTGCCGCTAACGAGGAAACATGATAGGTTAGGAAGTCTCAATTTCGTAAATGGGGAAGCAGAAGGATTTGTTAGGAGAGACGGTCCATTTTCTACTGCTGATCTCAAAGAATTTATGGTGTAGTCCCTTCATGAAATGAGCTAAGAAATAAGGAAGGGTGACTGCAGCTGAAGCCAGATGGCCATTTCCTCCTTGAACTGTTGGTAGAAGCCAAAATCCTGATGCTGACACCCAGATCTGTGCACAGCTAGTGTACTCTAGGCAAGCTGGACTCTGGTACTAATATGGTAAAATGGTAGCTCCTGGATCAGAGTAACCGATGACCAGCCTGCCCTACAGACTGTCTTCCTCAAGGAAGGGTTAAGGTTTATTGCTGTTGTTGTTCAGTTGCTAAGTCGTGTCTGACTCTTTGCAACTCCATGGACTGCAGCACACCAGGCTCGCCTGTCCTTCACTATCTCTCAGAGTTTGCTCAAACTCATGTCCATTGAATTGCTGATGCCATCCAACCATCTCCTCCTCTGTCAACCCCTTCTCCTCTGGCCCTCAATCTTTCCCAGCATCAGGGTCTTTTCCAATGAGTTGGATCTTTGCATCAGGTGGCCAAAGTGTTGGAGATTCAACTTCCACATCAGTCCTTCCAATGAATATTCAGGGTTGATTTCCTTTAGGATTGATTGGTTTGATCGCTTTGCTGCCCAAAGGACTCTCAAGAGTCTTCTCCAGAACCAGAATTCCAAAGCATCAATTCTTTGGTGCTCAGCTTTCTTTATGATCCAACTCTCACATCCGTACATGTCTACTGAAAAACCATAGTTTGGACTATGTGGACCTTTGTCAGCAAAGCAATGTCTCTGGTTAAGGTTGCTGATGAACATTTCAAGTGCAGTGTGTGGGTACTAATGGCTGATGTTCTGTTAGAAAGATGAAGCACCCTGTCTTGAAATCTTGCCAGGGAAGGGACTCTACAATAACTCTTACAGGCAAGACCCATATTATTTGTCAGTAGCATGCTTTTAATAAGTTTCACATACTAAACCAGTTACATGAGAGATACCAGTACAAAGTTCCAGGCAACAGACAGCAGCAGCAGAACAACAAATTCTGAGAGAAATTACATCCTATTGAGAGGTCACCAGATTCCATGTGGCTGGGTCAAAGGAAGTACTGGATGAGCTTAGTAAAGATATTTTTTAGGAACAAACAGAAAAACAAAACCCATAAAAACAACAACATCCTGGAAAATGTCTTCCAAAGGTCCTGATTTTAGGTGTGGGCATTTAATGCTAGAATATTATTTCATAAGGATTCAGCTGCCTAGCCAGACTGCCTGGGTTTATGACAGTGACGTGTACAGAGGAGGGGTCTGGCTTCCCTTTGGTCTAGCAGAAACCAGGCATCACTTGCCTAAAAAACAGAAAAGGGCCATTTAGCTATAATTTAAAAAGAAGAAAGGCCAGGACATGGCTTGCTTCCTGGATTTTAAAATTGAAATCTGATCTGCCAAAAGGTTGTTATTACTCACTCCAGTCTGGCATTAGGAAATGGTGCGGTACAAGGTTTGGAGTAGAATTAAAAGTAGGATTAATGATCTGGGAGTCTGCGGGAGTACATGTCTCTTCTCTCTGAGATCCAAGACTACAAGTCCATAAATTCTCCTGAAGTTTGTATTCTGAATGGAGAAGTATTTTAAGAAGAAAAGAGGCACAGAGTTTTGAAGGGATATCAACCCAACTAATTAATCTGTAATATAAGGAATAATCAGGAGTAACTCTGGGCTTCCCAGATGGTACATTGGTAAAGAATCCACCTGCCAGTGCAGGAGACCCAAGAAACATGGGTTAGATCCCTGGGTAGGGAAGATTTCCTGAAGAAGGAAGTGGCAACCCACTCCAGTATTCTTGCCTGGGAAATTCCAGGGACAGAGGAGCCTGGCAGGCTACACTCTGTGGGATCACAGAGTCAGATGCTACTGGGCAACTGAGTGCACACACACTCAGAAGTAACTCAAGCTGGAAAATTTAGGGATAGTATCACTGTTGCCTCTGATGCTGTCAGTATATTTGTCCACTGTTCTGTAGTTTACAAAGTACTCTATATTTTCACCTAGGTATGATCTTATTTAATTCTTACAATAATACTGTGAGTCATTATCACAATCATTATGCCATTTTCCCACTGAATAGATGAGAAGGTTAAGACAAGCCAAGTAACCTGTTGAAGATCATATAGACAGAAAAATACCTGGTCCAGAATTAGAACTCAGTTCCTCTAATGCTAAATCTTTCATCATAGAAATTGGAGCCCATTTCTCTTGATACAACCCAAGCACTACAGTTTTTTTTTTAATCTTCTCATAAAAAGCAAAGAAAAAATTTTTATGCAAAATTTGTGGGCTCCACGTCAATTAATTAATGGATAAATAAGAGGTGACATTTCTATACAACGAGATATTATTCAGCCATTTAAAAAAAGAATGGATACTTCCTACAACATGGATGAACCCTGAAAACATGCTACATGAAACAAGCGAGACCACATATTGTAGGATTCCATTTATATTAAAAATAGGACAATAGAGAAAGTAGATCAGTAGTTGCCTGGATTTAAGGGTGAGCACAGAGAATCTTCCACAGGGTGATGAAAATCTTCTAAAATTGGAAAATCTTCTAAATCTTCTAAAATCTTCTAAAAGTGGTGATGTTTGCAAAACTCTGTAAATCTGCTAAAAATCATTGAATCGTACACTTAAAAATGGGTGAATTTTATTGCACATAAATTTTACTTCTAAGAATCTGTAAAAAGTAAAGGTTAAACATTTTAAAAAGTATGGGATCTAGTTATCCTACCTATAGTTTACAAAAGATAATTTATGGTGCTGAGATTAATGATGGTGCTAATAAATGAAATATGCAATGGGATCTTAAGGTGTATTCCCAGGTGACAATTTTATTTAAAAATTTGTTACTATGAATATTTGTTTCTAAATATCAATTTTGATTTAAAATCCTCAACAACAAAATAAAAATGTAGTTTGTTCTTGTCATCAACATGTAACAGGCTGACTTTATGTTGGATTATGTACATCCATATCCGAGTCTTCACTTCTTTGAATAGTAGCTATCACTGCAGTTATACAGGTCAAGGTGACAAAAGAAATTAAAGGTCTTAATAAGTGTACTATTTGGGAATGTCTATCAAAAACGTAAATGTGCATTACTTCAGCACTTTCTCTCCTAGGAATTTATGCTAAAAAAATCAGGGTAAGTGCATTAAAGTGTAACAATATATTCCTGACAGTGTTGTTTATATTACTAAACTACAGGTAGTTTATTTTCTTCTTTGTCTTGACTTACTTAGTTTTTGCCATGAGCTTGCATTCCTTTTAAAATCAGAAAAATAAGGCAACTTTTACAAAGAGAGTGAGACAAAAAATAACTTTTGACACAGCAAGCCTATTTTTCCTAATAAAAAGATGAGAAAAAAAATGAAAAGACTAGGATCAGTGTTTGAAAATATGTGTGTAAAAAACATACAGCACAGTATTTTATAATAGTGAAAAACTGGGAAAAAACAAGATTTTTTTTTTTTCTATCATAACAATATTTAACAATCATGATATCTTCATAAGTTGGCCTTTACAAAGCTATTAAAGATGTTGATGTTTGCTTTTATTACCAAGTACAGAAAGCTAATTATAAGATAGGATGTATACAGTATTACCTCATTGTGTATATACACATTGTTGTTTAGTCACTAAATCATATCCAATTTTTTTTGCAACACCATGGACTATAGTCCGCCAGGCTCCTCTGCCCATGGGATTTTCCAGGCATATATGTATATATTTGCAGAGGAAAACTTTTGAAGTCTGTGTCTATATTGGGATTAGCTTTGGTGGACAGGATAATATAATAGTTATATTAGGTAAGGACTCCAGAACCAAACTGCCTGAGTTTGAATCCTGGCTGTGCCATTTTCTGTTACAATCTTAAGCATTTTAATCTTCCTTGTTCTTCACTTTTCTCATTTGTAATGAGAAGAGCAATCAGGACTGTCTCAGAGGCCTATTATGAGGAAGAAACAGGTAAGGCACTTAGTTAGCAGTGTGCCTTGCCCACAGTGAGGGTCACACACCTGCCATCATCAACATCATCATCCTTGATGCTAGGGTCCCTCCTGCTTTTATATTTTACTGTATCTTCCAAGCTTTCTACAGTTTGTGTGGGTTTTACACGGATTACTTATGTAATGTTTAAAAATGACCAAGAGCACGGATTTGAACAGATATTTGTACACCTATGTTCATAGCAGCATTATTCATAATAGCCAAAAGGTAGAGACAACATAAATGCCCATCAGCAGATGGTGGATAAATCAACTGTGGCGTGCACACACATGGAATGTGTTCAGCCTTTAAAAAGAAGGGAATTCCCATACATGCATATATCTTGAAAATATTGTGCTAAATAAGCCAGACACAAAAGAACAAATACTGTAATTCCACTTACACAAGGCACCTAGAGTAGTCACATTTATAGAGACAGAAATTAGGAGGCTGGTTGACTGGGGGAGGAGGGAATAGGGAGTTAGTGTCTAATGTACAGTTTCCCTCTGGGAAAGATGAAGAATTCTGAAGAGGGCTGGTGGTGATGGTTGTACAACAATGTGAATGTACTTAATTCCACAGAACTATATACTTAACAAGGGTTAAACTGGCAAAATTTATGTTATGTATAAGTTAAGTGTTAGTTGCTCAGTCATGTCCAACTCTTTGCAACTCCATGCCAGGCTCCTCTGTTCATGCAATTGTCCAGGCAAGAATACTGGAGTGGGTAGCCGTTCCTTTCTCCAGGGGATCTTCCTGACCCAGGGATTGAACCCGTCTCCTGCACTGCAGACAGCTTCTTTACCATCTGAGCCACCAGGTTACCTATATTTTAGTACAACTTAAAACAATTACTTAGACAAACTTTAGGCTTAAGGAGAGGGGAAATCTTGAGTCCATTCACTTGGGCCCCAGGAGGTACAAAAGGACAAAGCAGCAATTTGGAGAAAAGAATGGACCAAAAGGGCAAAACGGCTCCTCTCCATTTCCAGAGTCTCTTGGGTTTCCCTCAGCCTTCCTCTTTCCCTAGCATGCCCTTGCCATGCAACAAGGGATGAGCTGGGAACACATGCCCTCCAACAACCATTGTTCTCAGGGAAAGAACTAAAAGTTTAAAAGTAAACTTACAGACTGACCTAAAAGGATAAAATTGGGCTCATCTTTACAAAACTTTCTCCCAGTTAGTCCAACAAACACTCAGACTGTGTCCCTAGGGACAAGATTAGTCTCCCTGTTTCTTTATTTCCTTGGTACAGAAATGTGTCTTCCAAGACAGAGTTCATTCTCTTTGCAGATTAAGAGTGACTCATCTGTCCTTCCTCCTCTACACTGCTTTGTGGAAGCCAGGGTCACGAACTCCCCTACAGGGACCAGGCAGAAGCAATGTGGGTTTAAGACCACAATAGGGAGTGGTGGGGATTAAGGCAAAGTGAAGAGTTCCTCCCTGTCTAAAAGGGCAGCTGTTACTACGCTTAGCAGATGGGTTCCATGTAGGAATGCATCTTCAGTGTGCCCAAATAGTCCACTTGCCAAAAGCTCAAAGCTCAGATTTTGATGTGAATCTCCCCGAAAGACAATAAAGATTTTTTAATACTGTGACCCAAATGAAACACTTCTGTGTGGGGCTCCCTTTCACAACAGCTGATTTAGAGGTTAGTCTGCAAGCAATAAAATCCTAAGAAATAAGGCACACCAGTTAACCCTTCAAATGAACACAAGCATGCTATGAACAGGAAAGGCTACTTTTCATAATTTAAGAGATCTCCCTTCTCTTTAAGGTCTGGATACTCTTCATTTGCCCCTCCAGATCCATCTCCCTTCTTCTTACCTTTCTTCTTAACCTCTGTGGCCCAGGAGGCTACACTCCTCACACTGCATCCCTTGGCTCCCTGAGCTCTGGGGTTCACTTGGGTCATCCAGTAGAATGGCCAGCAAGAAACCAAAGGGAGGCAAGAGAGAAAGGTTGGGGTGTTTATTCCCCAGATCCTGCTCCATTGGGTTGCACTGACAGTGAGTGCAATCTCCCCCGAAAGGCCACAGCTCCTGTTAGGCAGCCCTTTCCTACAACTAAATCTCTTTTATAGGGTTACAGGAGATTCTCCCTTTACTTGTCTTCTTAGGACTAAGCAGTGGTAATGGCTCTCTGTGTTTAACTCTAGGATGCTTTGTTGACTCCCCTGATCCCTGCCTAGATTTCGTTAGGAATCCCTTTATTTTCTATGTTACCCCTTTTGAAGGAACCAACCTCTTTCCTGCCAAGACCTGACTGGCACATCTTCCCATACCACATACCACGATGTATTTAGGATATTAAACCGACAAGACCAACATTCCTCCCTTCCAGACCTTAAGTCTAGTTCTGTAGAGAAAAGAGGTGAAGCTGCTGTGACTCCATTTGTTGCTAGTCTGAAAAGATAGTACTTCTCGAACCTTACACGAAGTCTAATTTCTAAATCATAGTTCTGAATTACTAAAATCCTTAGATGAGCAGTCCCACTCTGCCACAGGTAACATGAAAGGCAAAAAACTATATCCTCCCACTAAAAATAAAATTTGGAAGTCATATATGCTCCACAGGGGCAAAGAAGATGATATCTATGTATTAATACATTTAGTATCAACTATGTACCCATTCCACTGAGGCTGAGATATGAGGTACCTGACCTCGAAGAACTCAATAGCTATGTTATTGTGTGTTTACAAGGCCATGAGATAATGCTTTAGTAGAGACATGTCCAAACGTGAGAACATTACTGAGGGATCTGAGATGTTAGTCAGCAGAGCAGGAAAGGCTGGACATCAGAGGTGACCTTTGTGTTGGAACATGAAGGATGAGGGAGATACTCACAGATGGGAGGGAGGAAGGCATTCCAGAAGGACAGGAACACATATACAAGAAACCACAGAGTTCAAGAGGGGCAAGTCCTACATGTTTCTACTACTGAGTATAGCTCATAGCACAGGGCAGGCTTTCTTCTTTAAGCAGTGAACAAAGTAGGACTTTACACACAAAGAATTCTAGTGTCTTCATTATTTAAGCACCTGTTAGAGTAACGATATAATCATTCATGGTTGGCCCAACTGGAAACAGACCTTGTGAAATGCATTATTTGCATTGTTCTCAAAATTGAAAGTCCTAATGTTGGCAACATTCATTCCTATCATTTAAATTGCAATGCAAAAATTAAACTGCAACAAGTTGCTGATATGTTAGTATGACTGAGACTAGTTTAGTATTTTAAATTCATTCATGATTTAGTCATCTTGTCATAGTGACTGTTTTAACGTGTTCCCAAGGGAAAAAGTACAACCACCAATTAAATCTGATTCAGTGATAAAAATCTAACCTCTGAATAATAATATTGGGCTCTTAACTCCTTTCTTTTCTTAAGCTTTCCCTTCTGCTATAGTTTTCCACACCTAACAAGTTCTGTCCTGTTACTTGTACTTAGTATCTTACCTCTCACCAGGAAAAACAATATGCAGTCTCTATATTTCCAGGGTCTGGACAGTTACTGGTTATCTCATTAGCACAAGCATTTTAAAAGGTAGCATTTTTGTTCTGTACATTATGCAGGTGTTGTTGTTGCTGTTTAGTCACTAAGTCGGGTCTGACTCTTTGTGACCCCCAAGGATTGTAGCCCTCAAGGCTCCATGGGATTTTCCAGGCAAGAATACTGGAGTGGGTTGCCATTTCTTTCTCCAGGGCATCTTCCCAACCCAAGGATCCAACCCGTGTCTCCTGCATTGGCAGGTGGGCTCTCTACCACTGAGCCGCCAGGGAAGCCCTACACTATGCAGATACTATGTGCTAATATGGGCTTGGGGAGACCAAGACAAGCGTACACGGCGCTGCTGACGAGGGCCATCCAGGGGCAAAGGGCATGGGTTATGGGAGACTTCTGCTTGCTATGTTATACATATCTATTCTAAAAATCTGAAAATCTAGTTTTTGTTTTATAGCAACCATATTTTACTTTGCAGTGAAAGAAACAGACATTTTTTAGAGTAGGGGGCCCATGAATCATCTTCTTGAATATGATCTGGTCTAGAAATTTCAGCAGATATTGCAGAAGAAATTCCATCAGAAAGAGGGCAACAGTAATCCTGCCTTCATTTTCACAGGGAATTAGTACCCTATCCTACCCTACCCTACTAGAATCCTACCACCCATCCAGTTCTCTCCCACTTACTCATTCTCCCACAGCTCACAATGGGCCAGAGTTAAGAAAACCATCTCTCTCCACTCCCTGAGAAAGTATCTTTTTAAAGAGAAGCTGCATGTGCGTCCTATCAATTTCAAGATGCTGGGTGAGCATGGATACATGTATGTGTATGCCTGAGTCCCTCTGCTGTCAACCTAAACTATCACAACATTGTTAATTGGTTATACTCCAATACAAAATAAAAGGTTTAATAAAAAGATTAAGATGCTGGGTTTCATTAATACCAAATATACTTGTTAAAATACAAATTTAAATCAGCTGGATAAAAACACTTGTACATACTGATTCAAGTGCCCTTTAGTTTAGACAGATGGTCACTATTTCATCCTATAAGGGGGGGGGGCATTTTCCAGTCAAAATTAAGCAAAATTAAGTATTTGTAAAATAAATTTCCATTGAGCAATATAATCTCTAGCTATTGTTTCTTCTGAAACCATTTTCTCCTTCCTTCTTACGACTGCCTCTTCAGTTATCTAGAAAGTAAATACCATTCTTTAACATTGCCAGTTTTCAGGAGTTTTTTTCTCTAAAAAAGTGAATAGAGAAACATAACTTGTTACTGTAACTCACTTGAGACTCATTTTGGCTAGAACAAGAAATACTTGATGGATGGAAAAAAGAAAAATGACAGTGAAACCAGACACAGACATGAAATACAATAAAAATCCCAGAATACAAAACTAATAATAATTAGAGTTACTTAATCATGAAAAAATTAATTAGATTAAGCAGGAAGCACGAATAATAATTATGACAAGAAGAACAAAAACATAAGCATCTGTAATTACAGAAAACCAGAAATCATCTAAATTTACAATAACAGAGAAATGGTTGAATAAATTATGCATCATCCAAACAATGAAATGGTATGCATCCATTTAAAACCACATATTCAGAATGGCAGGATGTTGATCATGATTGAAGCTGAATGTTGGGTATCTAAGATTTATTATACTGTTCTATTTTTTGTATGTCTGAAATTTTCCGTAAAACCTATTTTATATGTTTTCTAAGACGAGTGACAAAGGAAAACGCTCGTGATATATAACACGAAGTGAAATAAGCGGGGGGATCCAATACAAACCACACAAAGTACGAGATTCTAATTTTGTTAGGAACACAGATATACACAGAGAAGACCGCTTGAAAGGAAATGTTCTAAAATGATGGGTGGGAGATCCGTAATGATGGTTATCTTCTTCTTCTACTTTTCCATAAATGTCTTAACAATGAACATGCTTTACTTTTGTCGTTAGCAAAATGACAGATAAGAAAGAATTCATATTTGGGAAGGGAAAGAGGACAAGAGAGTCCAACCCAAGATCAAGAGCTGTCGAAGCAGTAAGCACTAGATACTGCATGAGACAAAAAGACGAAGTCAAGTGGACTGTCTGAAGCTTGCAAGCTATTCGAGGAGATAACGTAAAACATAAAAAGACACCTAATGTCACCAGGCTGCAGACAAGTGTTGAGTGAGGAGTTCTTACAAGTGCTACAGTAGTTTAAAAAAACAGAAAGTCATCCAGCTCTGGTAGTTGAGGAACGATGACTCCAGGAGGCCACCTAGGGAACTGTGCTCTGATGGGTGAGTGGGGTTTATAGAGGGAGCAATGGAAGGAATCTGGAGAAGGTACAGTTGGAGGCACATGTGAAGGGAAAGAAAATGTGGGATGCAGAGCAAACGAATTTGCCTGAAACGGTGTTCATGTAGAAGACTAGCAAGAAATATAACTGCTGTCAGGTTTAAGGGAAGGTTTTCAACCTCATCAGGCTCCATGCCCCCTTTACAATCTTGTAATGAAAATCACAGGTAATATAACCTAATCCACAGGCAATTCAAATAAATCACCATTATGACCTAGCTGCAATATAAAGGAGAAATAAAAGGAAAATAATTTATAATGGTATAATATACATCACAATAGGTATATTTTCAGACACCAGATCTCCAGAAGACAAAATGAAGCAGTCAGATCCTCGCCTCTATCTCTATGAATACAATAGCTATGCACATCAACGGATAGCCAGTTACAAACCACAAGTAATGGTGCCAATGCGAAGGTGACTCTTGGTAAAGTCCAGAAGAAAACAAAATACACACCTCCAGCCAAGCTGTGCAAAGAGTACTTTTTGCTTATAAAGTTGGTCATAGGCTCTGATCATTATCAATAGGGTTTTCACTTCCCTGTTACCTGGTGGACACTGGAAAGTCAAGCAGGAAGCAGGGAAATTCTCCAAGGTGGTCATCTGCCCCATGCGTTGCAGGATTTCTAGCCTCCTTGGCCATGCCCACTAAGTGTCAGTAGCAAGGGACTTCCCCGGTAGCCCAATGGCTAAGACTCTGTCCTCCCAATGGAGGGGGCCCAGGTTCACTCCCTGGTCAGTAGATCCCACATGCCACAACTAAATGTCCTGCAGCCAAATAAATAAATGAATAAAAACAGGCATTTAAAAAAAAAAAATGTCAGTTGCAAATCACCCCTTAACTCTGAAAAACAACGTTTCACAGAGTTCTAAACCCCCACAGAGTACTCTTGCTGAAAAGGACTGGAAAAGAATGAGCGTTTATGCTGGAGGCACCTGGACAGGACATTTTTCCCATGGGCACAACTGTCTCCTGTCTCATGTCTTGTAGGGTGCTGGGTATCCCTATCATAGGTGCGAAAATCCACTCATGGCGGGCGATAACCAAAGAACAGCATTCATACATCCTCTCTGGGCCATATCAGTTTGCCTTTGAGAGATACTAGCCGAGATCTTGGAAGGTCTGAATAACAAGCAACAGAAGCAACTGGGAAAAGGACAGCCCTGAGATAAGGAACTCTCATTTTTAACACTTGCAAGTCTTTCTATGATACATCTCTCAAATAACAAGTTCAGAATCACATGATTATTAGAACAAAAAAAAAAATGAAAACTAAATAAAAGAACCCTTGAACACTTACTAACATTTGACTTTATCTCAAACCCTAAGGCAGCCTGTGGCTACTTCTGAAAGGAGCAAGCTGCTGGGAAGCCTGTTACCTGGGGGTCTGGGAAATACAAACTCAAGAGTTGACCACATTTGGATTTTCACTCAAGTGGGAAGGTCAACTTGAAGTGAGGTATGAAAAGAATGTAAAGTCACGCCTTAGAAAGGCTCAGCACAACTGCCAGAGGGGCCACGACACAGTTGGGAGGGGGGACTTAAAGACATTTGGGAGAAAGAAAAGCGAAGATAAGGCTGTCTGATCAGCATCTTCTTCCCTTTTGTGACTGAGACCCTTTTAAGATAGACATTTTTAGGATCTCTCTGTCCCTTTATTCTGCTTTATTTCTCTTCATAGCACTTATCACCACTTATAGTGCTAGCACATCACAGGCATGCAGACAATCAGTGAATTAACTCATTCAAATTATTTGTCAAAATATTTATTGTGTGCCTGCTATATATTCCACGTTCCATTTCTGACACAGTGGGGGACAAGCAGTCAACAAAACTGACAACATCCTTCTTTTTCATGGACTTTACATTCTACTGGGGTGTTTGGATGATAAACAGATACATAATGTAATATGCCATATAGCAATGAACATGGTGAATAAAAGACACCACGGTAAGGGACTTAAAGAGAAGGTGGTTAGGAAAATTTCTCTGAGAAGGAGACATATGAGCAGAGAGACCTGAAGGACATGAAGAAATGAGCTACACAGACATTGAGGCAAAGAGGGAATTTCTACTTATTTGAAAGTTAAAGTTAAGCTATCATGATTAAAACAAATTAAAGCAATGGACTTTGCTTTCAAATTAAGGAAAAGGCTATGCCATGTAGGCTTCCCTGGTGGCTCAGATGGTAAAGAATTTGCCCCCAATGCGGGAGACCTGGGTTTGATCCCTAGGTTGGGAAGATCCCCTGGAAAAGGGAAAGGCTACCCACTCCAGTATTCTTGCCTGGGTAATTCGATGGATAGAGGAGCCTGGTGAGCTACAGTCCATGGTGTTGCAAAGAGTTGGACGCAACTGAGTGACTAACACACACACACACACACACACACACAATGCCATGTATACTGCGGAATATCAATTTCCAACACCACAGGTATGGCTTCACACCAGATGTAGTTTTGAACAGGTACAAAATAAAATTAGTGAAGGAATGAATGACACAAGTCACCTTATCATCTTCTGGAAGGACATGCATACTCCCCACATTGAGCATCACTGACTCTGATGTTATTATTGCTTGGCTATGTGAAGTGATGTATATAACTAACCTTATTGCGGTAAGCATTTTGCAACACATACATATATCAAATCATTATGTTGCATACCTTAAATTTACACAATGTTATATGTCAAGTCTATTTCAATAAAGCTGGGGAAATAATAAATTTATAAGAAAAGAAAAAAAAAATACTGCTTCGGTTCTGAAATAATTTCACATACAGTTGAGTCTCGCGACTTACACTGGTCACAGAAGTCTGATGCAGAATGGACCAGAAAAATATCAACAGGAAAAAATCGAAACAAAGTATTCATACCACATATGGTTACAGAATTCCATCCCTGGAGTGAAAAGCATGAGGCTTTTTGACCCAGTAGGTGTCTATGAATCAGAAAATCATCAGCTGTGACAGGCCTATCGCAGTCATTGTTTCCATCCCCGTGTCTGGGCATTCCTGCTAGATGAGTACGTAAATTACTCCGTCTTTAGAAAATTTCACACACAATGAATCACTTATCCACTTTAACTCTTGTCCCACCTCCAATGTGTCTTGATAGAAAATAGACCAAACTCCAAAATGAAAACTTTCTAGGATGAAAGCACTAATTTGAGTTTTGAGTATACTATTCAAACAATGCAAATGCAGACGTATCTTGATTCTTAGAATAGCATAACTTGTGTATGTTTTAATAACTTAAAATGTTTCTGAAGAGATTAAACTAAGACTAGGTGGTTACCTCTTCCTTCTTTTTGAAAAACTAAATGATACCATACAGGGGAGAAAATATACTTTTGACAAAAATATCACTTGCTCTCAAAAGTCCTTTTCCTACCAACAGACTGACTGCATCAAAATCTAAAACTTCTGAAAATCAAATCACATTATACAGAAATGGGAAGGAGAAAATATCTGATAAAGAGGGATCATAAATTAGTAAGCAAAAACAAATATCCCGATGGAAAGGCAGAAAAAAAAGAATAGAAACTACAGCTGGATCATAAATATAGAAAGAAAATATCATTGAAGAAATGTATTGGAAAGTAAGAACCTACCAAAGGTTTCTTTTCCTTGTTTTTAATAATAACCATTGTAGGAAAGAATGTTCGGTTCAGTTCAGTTCAGTGGATCAGTTGTGTCTGACTCTGTGACCCCATGAACCGCAGCACGCCAGGCCTCCCTGTCCATCACCAACTCCTGGAGTTCACTCAAACTCATGTCCATCGAGTCGGTGATGCCATCCAGCCATCTCATCCTTGGTCGTCCCCTTCTCTTCCTGCCCCCAATCCCTCCCAGCATCAGAGTCTTTTCCAATGAGTCAACTCTTCGCATGAGGTGGCCAAAGTATTGGAGTTTCAGCTTCAGCATCAGTCCTTCCAATGATCACCCAGGACTGATCTCCTTTAGGATGGACTGGTTGGATCTCCTTGCAGTCCAAGGGACTCTCAAGAGTCTTCTCCAACACCACAGTTCAAAAGCATCAATTCTTTGGCGCTCAGCCTTCTTCACAGTCCAACTCTCACATCCATACATGACCACAGGAAAAACCATAGCCTTGACTAGACAGACCTTTGTTAGCAAAGTAATGTCTCTGCTTTTGAATATGCTATCTAGGTTGGTCATAACTTTCCTTCCAAGGAGTAAGCGTCTTTTAATTTCATGGCTGCAATCACCACCTGTAGTGATTTTGGAGCCCAGAAAAATGAAGTCTGACACTGTTTCCACTGTTTCCCCATCTATTTGCCATGAAGTGATGGGACCAGATGCCATGATCTTGGTTTTCTGAATGTTGAGCTTTAAGCCAACTTTTTCACTCTCCTCTTTCACTTTCATCAAGAGGCTTTTTAGTTCCTCTTCACTTTCTGCCATAAGGGTGGTGTCATCTGCATATCTGAGGTTACTGATATTTCTCCCAGCAAGGAAAGAATGTAGATGAACTAAATACTTAAATGTTCACAGAAACAGTCATTTGCCCCAACTGTGAGAAGGACAATATGATTATTAATATACTACAAATGGAAATGTAAGGATGTGTAACCCAGAACTTGCACTTCTGGGCATGGATCCCAAAGTAATAACCATGCTTTAAAGCTTATTTATCACAACATTGTAAAACAACTGGAAATAACCTAAATGACCAAGTGTAAGGCTTTGATTTAATAAATCATGGAAATCATGGCACAGCCATACCATGGAAGGCAACATAATCATTAAAATTACTTTTGTAAGAAAAATAATAAATGGTGATACTTTAAAATATGAATGATGTACTAAGTTTTAAAAGACAGTTTAAACAGAACAGTATATAAACACATATCTACCACTACAATATGTTCATATAGTTCTAATTTTGTGAATGTGTGTAAAAAAATGTACTTGTGTATTAATGGTATGTAAGAAGGCTCTTAAATATATTCAATAAAATGAGAAATAAGATTACAGGGGTTATTTATGCGATCTCTCTTTTTCAATTTTTCTCCCATAGAAATGTAATTTTTCTTATTAAAAAAAAATTGGCTTTTTTAAAAACTCTTCTACTCAGTTTGCTAGGTCCTGATTTGCACAATATGATAAATCTTTTCAGACACAGAAGTAAGTATGCTTAATAAAACAGACTTCTCAAAAATAGCTTTTGTGACAAATTCCATTTCATCCATTTAATGCCTCTAATTCTTTATATTAAAATCTTATCTAGTATAAACTTAGATGGGAACATTTATTTTAATCAGAAAACATGTTAACAATTGTGTTGCCAAGCAATTGGGTAAAGGGCAGTAACAGAAAGATCTTCTATTTCAAGTAATTAAATCATATTAAAAGTAAAATAATATCCCAAACAAAATTATCTAATTCATTCAATTGAACAAATTTTACTGTGAGTGCCTACTATGTGCTAAGCACTTCACTGATAATTATTTGATAGAACCCTCTCTGAAGAGGAAAGAACACTTAGGTCTAAAATGCTCATCTGAACAGTTGCCCTTAAAACTAAAGCCCAGAAGAACAACAGCTACACTGGCAAAAATTCCTCTGCTGCATAAAGAAGATCCTGGATGTCATCCCTCAGCTGCTTTGTCTCATCTATAAAGCTCTCCTGTTCCTGAACATGCAAGACACCCCACCCTAAACCCAAACCTCAACACTCACACGAAATCTGCCAAAAATGAAGTCATTCTAGCACATAATCACAATTCCAATGGTAAAATAATGCAATGCTTTATTTGAATCACGTTTCAGTGAATGCAGGCCAACTGAAGCCACCTGTTACTTGCATAGACCCCTCTTTTAGCAGCTCAGCAAGAAAATACTATAAATATTCATTCTTTATGAAATTGCTCAAAGGTCACTTTTCAAGGGAAGGTTATCAATGGGACAGCTGGCAATAGACTCATGGTATTTTAAAGACTCTACACCTGCATTTTAAAAGGCATTGGTAATAGAGATCACTGTATGTACTATCACTGCATTGGTGAGGAAAACTAATGGAAAATACTACTACATGTATAATCCCTAGGAGCATTATATTTAAAAATTTGACTGTGAACATCAATATCATTTAAATTCTATAAAATACTATTTGCCTGAACAGGGTGTACATCTTTTTAAAAGGTTCACTGAATAATACCAGTGTGCTATAGCAACTGCCTAGGTTTTCAACAATTGTCAAAACAGATTCCAGTATCCATTCTACTCAAATATGTTAGAAGAAGATCTTAAAGCTGTCAGGAGTGTCATGTAGGTAACTTATAAAATGTAACCCAGCTGACTCCACCAGCTACAGAGAAATGGAGAAAACTGTGCATCAGCTCAAAGAGAAAAGACCCATCAAAGGAGCAGGACGAGGAGGAGATCAAGTCCAAGAACCAGCAAAGTCCCAGTTCTGTGCTCAGACATGATGGATTTTATCTAATAGGAGACTTCAGATCAGGATTCTAAAAAGATCAGGATTCATTCCCTGTAACAGTAGGTCGTCACCTGGATGCACCTACCCTGCTGCTCCTGGGACAGCGTTGCCAACATCAGCAAATAAAAATACAGGTACTCCACTTAACTCTGAATTGCAGATATATCAAAACAGGTTTGTTTTTGTATAAGTGATATAAGTACATCCCATTATTCATAGTGCATCTGCAATTCAAAATTACCTGGGCATCCTGTATTTTATCTGGCAACCTACACGAGGGTGATTAAAAAAAAAAAAAAAAAAGGCCCTGCCTTCCTGGAGCCAGTGTTTCAGGGCTGCAGGATATCAAGAACTAAAAAGGTAAACGTGTTGAACTTTTTAAGAAAGGCGTTCTTGCATACATTTCACCAGAAAGTGAAGTCGCTCAGTTGTGTCCGACTCTGCGACTCCATGGACTGTAAGCTCACCAGGCTCCTCCATCCATGGAATTTTCCAGAAAAGAATACTGGAGTGGGTTGCCATTCCCTTCTCCAGGGGATTTTCCCAACCAGGGACTGAACCCAGGTCTCCCACATTACAGGCAGATTCTGTACCACCTGAGCCACTAGGGAAGGTGCATTTCACCGATACACCAATTCTTAATCTATGTCACCTTACACATAACAACCACTTGAGAATAAGTTGCAGACATCATGTCCCTTCACCCCTGAAGACATCAGTATGCATCTCTTAATAATAAGGATATTTTCTGATGTGATCAAAGCATAAGGATAATATTAAGAAGATTTAAAAGTAATATAATATTATCCCCTATAGTAAACAGGGACTTCCCAGGTGGCTCAGACAGTAAAGAATCTGCTGCAATGCAGAAGACCCAGGTTTAATCTCTGGGTCAGGAAGAACCCCTGGAGAGGGGAATAGCTACCCATCCACTTCAATATTCTTGCCTGGAGAATTCCATGGACAGAAGGACCTGGCAGGCTACAGTCCATGACGTCTCAAAGAATCGGACACGACTGAGCAATTTTTCACTCACTAAACTCATTCACAGTTAACTAGAGCCCATATTTAAATTTCATCACTTGTCCCAATACTATCCCTTATGGCAACATTTTTTCCCAATCCAGGATCCAATCCAAAACTCCATGTGCATTTCGTTGTCATCTCTGCTTCCCCTATTCTGGAACCATTCCTCAGCTAATACAGTAATTGCAAGCCAGTGTGCTAAGTGCCGAGCTGGTCCTGTGCAGAGAGGGTATGGGAGCACCAGAGACGGGAAGGCACCTCCTGATTTGTCTACACACACACACACACACACACACACAATCTGCTCTGTCCAAGAACTGAGCAGCTCCTGAACACCACTAGCCATTTCACCTCCTGTGGAGTTCAACAAAATACCCCAGCATTTCCTATTTTAACTCTAGGAACCTTTCTCTCTCAATGAAAATGCTGGAGTATTTTAAAGAAAACCAGTAGCAGCAGCAATTCTTGTCCAGATTATTCCTACCAAAACTACTGCACCATGGTGACTTCTGTGTACTGTATCAGCACCTTGATATCAGAATCACACACAAGGTCCAACTTTGATTTCACAGCTCACAATTTCAATATTTTAACTGTACTCTGCAAATACCACAATAATCTGGAAAATTTGCTAACACAGCTCATTCCGCCGGTGAAAGAAAAATGTGAGAATAGGGAAGTTTTGTTTAAAAAAAAACCAACAAACAAGGACAATGGTAAAAGACTGTTCGTTTCCAACTAACAGTTGTTCAATGAAAGGTAAACGTGAAGATAACATTAAAGAATAAAAAGCAGAGCATAATTATTTGCTTGTTTAGCTGAGATATGCAAAAATACTCAAAGGTTTCCTCCTGCATAGTTTGAAGCTGGATAATAACTTTTCCAAAAAAATTATCTCTTTAGTAATAAAACTTAAACAAAAACTTAATTGTCACACATTTTTAAAGAATTCAGACCTGCCAATTAATGTACAGAACCCCTGTGGCATGTTTCAGTGGCTCCATGAACACTCATACCAGAATATCTGCAAGCAGGAATACAGCGGTCACCACACGGCATTTTATATAAGTTTCTCCAAATGAAATTCTTCAACACTGACATCTGAAGTCCTTCATACTAGAAGAGAATGCACTCAATGATCTAATCAATTAAAAGGATGAAAGTGAACACAAGTTGAACTTTGACAAGCTATAGCCAGGCTAACCTGTGGGGACTCTGGGCCATCAGCTATAAGTCCCAATTGAACCATCAGATCCAGGCCTTGGTCCAGGCCCAGAGGTGTCTGGTATTCATTAAGGGAACCATGTCATTATTTCAGCTCTTGCTAACAAGCAAAAATTCTGAAAAAGAACCCAACGTTATGTTTTCCTGGATCGTTTAAACTCCCACCTTTCTGAATTTTTTTTACATATAGTATTTTTTAATTTATTTTTAATTGGAGGATAATTGCTTTCAGTGTTGTGTTGGTTTCTGCCATACACCAATGTGAATCAGCCATAAGTATACATATGTCCCCTTCCTCTTGAATCTCCCTTCCAACCCCACCCCATTCCAACCCTCTAAGTTGTCACAGAGCCCCAGGTTGAGCTCCCTGTATTATACACTCTGAATTTTTTATCCTATTGTTTCTTTTTTCTTTTTTTTTTTAATTTTATTTATTTATTTGGCTGCTCTGGGTCTTAGTTGTAGCATGTGGGATCTAGCTCCCTGACCAGGGATTGAACCTGGGTCCCCTGCACTGGGAGCTCAGAGTCTTAGCCACTGGACCACCAGGGAAGTCCCTATCCTATTGTTTCAATTGGTCATTTCAGAATGCCATTTCACCTGGCATTTCTATAACAGGATGCAGCTTACAAAGTAATTTACACATACATGATCCCACTTCACTCTGGTAATAGCCCTGTGACTCTTATAAAGGTAACTCCATTTCACAGATGAGGAAACTGAGGCTCAGAGAGTTTAAACCATTTTTACATAGTGATACATTTCTAAGGGATGATACCAAGATACTACCCTATGTCTTCTGTAAAGGGACTGAAAAGTAACTGCATCTATTTCTCTTATCTGGCCTTTATCCTGTATTTCTTGGTAACAGCACTAGGATTATCACCTTGCTCTGTTTTACTATTCAACTATTATGCAATTAGATTTTTCTCACATCCAAGATGTAAGCCCCATATGGACAAGGGCTATGAGTTAAATTTCTTTGTATTTACTTATCCATTTTTTCAACAAAAATGTACCAAAATCACTTAAGTCTAGGCACAATATTCAGTGAAGTGAAGTTGCTCAGTCGTGTCCAACTCTTTGTGACCCTATGGACTGTAGTCCGCCAGGCTTCTCCGTCCATGGGATTCTCCAGGCCAGAATTCTGGAGTGGGTTGCCATTTCCTTCTTCAGGGGATCTTCCTGACCCAGGGATCAAACCTGGGTCTCCCACATAGCAGGCATATTCTTTACCATCTGAGCCACTGGGAAGCCAATAGTTGGTGCTGGAGGACTAAAGTTACTAAGACACAGACTAGTCTGGAGGGTGAACAATGACAAAGACTTGTGGCAAGTGCTGAAAAGGAGGTGTGTGCAGGGTGCCAGTGAGCCCTGAGGGGTCAGGAGACATTCTCAGGACAAGTCTCAGCTGCTCCACCACACCTTCGTGCAAAGGAACTGCTCCAACAACGAGTGAATGAAACCCCTCCTACAGGTAGTGGGGCAGTCATGAAATGACACCCAGTTCTCTGCTGGGATTTAGGGTAACGCCAGTGTCTGAGTCAGATCCTGCATAAACCAAGAGGACATTACCAGAACTGTGATAAAAACATGCCAAAATAAAGCCAAACCTTCCTACACTATAATTCTCTGCCATTTCAAAATATGAATGCTAATCATTCTCCAATGAAAACAAATCTGTGCTTTATGGTGACTAAAGAAACAAAAAAGGACGGAGTCTGGAAACAACTTTGAGGAAAGAGACCATCCCTTAGGAGACCAATGTAACAGAACATCTCCCGTGCCCAGCACAGTCATTCATAGTGGTGTCCATGGTGGCCAACTCAGTCATGGGAAAGTTGCAGGAGACCAAGGTCTAGGTCATAGATGGTCAGGAAGCAACTGGGTGGAGCAATAGCCCTTCCCTATAAGCAGGTACTCTTAGCTGACCTCAGTCTTATCAAATCTTCAACAGAGGGGCTGGAGTAGATAAGGTCTCTTCCATCTCCTTAATTTTATGCTGCTAGAAAATGAAATAAGTAGAACTCACTCTTAGACCAACTATAACATATGTTTTCCTAAACTAATCTTCAGAAAATGTCTACCATTTACAAACAACGGGAGAGCTTGTTTCAATTTACAGCCCTCAAGTTGGTGCTTTGCCCAATTCCAAATCCTAAGGAGATCCTGACCCAGCTCATCAATTGCTAGTTTGTCAAAGTCAAGGATGTCACGAGCTATTAGATAACACATTCCTCATCCTTTCCTCTCTGCAGCTTACCGAGCCTGTTTCCTTCCCCAATCCTGCCTGTTCAGACAGAGGCAGTAAAAGCCTCCCGTCCCATGAATCTTCCTAATAGGAAGGGAAATGTTTGAATCAATGCCTTTTACTTAATTTTTTTTAATGCCAGAGGAAAAAAGAAGCTGAGCCATATCAAGCTACATAGCATTAAAATGTGATAAATAAGAGGAACATTAAAATGGACAAGTGAAAAAGAATTCTTCCAAGACTGAATTTATAAAATGTTACTAGAACTACCATTAAATATCCTTAAGTACTTTTCTTTTAAACACCAACATTTTATTTATCCAAGAACTGGAAAAGATCCACAGCGTTCATACAGTGGCAAGCATTAAACACGGGCTTTTAGATTACAAACACCTCGGTGATCTCAGCACATTTTAAGTTTCCTCACCTGTAAAATGGAGACAAAATCTACTTTTTATTAGATACACGGTATTATATTACTTTGTATTATATACATAGTATTATGGTACTCTGTATTATCTACAAAGTATTATGCTACCTTGCTCTATATACATATATATACACAAAATAATAATAATTCAGAAACCAGTTATTAACCCAGAGCTCAGCTGGTGCTTTGTGATGGTTCACTTTGCTGTACAGCAGAAACTAACACAACATTGTAAACAATTATACTCCAATAAAAAAAAAAATAGAAAAGAAACCAGTTATTAAGCACTTACGATGTGCTGGACTCTCAGTAATAATACGCACATTACCTCATTATTACAATAGATTGCATTTAATTTTCACAACCATTAGTTCTGCATCTTTATATCATTCATCTATTCAATAATTTGTGTGTGTACGTAGCTATCTGCACAGTGCCTGACAGATTCAAAAAAAACGGGGGAAAAAATAAAAGGTCCCCATTTCCATACAAAGAATATCCTATTGTCACTTTTTATTTATTTATTTAGACAGTGTCACATGGCTTGCAGGATCCCAGTTCCCTGACCACAGATTGAATTGGGGCCAAAGCACAGACAGCCTAGAGTCCTAATCACTAGGCCACCAGGAAACTCCCCTCTAGTCACTTTTAGAACTACACAGAGAGAACAAAACAGATTTGAAGACACAGGCTGTATTTACGATTTACTTTGCTAATAAAAGACGGACACACTCAGAACTCATCACCGTTATTGTGTGACCCAAAAGAAACGAGACTGAATTGGGTTCATTACATCTCTTTTTAATTATGGTGACCCTAGTCTTCATAGTGACTTAGCCTCACCTCAATGCCTACTTTAAAAAAGAACAGAAAATCCTTCTGTTTTGTATTTTCTAAGCAAAGCACCACAAATCTGTAGCCCAGGAGGAATACACTGGAAATCACTTGAAGAAGACTTTTAAGACCACCCTCGCTCATTCGCTACTTCATTTACTCATATTCTCTCTCTCTCTCTCTCTCTGTTTCTCCTCAGCTCTAGATAGTTTTGGATAAGTTTGCTTATCTTTATTCCTGATTCACAGAAATCATAGAATCTTAAGGTTAGAAGCGACTCTGGAGGTCACTAAGAGGCCAGGCGTTCTTTCTAAAGAAATACATACTGCGTCCCTGCAGAGAAGCAGCACATGGAGGAGTTCTGAAGCCGAACTGTTTGTTTCTTCCCTGATGAACATAAAAATGACAGTTTCCACCTCATCTCAAAGGGTTGCTGGGATGAATAAAGGTGATAATGTACGCAAAGAATTCAACAAGAATTCACCTGGCACAGAGCAGGTGCTCAAGAAATAGGAGCCCATCTTACTTAGAAGTGTTATAGCCATCATGCCATATCCTAATGTTTTGGATCATGATTCTGTCATCAAGGCCTGAGCCACCTCTTTGGGTCCACCCACGTATTTCATAACTACACCTTCTCAGCTCAGTTTTTACCCCCGTCCTTGCTGTGGCCGCCAGCTTCCAGCAGCTGTAACCTCGCAGCACCCCACCTCCGGCAAACCACTGCTCTCAGCTCTCCACCTTGGGGGTCCTCCGACACCACAGCTGGGACACAGTCGGCAAGGCCAGCACTTGCACGTGTACAAACCTGGAGGTGCAAGGACTTAGTGCCCTGGGGCAGCTCTTGACCAAGGAGAGGGGAGCCCATTGATAAAACACCCACTGTGTCTGTCCCTTCTGAGGCACAGACTACCTGGCTCCTCAGAAGGTCCCCAGAGCTCACGACAGTGACTGGCTTGATCACATAGGCTTGGGCCAGCTTCCTCTCCTTCCTTGTTTCTCTCCTCCCCAGCCCCACCCCTGTTCCCCAAGAACACTGCCCAAATAAACTACCTGCATGCCAGCCACTGTATTGGACTCTGCTTTCTTGGGGACTCCAGGCTGTCACAGTCAACAAGAATAATGATGTAGGACAAGTGAGCCCCAAGGCACAGCACCAAAGACCTCCCATAAGGCCAACATCGGAGGTCATTCTAAGGGCACACAATTAGCCTCTCATCTAGCCCCCAGGTCTCCATTTTACTCATCAAGAAGTGAAGGGTTTTGTCAAAGGCTATGCTGATACTTAGATATGGGATACCTACCAGAATTCCTGTAATCTGCTCAGAATACAGAAGTCTCTCCGTAAATAAAAATGTTATCTCTCTTCCTTTCCTATCCCCCATCAAAAGGGAAATGACATGAATTCTCCATGACCCAGTCTTCCTATTCTTAGGAAAACCAGGCTGCCTCCTATTTCCTCATCCAAATGTTCATACATTAAGTTCCAGATATTTTTCTGGTATCTCCCACAAAATCACCGCTGACCTCACGTATCCTTACGAGGTACAGAATTTGCTTTTTTCCTCCATTTCTCCTTTGCAGAGACATCATTATTTGTGGAGGCTTCTGATGATTCCCCTCTTATTCCTTTACAACTCTAGAAATCCAAAAGTGGTTTTTACATTGCCATTCTAGGCATGTATTTAAATCACATATTTGGTGCACATACTAACTCAGATAGAAATGTACACAATGAAAGTCCACATTCTATATGTATTTATGCTGTGCACACAAACACTTGAATTCTACTGACAGATCAGGATAAGCTGCTTTAGAAATTCCAATGATTGCGCTTATTGCGCTTCACAGGAGTATGCTGGGGAAGTAGGAAGAGATCTCTCCCATCCGGTCTCTGGGATTAACACTCCTGCTCTTTCCAGCTCAGCTTTAGAGTCCATAGCATCAGCAAAAAATGAATCTTTCCTGATGCCTCATTTTCCATGAGACACTGACCATTGGAATGCCTGGAAATTCCAGCAGGGTTATGGCCAAAAAGCTTGGGAAATGCTACAACAGAGCCTAGCTCTGCCTTCCTCAATCTCAGACTCAATTCAGGTTGACTGTCTCTGAGCTTGGGGAAATCAGAGATTTCAAACTGCTCCTTGGAAAGTTAGTGTTGGGGGTGGAGATGGGATTTAGGAGGCAGAAACCATTGACTTCCCATAAGGTTTCACATAAATTTTCATTTGCAAACAAAAATCCGTGATACTCATCCATAAAACTTGAAACCCAATGTACCAATTACCTCTAAATTACCTTTCACCTCTAATAGACAATGATCTTTCTACTCAAAGTGTGGTCCACAGACCTGTGGCAGTAGTATCACCTGTGAGTTTACTAGAAATGCAGGTGCTCAGGGCCCCTTATAGACCTCCTCAATAAGAATTTTCAGTTTAACAAGATCCCCAGGCAATCTGTATGCACATTACATTTTGAAAACTGGCTTAAGACACTTTTAATCTTTTCCTGTAAGTGTTTAAGATGCTTCTTCTTAATGCTAGTTCTGATCAAAGTAACATATTAAAGTATTCTACTGAAAGAAGCCAAGAAAACTAAGTCTCATAATTTTACAGGCAATTTTGGGGATAAAAATTTGGGGTGGGCTGATGTATTATTTTCTTCCTTTAAACATGTTAGAAATCTGAGGAGTATTTGGATTACCCCTTCTTCTATTAAAGAAGATATTCCTGATGGACAATATGCACCAGGCTCCCCTCTTTCTAATGAACTCCAACTCATCCTTCAAAGGCCCAGGAAGCCTGCCCCTTACATGGCCCAGCAGACACCTCTTATATGTGTGGTTTTCTTAATGAAACGCTCATTAAAAGTACTAAAAAGGCAAGAATCTCATAAGCTCCAAAGCTGCTTGTTCCAAATAACCGATTCAAGTTTACGTCTTTTATCCGTTACTTCTTGGATGACCCAACCCATCCCGTTCCCTCCCCTTCACTAGAGTCCAGTTTTGTTCTCTCATTGGAAACACAGAATTTAGCAACTCTTTATGGTCTAGTCATTATAAATACAGATCTTTCTCAGCTTATAATGGGACTACCTCCTGATACACCCATCAGGAGCTGAAAAGGCATTCATTACACTTAACCCACCTAGCTTAGCTTTGCCCACTTGAATGTGCTCAAACACTTACATGAACCTACAATTAGGCAAAATCATCCAACACAAACCCTATTTTACAATAAAATGTTGAAAATATCTCATGTAATTTCTTGAATACTGTACTGAAGGTAAAAACCAGAATGGGTCCCAGAATGGTTGTAAGACTATTGGTTGTTTTCTCTGGTGATCGTGTGGCTGACTGGGGGCTGCCACTGCCCGGCATCACCAGAGAAGAACATAGAAAGATCACTAGCCTGGGAGAAGATCAAAATTCAAAATTCCAAGAATGAGTTCTATCGAATGCACATCGCTTTTTGAGTCATAAAGTCTAAAAAACTGTCTAATTCAAACCACCGTAAGTCAGGGATCATCTGTAAATATTACACATTGTTTTACCTCCACAACTCGAGTGTAAGATCCCTGAGGGGAACCATCACACCTATTTCACCTCCGGACACAGCTCCCAGCACTTGGCTGCAAGACTTGGTGAATTATGTGTACCAAGGAACTTGGTCCCACAGTTTCTTACCAGATACTCTTCTCTGGGTACCATTTAACAGTTTAATCTATAGTAGAAAAGAAACCACTGAATCATTTGATTGCCTTTATGCCCCTGGTAAACCAAGGCAAGGAAAACTGTATTAAAATGATGGGACCTTGGTGAGAACAAAACCCTAGAATTAGCTTAGGAGTCCTAAGGAGTGAAATGAAAGTGAAGTGTTAGTTGCTCAGTCGAGTCTGACTCTTTATGACCCCATGGACTGTAGCCTGCCCAGCTCCTCTGTCTATGGAATTCTCCAGGCAAGACTATTGTAATGGGTTACCATTCCCTTCTCCAGGAGAACTTTGCGACCCTGGGTTCGAACTCAGGTCTCCTGCATTGCAGGCAGATTCTTTACCGCCTGAGCCACCGGGGAAGCCCAAGGAATGAAATGCTCCTACATAACAGCAACAGGTTCCTCTGTGCTCCGAGCTGGCTCTTGGGGTACAGGCTGCAGGACAAGGCCCACACCCTGACTGGTTAACCTTGAGAGAAAGCTTGGCTTCTCTTCTGAAAGTTCTGCTTTCCTTAGGAGATTCCTGCCTCAGGCAGCTTCCACAGAAGCAAAAAATAGCTCAGGAGAGACCTCTGATTCTGCATCTTAATCTATGTGACTCGGATGAACTCAGACTTGGAAGGAATGATTAGAAAAGATGGAAAGGAAGGAACAGGCTAAAAACTCAGAGTAATTATATGTTTAAAAGAAAAAAAGAATTTTTATGAGCACCACAGCTTTCCTAGCAAATGAACTACATAAGGCACTTCCCTCATGGATGAAAACCTTCAAATTTCTCCTCAGGTCAAGGAAGAGAGGTATTTTTTCTTCTCTAGGGTTGTCAATTCATATTAGAATTAAGCTTCTGCAGGATATACTGGAGAGTTTTCAGTTACCTCTCAGTGCTTCTGATACTCATTTCACTCTCATTTGTTTATTTAAACATAAACAAACCAATTTGACTGCTGTTAAGTTTGTCTGCCTTCTAGTTGCTTTGATGGGACCTGTTTATAACACATGCTCATCTGCTGAAGCCTTTGAGCATCCAAGCTAAACAACCAAATCCAGCTTATTCACAAGATCACAAATGTGTGTGACCGGCTCCCTGTCATCCCAGACCAACCAAATAAAAATTACAACACTCAAAGTAAAATGTGTCTCAGATATAAAGTCCCTATACATTTCGTTCCACAAAATGATTTCTCATTTTCATGTTCACCAACTAAAGGGGAAAAGTGTTGACAAGTTATTTGGGAAAATTGATTTCAGTGCTGTGTTTTTTAGGACCCAACCTGACGCTGACAAAGATTGAGGGCCAGAGGAGAAGTGAGCAACAAAGAATGAGATGGTTGGATGGCATCAGTGAATCAATGGGCATGAGTTTGAGCACAACTGTGGAAGATAGTGAAGGACAGGGAAGCCTGGCATGCTGCTGCAGTCCATAGGGTTCCAAACAGTCAGACACGACTTAGTGACTGAACAACAATAATGATATAGAATAGAACAATACAGCTAAAATACAGGAGGTGGAACAAAGTGCTGTGTGTTAAGTCACTTCAATCGTATTCAACTCTTTGAGACCCCATGGACTGTAGCCTTCCAGGGGAGGGATTCTCCAGGCAGGAATACTGGAGTGGGTAGCCATTCCCTTCTCCAAGGGGTCTTCCCGATCCAGGGATTGAATCTGCGTCTCTCGCATCTCCTATACTGGCAGGAAGGTTCTTTACCACTAGAGTCATCTAAAATATAGGAAGTGGAACAAAGTAGATATATCTTTTCAGGGCTCCAACTCATCTTTGACATCATCCAGATAATCCTTTAAATAAAAGCTGTCTTATTAGGAAAACATTATTTATATAAATTCCATATTAATACAGGAAAATTTAAACCTGGGGAAAAGAATAGGTCCTCACTGAATTGTTAACAAGTAGCTTCCAGACAATAACAAAGTTTTGTTAGCTCCCTTCTACAGGCAAGCTATGGTTTTTCCAGTAGTTATGTATGGATATAAGAGTCAAACTGTAAGAAGGCTGAGCAATGAAGAACTGATGCTTTCGAACTGTGGTGCTGGAATAGACTCTTGAGAGTCCCTTGGACAGCAAGGAGATCAAACCAATCAATCCGAAAGGAAATCAACCCTGAAATTCATTGGAAGGACTGATGCTGAAACTGAAGCTCTACTACTTTGGCCACCTGACTGACTCACTGGAAAAGACTCTGATGCTGGGAAAGACTGAAGACAAAAAGAGAAGCAGGTGGCAGAGGATGAGACAGTTGGTATCACCAACTCAAGGGACATGAATTTGAGCAAACTCCAGGAGACAGTGAAGGACAAGAAAGTCTGGCATGTTGCAGTCCCTGGGGTCACAGAATCAGTTATGACTTAGTGACTGAACTACAACAAAGACTCAGAAATTAAGTGACCAGCCTAGCCTGATTGATTTCAACATTCATACTCTAGGAATCCTCTAGACATAGTCCCTCCTATGGATATAAATAAATGGCCACCTGATAATACTTTCTTTTCCTATCTCAACCCTTCCTTCTCCCCAGTACAGCAATGCTAAGGGCAACAAAGCTGCCTTGGGCTGATGACACCACCATGTAGCCAGAATGGAAATCTGCCTCACTTCTCCCATGTTCGCCTTTCAGAAAATCATGCATACATTAGAAAGCTTTCCCAAAAGTGTACACACACACACACACAAAACCACTTTCATCTTTTAACTCTCTTCCTCTTTCCTGATTCTCAGGACACCTCTGCCTAAAAGTCTTCTTGGGTTCTCTACCATCTCTGTAGGATTAAGTCAAATTCCTTAGTTTGCAAAGTCCTGCACAAACATCACTTCTGTTTTAACTTCTGTCTCTTACAGCCCAGCATTCTACAGCCTTCCAACCACTAAGAACTCATTATTTCTTGCATACAACCAGGCCCTTTCATAAGACAACATTTCTATGAATGGTATCTCTTCTGCTTGGAAAACAGCTTCATGCCTGCTCTGTACAATTCTCTTTATATATTAAACCAACTCCTATTCACCCTTCAAAATTCAGCTCAAGCTATATCCTCTGCAGTGGGGTTTTCCCTGATTGCCTCAGGCAATTACTTGTATGTTGATAATATTTCCAGAATCCCCACCCCACCACCCTTTTTATTGCTATGCCTCTGCACCTGTGATACGGTATTAGTCATTTACTCAACACTGGGTATCCATGGACCAGGCATTGGAATATAGCAAGTTACCTTTGCATTCCCACTGCATGACACAAGGCCAGGAAAGTAGTAGGCAGTCAGTAAATGTTTGTTGAATGAAAAAGCAAAAGAATGACAAACAAGATCTTATCCAGGAAATATCACCAGGAAAGCCCATACTCTTTTGCTTTCCTTTTACTCAATTTTGACTTAAAAAATAACTCAGATGCAGCATACCTCTACTACGGAAACCAAAAATCATAAAAAAAAAATAGAATTAACATCTTTATTCTCTAAAGAGAATAAATACACCCACAAGTCCTTTTCATTCTCCACCATTAGCTTTATCTCCAACATTACCATTTCAGGTAATCTTTTCTCTTGTATTTATTTATAAATACAGTAACAATCCTTTTGCCATTTATTTATTACAAACATGCAATTTCTCCACAAAATATGAACTGCTTGGTTAGTTAGTAAGTCTGTGGATTCACTTGTGAATCTCCATTTATTATACTATTTCCACTGGAAAATATATTTCAAGTTCAAATGACAAAAAGTCATACACCAGTGCCACAGAATCTATTTTTCTCTGAAGAACTGCAAGTAAAGTCAACAGGTTCCATTTTTAGGTATCAAATGACATTTTAGCATCAGAAACAGTCATCTACATACTGAGACTGTTCAGAACTCACAGTGCTAACCTGTAACCTAGGCTGGTGGCTGAAGGACGCATATCTGAGGTTATGAGGGTTCTAGAAACAACCTTCTACCTCAGAGAGATGATCATGACCAGTAACCACTGACTACATCCAGAGTGAAACATACATCCATAAGGACTAACTAAAGGATGTCTTTGGATCTCTGATGACTATGAACCCGAGGCAAAGGATGAACCAGTGAACCTCCAGCATCTCAATAAACACTAGATTTAAAAGAACAGAAAGTCAGTATCAAAATACATTCCACAGATTTCAAGTAAATCATGTTCAACGTGAAGGATTATCTCCCTATTTAAAGTTAGTCCTGGAGAAAACAAAGCCAAGTGTATACTAATTTTGTTATACTGAGATCACACCCCAGATGTGAATTTCATTCTCATTTACCAAGTTTTTAAATCTCTCAACACCAGAAGAAATATGTGTGTTTGTTTAACTCATAATTACAAAATAAGGTAAGTGATATATGAGGATTTTGGTACAGGAAAAATCAGCCAGCCAACGAATGAGTCATTCTAACAGCCTAGTTTTCTGAATGGGTAATAGCTTTACATACCAAAAAAGCTTTGGAGGTTAATTACCTTGAATGTTAATATTTCCAGTGTTTATGGCAGATTTCCCTTCTTTCCCAAAGAATGTATCTAAAAATGTATCTTTTTTGGTCATTTTTTTGGTCCTTCACTCTCATTAATGGTAAATAACAATTATGGACTTAGCTAATTACAAAGTAATGTCTGAAAGGCCAGTTGAGAATCCCTACTCTAATATTCCCAAACTTCAGGGCTTTTGCTCCCAATTCTTATATTTAAAGTTATAATTTTTCTATTTCCTAGTTGTCAAACTGTCAGGGGTCAGTTTTCACAGTTGGTTACAGCAACTCCTCACCCCATTCTAAATTGTGCTACCGTGTATTTGCTATGGATCATTTGTCAAATAAGAATAAAAAAGACTGTTATTTAAAATAAGAGTAAGTTCTGAAAGAGGGTCTGAAGTATTCTCTCAGACTTTATGCCATCTATTTCAGTTGCTGAGTAGGCATATTTGCCCCTTTCTTGGTTCTTGGCTAGGTTCCAGATACTTAAGAGAGCTGTGCTCCAGACTCAGGCATTCTGTGACAAATCTTATTGCTCTTTATGATCCTCCTCCTAATGCAGATGTAAACCAAACTATCACATGACCTCACTAATGAATTTCTGTACTTGCCAAACAACAAAACAAATGCAAAGTTTCCAAGGAAGCAAAATATTCAGGTTGAAAGATAAATCCAGAAGCTGGAAAATGGTCCCTATCTTACATAATAGTTACAGTTTCATATATTTGCAGCATTTAGCATCATGAACAGGTAGGTAGCTTACACAAGTAAATATGGTTAAAAAAAAATGTAGGGGAAAAATTACCAAATGATTTTTTAAACTCACAGAAGTTCAATTTTTTTCTGAGTTTATTAAATTATTAGATACTTAGGCTAAGAAATTTCTTTTTAATTTCACACATCTATTGACTTCACTTACTAAACTGATGACCGCTATACTAGGAAAAGTCTTCTCTTTTACTCAAAGGCAAAAATGGTTGCTCTAATGTGTGAGTAACCTAAAGGTTAATATCATTGTTTTAAACAGTCCCTACAAGCACTGAGGTCAAGCATTCAACACAAATTAATGTACTTAAATTGTACTTAAAAGTTTATATGACCTTGTTCATCAAACCTGAGAAAGCAAAACCAAGCAGGTGATCCAGGCTACCCTGTCACATTGAGAATGGGAGTAAAGAGAGTAGGTCATCAGCTATCCTAGTTATGTTTCCACACCCTTATGAAGGAGGCTGGTCCTCCAGCTATTTATAAAGACAGAACTGAAGGGGAAGGGGGCCCTGCCATCACCACCCTTTCGAGTAACACCCAGGGTGGGCTGTTAGGTTAAGGCTGAATCCCCTGGGGCCTTGTGGGCTTTCCCTCAGAATGGCCCACCATACTAGGCAGCCCTGTATTCTTTGGGTGCAGTCCTGTCTGGTCAGGAAAAGGCCTGTGAAGATTTCCAGTGGTCACTGCCAGCCTATGATTCTATATATGGAAACATCCCATCCTAGTGTGTCCAGCACTGTGAGCACCACACCAGGGAGGAGGAGTGAGCAGCAGACCAGCCTCCCTCTTGCGGTCCGCCAGCACACTCACTTTGGTGTCTCCCAGGCCCTGCTGCCCTGAACTGGACCTTGTCATCAAATGGCAGCCTGGACCTCTGCTGAGTCTTGCAGGCTGGCGGCTCTAACATGGAACAGCTGGAAGAGGACCCTGCATTCTTTTCTCTGCATAAACACTGGGGGCTCTGTTCACCCTCCTGCTGCAGCATGAACTAAAGAATTTCCCCATCCCAAATTACAACCGACAGACCTTTCCCCAACCCCCACCCTCACCCCCTACCCCCAGCCCCGGATATAATTCCAGTTTGTCACCACCCATGCTAGCAAATAGCAAACTGCTGAATATATCTCAGTATATTCACTTTCTATACTAGTTGAGGTGTCTGTAAATACACTAGCAGGGTAATAGGAAACAATTCTGTTATGTTCAGTAAAGTTTCCTGACAAAAGCGTTAAAGACCCTGATTCATGCCTGCTCCCTATGAGACCCTTTCTATAAGATGCGTATCAATATATATAAAGTCGTGATAGTTAAGTGTAAGCACGTAGTATATGAAATGCAAATATCATTTTAATAGTCTGTAGCGTCACCTACAAATTATTCTGAAAACAGAGCTCTAAAATTGGAATATCGGTGGAGAAAAAAAAAATGAATGTAAAATTGGGTTTTCATATATTCCTCATATAGCCTAATCATAGCTCAGCTTCTGAAGGGCAGTCTCAGGCTTCTTCATGTGTTGCTGAAATCCAGAGAGCCACGTTGCCCAAAAGGAGGAAAGAAAAAAAGCCCAGAAAATCCAGACTCTACGTGACCTGACTTAATTATTTCCCAGGAAACTGCATGAGAGAAAAATCAATCATTCATGCTACCGTAGCTACCACACGGAATGAACTGAAGGAGTTGACAGTGAGCAAAAACACCCGAAGCTGCCAGCGGAGGTAAGTGGGCGGCACGGCCTGGCGGGAGAGATGCCAAGGACCCGGGGGCCGCGGTGGTTCGGTCCCCAAGGACCGGCGATCTGGGGCGGGGCCAGGCCCGAGGCTGGGCAGCGGCGGTTGGGGGTGGGGAGGGGAACCGGGACCGCGGGACGGCGGCGGCGGCCGTGCACTTACCCGGACTGTTGGCCTCGCCTTCGAGGACGTGCAGCTCGGCGCAGTCGGCCAGCGAGTGCTCCAGGCAAAGCTGGAGGAAGCGGGCCTGGGTCTGGCTCACGCGCTTGAGCAGCGACAGCAGCGCAACGGTCTGCTCGCACTCGTTCCAGCCCTTAAACCAGCCCGCCAGCACCCCGACCTGGTCGCGAAACATCATGGTTAGGGGGCGGCCCTCAGTCTACAAAGCCCCCGGGGCGCCCCAGCCCGCCCCGCCCGCCCCAAAGTTTGGCGGAGCCGCAGCCCCGCGGCCGCCGGAGACGCGTTCCCGTTCCAAGGTGGCTCTGGTGCCCGGACGCTGCAGGTACTGCCTCGGCTCCTGCCTCTCTCGTCTGGTTTCAGTTACGTTCTGGTGGTTCTGGCTGATTTCCCCAGAGATGATGACAGACAGTAGCACGGAAATATTTCTTTTTTTAAAAAATAACGATTAAAAAAAAATTTCCCCACAAGGCACACAAACTGAATGAAGAAGGCTCTCTTTCCCCCTCCCCTCTTCTCGCAGCTTCGGGATGGTGATTTCCGGCGTCCCGGGGTCTCTTCCCCGCTGGGCAGCAGCTCGGACCCTTCACACCCGCATTCCCGAGTGGCGATCACCACTGGAAGGAGAGAAAAGGCTGCAGTGAGACCTCGGCCAGCGAGGGAGTGCGCCGGCGAAGCTAGTGCATCTGAGGGGGCGGAGGGGGGCGCGCCGCGGGGTCTTAGTCCCCCAAATTCCGGCCGCCCCCTCCGCACCCGGATGCTGGAGAGGAGCTATTCCCGTTCTGGGAAAGGCAAGAAGCCTCCTTCCCAGGTGCGTGAGGAAGACCGCACGGCTTCCTGTTGCTGCCGCTGCGAACGGCTAGTGCTCCCCACACACCCCGCCCGGGGTGGCCTCGGGGGCTGTGCCTGCAAACGCCCGCACCAGCAACAGATCTTCCTCGCGCAGAAAACTTGCACTGCGGCTGCGAAGGGGCGCGGGGGTGGGGGTGGGGGCTAATGCAAAGCAGAGGCGGAGGCGCGGCAGCCCGAGTTCCTTCCTCCTCCTCCTCTCCCTCCTCCTCCTCCGCCACCTCTTCCTCCTCCTCCTCTCGGAGAAGCAGCCGAACGGCTGCAGCTCCATCTACAGCAACAGCCAGCATCTCCACCGCCAGGCGCCCCTCTGGATTTAGGCCGTGAGCAGCCGCGGCAGCAGCTCGAGACAAAAATAAACTCTCCCCACCCAGAGCTCAGCGCCCAGCGGGCAGAGGCGCAGCCGGAGCCTCGGCTCCCGCGCGCCGCTCGGCTCCAGCCCACCCGGGAGGTCTCTGAGGGTCCGCTTCGCCCTAAGCGATCAGATGTGTGCGTGCGTGTGCGTGCGCGTGTGTGTGTACTCGTGTGTGTGCTGTAGGCATCCTGCCCCAGCTCCCGCCGCCTACGGGCGGGTCCGGCCGGCCCAGCGCCTGGCCCGCGCGTCCCAGGCCGAAGTCGGCACGGCCACTGGCGCAAGCCGAACGCGCAGACAGTTGGTGCCCACAGCACTGCCTCCCCCGGCGGGCAGGGCGGTTCCGTGGGGACTGCGGCTCCGTGCCGCCGGCACACGCCCCCGAACGACCGAGAAGAAGAAAAGTTCGGTTTCGAGGGCTCCCCCAGTCCTAACCCTGTCCGGGTGGCCGCCAGCGGCGAAGAAGAGAGAGCCCAGCGACTCGGCCAGCCCTCGAGGGGCGGCTCGCTCTCAGCACCCCCGTTTCCCGGTTCCCAGAACTTCTCGAGCGGAGGCGGGGGAAGGCCCCCGGGAAGGGGACCCAGAGACCGCGGGCCCCTCGGCCTGGGGCTTAGGACAGAGTGCGCTCACCTCGGAGCGGCTCATCCCGGCGGCTCGGGGCCCCACGCGCGGGTCCGGGGCGGCTGTGGCTCTCAGCGAGGCTGGGGGCGCCCGGAGGGCGGGCTGCGGGCCATGCTGTCGGGGCGGGCGGCGCGGAGAGAGTGCGGCGCTGCGGGATCGGGCCGCCGCCGCCGCCGCTCCTGCTGCCTCCAGTGTAGGCTCGCGGAGGACTGAGCCGCCCGAGCCGGAGCTCCCCACATGCTACTGATTAACATACACCATTACATCATGGGCTTGGCAGGGAGCGCCCGAGCGGGGGGAGAGGAACCCGGGCGGCGGCGGCGGCGGCACGCGGGGGGAGTCGGGGGAGGATCCCCGGACCCGGCCGGCGGCGGGGGTGGGGGGAGGTGGATTCCTAAGTGGGGACCAGAAAAGGGAAGGGGAGCGGAGAGGGAGGAGCCAGATGGCGCAGAGGGGTCGGGTTGGAGGAACGGCGGGGCGGAGAGGGAAGAAGTTTGGGGAAGGGGAGGGGTCCAAGTGAATTCCTGCCCTCTGCTGCCTGCCTGTTCTGGAGGGGCCAGAGCGCTTAAGCAGCCCGAGTGCGGACGGGAGGGGACCCGGAGGGTGCTTGAGCGGGGGCGGTGCTGCCACCGGCTGCTCGTCCTTGGGAATGTGGTGCGCGGGCTCCGGTGACCCCTCGGCCCTACTGGGGCCCGAGGGTGGCAGAGACTTAGGGTCAAGGACGCTGGGGGTGTGGACAGGTTCCGGGGGTCGCAGAAGCAAAAGGCAGAGGAGACCGAGGGGTCGTATGCAGGGCTGGAAGTGCCTGGGCACCAGGCTCCGTGCGGCCCATGTCCTCTATGAGCGCGAGAAGTTCCCGGACTCCTCACCCCTCGCCCGGCTCGGACCTCAGATGTCCTTTGCTCTTGTGGGCGGCCCCGGCCCCTTTGGGGCCTCGCTCTCCCTTGGGGAAGCCGCCCGACTTTGGGGGCCCGCCGGGAAACTATGCCTGGCGCGCTGGCTGCGGCTGCGGCTCCGGCTGCGGGCCTGGAGCGGAGAGGAGCTCCGCCGCGGGCGGCAAGGAGGCGGGCAAGGCCACCTGTCAGCGCGTCTGCGTCGTCGCAGGGCTGGGCAGCCTTCACCTGGCCCTGCAGAGTGCGCGAGGCCTGGGCCGAGGCTTCAGATGTCCTCGCCGCGCGCCAGGGCGTGGGGTGGAGTTGTGGGGTGGGGGGTGCAGCGCTGAGGCCAGGCAGCACAGGGAGGTCTGGGAAGGTGGCCTCGGCTTGTCTCCAAAGTAGAGAACTGGTTAAAAATACCCTAAAACCTAAAAATCTCGGTGCCTTCTGATATTATTTGAATATGCACAAGAGGACTTGGTGACCAAATCCAGACTATTCCCCATGTTTTAAGTGAAAACACAGAGCCCTCGAACATTTCTCCAGCAACCTGTGGCTTTCTGTATGAGTACTTCTCAGACATTTGTGAAACGCATGCTTCAAATCCAGCCTCTTTACTCTAGCTAATACAGTATTTTTGAAGATAAAGTGTCTGAGATATTATCCACGGATTTAACACTTCCTTCTTTAACTCCAGCATATGTCCCTGGATTTTCAATCATTTCTTCCTTCCTCCCTCAAACCTAGTTTCTGCGCCATTTAGTTCTTGTGAGACACGTGACAGGACCTAACCATCTGCTGGGGTATTGAAAGGTCTGTGGAGCTGCAGAAATTTAGGTGTTACCATTAAAATAGGGTATGTGAATAATTTTCTTAAGCTCATTATTAGCCAGCCAGGAAAGGTATCTGCATAATTAATGAATATTTTACCCCCAAAACAAGAATTCTAGAGTCAATGTTTTAATTTTGTTTTGTCTTATTATTACAGAAGCAGGAAATCTTGACTTCATTTTCTCCAAAATGTTATTATCACTAGCTAGTACTTAGTAATAATCGCTATCAGAAAATGGGGAAAAGGTTTCCAGCACAGGCTATCTCAGTATACACCTTGCTATCAACTGCAAGCAAAACAGAAATTGCCCACCTGGGGCTTCCGGAAGCCTCCGAGAGTGTTGTTTGTTTGTTTGTTTGTTTTTTAAAGAAAGTGGGAAAGTCACTTTCATTAATTATTGTCACCTGCAGTTTACTAACTCAATAGTAAAACTGAAAAACAAAACCAACAAACCTTGAGGCCAATTGAATTCTATTTAAACTGAAGAAAGAAAATACTGCCACCTACTGGAAAAGGGTACTGCTTACAGCAGCCTTTGACCTAAGGAAAGATTTAGCTAATTTTTTGGCTATTTTTTGAAAAATACAAAGAGGAGCATCAATGAGTTGCCAACCTGTCTTGTTTTTGTGGGTTCACAATACTTGTGACTTCCCTTGCCTTTGGGCCTTTCCCCTAGTAGTGAAGATGAAATCCAGAGTGGAGATGAAACCCAGTGAGGCTGCTTCACTTCCTCACAGAGTAAAGTCACACTGAAGGAAGGAAACCGATACTCTCAGTTAAATATATATTTTTGTATTAAATACAGATTTTCCCTATTCGAACCTCGACCCAGTTTTTATGGATAATTAAGAAGTGGCTGTGCTCAGACACTCAGTCATTGAATCGGACACTCAGTCCAAATCCTTGCCGACTTCATGGACTGTAGCCCTCCAGGCTCCTCTGTCCATGGGATTTTCCAAGTGAGAATAATAGAGTGGGTTGTCATTTCCTCCTTCAGGGCATATTCCTGACCCAGGGATCAAACCTGTGTCTCTTACATTCCCTGCATTGGTAGCAGATTCTTTACCACTAGCACCTGGGAAGATTAAGAAGTGGCTAACAATTACTAAATACCCACATGACTTGGAAAAGGAGTTTTATTGCAAATTCTAACTTCCAGAGAATAGATGATTAGGCGGTAACATGGGAGGAGTGGGATTTTATTAATAGGTGAGCTAGAAACATGGCTGGCAGGGAGGGAAGCCCAGGAGACAAGCCCAGATCCTTCTCTGTACACTGTACTCAGAAAGGTGCAGAACTGATGTGCATGGAGGCAAGAATAAGCTATGCTGGCCAAGATGTAGAGAAGGATTTGACTATGAAAATATTAGACTTGGGTGACTGAACAGAAGTACCCAGCAGTGAGGAAATCTGAAGACTGATTGAAAGTGAGCCAAGCTGGCATCTCCTCAGATAGAACTCTGTATTATCTGCCGCTAGGATCTAGTGTGCTTCCTGAAGAGTAAGCACAGCTACAGTCGAGTAGTTTCTGTACTGAGAATCTTATTTAAAAATAATTATAATGCCTGCTCTTGTAAACGTGTTAGGAGGTCTGAAAATAACTGGCACGTTACTTTGTACATAGTAGGTACTTGATATATATTAGTTTTCCTTCTTTGTAGGCACAGAGTATGTTGATTTGGCTAATTTACATCTTGGGTCTGCCTCATAAAGAAACATGCTTTTTCATTCTTCAAAAACGTGCCCTCTCAAAAGCCCTGTAATAAGGCCTAGGAGAGGATTGCCAGGGCTTGAATTAGGATTCGAGGGGATGAAGAGAGCGATGTGGAGGAAGAAACGGCAGAACTGGTGACAGATGGAATGTGGGAAGGCTAAATCAGGAGTCAGGTCTGCTAAGATAGCAACAGTGAAAGGCAAGCTGGGTGAGGCCCAGGAGCCGTGGCTTAGGGAGACTAAACTTGAGTTCAGATCTCATTAGAAGGAGTTCAGAAATATCTCAGTGTTGGCAGGGGTACACATTCAGAGAGAAAGCCAGTATTCTGATAGCCCAGGGTAGAGAGCTAATGGCCAGCACCAATTTCCTATATCCCTAGCACCATTTTATGCCAGCACCAGGATCATGGTTGCTGACTCAGTTCAGTTCAGTTGCTCAGTCGTGTCTGACTCTTTGCGACCCCGTGGACTGCAGCACACCAGTCTTCCCTGTCCATCACCAACTCCCGAAGCTTGCTCAGACTCATGTCCACCGAGTCGGTGATGCCATCCAACCTGGGCTGTTGACTGGCCCAGAGTAAACCTGGCTGGACCAGCCAGTGGTAAAGTAGTGGGACTCTTGAGGAATCTGCTTTTGCTTTTCACTGAAGTTCTTACCACTCTCAGTATAGTTTTCAGATTTTCTTCAGTTCCTCAATTTAGAGGATTTTTCCAGGAAAAAAAAAGACTTCTTAAACCCAATGGTAGGAAAACTATCCATGATGACCTATAAAGTTGGGATAGGAGGGGAGAGGGAGGCTCAAGAGGGAGGAGATACATATATAATTATGACTGGTTTGCATTGTACAGCAGAAACCAACACAACGTTGTAAAGCAATTATCCTTCAATTAAATTTTCTTTAATTAAAAAACAAAAAAGGAATGCCACTACCCAAAGGCCATTCCCTGGTGGCTCATACAGTAAAGAATCCGCCTGCAGTGTGGGAGACCTGGGTTAGATCCCTGGGTTGGGAAGATCCCTGGGAGAAGGGAAAGGCTACGCACTCCAGTATTCTGGCCTGGAGAATTCCATGGACAGAGGAGCCTGGCAGGCTACAGTCCCTGGGGTTGCAAAGAGTCGGACATGACTGAGCAGTTTTCATTTCATGTCACTTCACTCAAAGGCCATAACAGATGTGATTAGTTACTCTTCAGGAGTCAAACAGGAATATGAATTGGATGGACTTGTTGAATTCATGAGGAAAAGATTTTTTTTAATTTTGGTAAAATATGTATAACATAAAATTTACCCTTTTAACCAGTCTTAAGTATAAAATTCTGTCACATGAAGTACATTCACATTGTTTGTACAACCATCTTGAAGTATCCATTTCCAGGTCTTTTTCATCTTACCAAACTGAATTTCTGTTAAACAATAAATCTTCATTCCCCCATGCCCTTGGTCTCTGCGAAGCACCATGTCTACTTTTTGTTTCTATGAATTTGTCTATTCCAGGTACCTCATAAGTGTACTCATACAATATTGTCCTTTTGTGTTTGGCTTATTTCACTTAGCATAATGTTTTCAAGCTTCATCCATATTATGGCATGTATCAGAATGTTATTCCTTTTTAAGACTGATTAATGTTGCATGAAGACAACTTTTGAGACAGCTTTCTCTAGAATGGAGTTTGATAAGAAAGGTGAACTCCAGTTTGTAGGGCGTATATTCAGGTAAATTGTCTTTTTGACTGATTTCTAAAGAGTATAATCCAACCTTACTACCTGGCACTTAAATAAAACACAAATTCAATTGAACCACAATTTCAAACACAAATGCAGATGGGTTCACACTTTTTAAAAATAAGCAAATGTGTGAAATTTTAAACTAGTTTTTTTACAGTAAAATATCTTACATCATAGATAAATTTGCAAATAAATATAGTCAAAAGGTGAAATATAACTGTTGTAAACTACTCCTATTTACAGGCTTTGAATAGGTTAGGATTACAAAAGTAGGAGCTTAAATCTTTTAGAGGGATAAATTGCCCTAGAATATCATGAGAGGAAAGAAAGCAAAAATTATTTGTCTAGAAGTAGTTGATTTAAGAATTGCCAGTATCTTTTCGAACTGAAAATGCACTTGAAACATGTCCACAGTTTTAAATATTAGGTTGGCACAAAAGTAATTGGAGTTTCGGACCATGAACTTTAAATCATCATAACTAGGCTCAAACACATTTTTATTAATTAAAATAAGAACCATTACAACAACACATTTTGGCAGTGAGAAATAAGTTTGTTTACTCCTATAGTGTAAAACTCTGTGCTTCAGGATTCAAGGAACTCTTGGAAAGCATTCTCTGCCTCCTACTGGTTGTAGAAGCATTTTCCCTGCAAAAAGTTGCTTTAAGAACTGGGAGTCAAGTTGGTAAGAAGTCAAGTGAATATGGCAGATGAAGAAAAACATCATAGCCCAGTTTTGAAACATTGATTGCTCAAGGCAGGCATTGTGGAGAAGAAATGGGCCCTTTCTGTTGACCAGTGACGGCTGCAGGCATTGCAGTTTTTGGTGCATCTCATCGATCTCTGAGCATACTTCTCAGGTGTCATGGTTTCGCTGGGATTCAGAAAGCTGTAGTGGATCAGAGACCACCAGTGACCATGATCTTTCTTTGGTGCAAGTTTGGCTTTGGGAAGAGCTTTGGAGCTTCCTCTTGGTCCAACCATTGAGCTGGTCATTGCAGATTATTGTACAAAATCCACTTTTCATTGCATGTCACAATCTGATCAAGAAATGGTTCATTGTTGTTGTGTAGAATAAGAGAAGACAACTTATTTGACAGCTTCAAAATGATTATTATTTTTTTTTATTATTTTTTTAAATTTGTGGTCAGCTCATGAGGCACCCACTTACCAAGGTTTTTCACCTTCCCAATTTGCTTTAAATGCCTAGTGACCGTAGAATGGTCCACGTTGAGTTCTTTGGCAACTGCTCGTGTACTGTAAGAAAGTCAGCTTTGATGATTGCTTTCAATTGGTCCTTGTCAACTTCCGATGGCCAGCCACTATGCTCCTCATCTTTAAGTCTCTTGAATCCTTTACAAAACTTCTTGAACCACCACTGCACTCTATGTTCATTTCATTAGCAGTTCTGGGCCAAATGCATTGTAGATGTCTTGAGTTTTCTCCACTGTTTTATGACTCATTTTGAACTAAAAAAAAAAATTGCTCAAATCTGCTTTTTGTCCAACATTATTTCTATAGTCTAATATAAAATAAACAGAAGGTATGTCATTAGCAAAAAAAAAAAAACATAAGCGAGAAATGGACGTTAAAATGATGTATAACCACATCTGTTTAAGAGAGCATTCCAATATCAAATGGCAATGTTCAACAATATGAAATAGCAATTACTTTTTTACTAACCTAACAGCTGACTTTTTTTTCTAAATTAACAAACTCCTCTTTATTTTTTTCTCCTCTTTATTTTTTAAACTTTTTATTTTGTATTGGAATATAGCTGATCATTTTTTATTTGTATGGGAGTATAGATGATTGATGAGTATGAAGGAGAATGAAAGAGCTGGCTTAAAACTAAATATTAAAAAACTAAGATCATGGCATCTGGCTCCATTACTTCATGGCAAAGAGAAGGGGAAAAGGTGGAAGTAGTGACAGATTTCCTCTTGGGCGCTAAAATCACTGTGGATGGTGACTGCAGCCTTGAAATCAGAAGATGTTTGCTTCTTGGTGAAAGGTACGACAAATCTAGACAGTGTGTTGTAAAGCAGGGACATCACTCTGCCGACAATTTTCTGTATAGTCAAGGCTGTGATCTTCCCAGTGGTCAGGTAAGGTTGTGAGAGCTGGACCGTAAAAAAGGGAGATAGCTGAAGAACTGATGCTTTTGAACTGTGGTACTGGAGAAGACTCCTGAGAGTCCCTTGGATAGCAAGGAGTCAAAACCAGTCAATCTTCAGGGAAATCAACCCTCAATACTCATTGGAAGGACGGATGCTAAAGCTGAAACTCCAGTATTTCGGTCATCTGATGCAAACAGCAGACTCACTGGATGCTGGGAAAGATTGAGGGCAGAAGGAGAAGAGGGCATCAGATGATGAGATGGCTGAATGGCATCACTGATGCAATGGATATGAATTTGGGCAAACTTTGGGAGATGGTGACAGACCAAGAGGCCTGCGTGCTGCAGTCAATCCACGGGGTCGCAAAGAGTCAGACACGACTGGGTGACTGAACAACAACATAGCTGATTAACAGGCTTCCCAGGGGTGCTAGTAGTAAAGAACCCACCTGCCAATGCAGGAGACATAAGAGACTTGGGTTTGATCCCTGGATTGGGAAGATTCCCTGGAGGAGGGCATGGGAACCCACTCCAGTTTCCTTGCCTGGAGAAGTACCCATGGACAGAGGAGCCTGGCGGGCTACCTCTATAGGGTCGCAGAGTTGGACACGACTGAAGCGACTTAACACGTACTTACTACTTAACAGGCAGTTGTGATAGTTTCAGTAGACAGCAAAGGGAGTCAGCCATGCATATACATGTATCCATTCTCACCCAAACTCCCCTCCCATCAACATGGAGCAGTGTTCTCTGTGCTATGCAGTAGGTCCTTGTTGGTTATCCATTTTAAACAGAGCAGTGTGTACATGTCAATCCCAAACTCTCCAACAATCCCTAAATAGCTGAAATTTTGTAATGTACACATCTAAAGTCATAGTTTTATAATCTAAACAAAGATCAGACTCCCCTTCTCCAATACTCTTTAAAGCAACCTCTCTGTGATGAGAACATTCCAAGACTGCTGGCACCAACTTTCTCTTAACCAGATACTACTGTTGCATAGGATACATTAAATATTGATTAATCCCACATTTTCCACATCCTTGAAATGTCCCTAGTTAGAAAATTTATGAGAAACTGCCTGGTTACACATTTAAATTTTATTGCAAAATTTCTCAGAGCCTTCATTATGCTAACGTTCATTGTGCTCTTCTGGAGAGTACAGTATATGGCAGGTCCTAAGAAAGCATCACTACGAACAAAGCTAGTGGAGGTGATGGAATTCCAGTTGAGCTATTTCAAATCCTGAAAGATGATGCTGTGAAAGTGCTGCACTCAATATGCCAGCAAATTTGGAAAACTCAGCAGTGGCCACAGGACTGGAAAAGGTCACTTTTCATTTCAATCCCAAAGAAAGGCAATGCCAAAGAATGCTCAAACTATCACACAGTTTCACTCACCTCACATGCTAGTAAAGTAATGCTCAAAATTCTCCAAGCCAGGCTTCAGCAATACGTGAACCGTGAACTTCCTGATGTTCAAGCTGGTTTTAGAAAAGGCAGAGGAACCAGAGATCAAATGGCCAGCATCTGCTGGATCATGGAAAAAGCAAGAGAGTTCCAGAAAAACATCTATTTCTGCTTTATTGACTATGCCAAAGCCTTTGATTGTGTGGATCACAATCAACTGTGGAAAATTCTGAGAGAGATGGGAATACCAGACCACCAGACCTGCCTCTTGAGAAATCTGTATGCAGGTCAGGAAGGAACAGTTAGAACTGGACATGGAACAACAGACTGGTTCCAAATAGGAAAAGGAGTACGTCAAGGCTGTATATTGTCACCCTGCTTATTTAACTTCTCTGCAGAGTACATCATGAGAAACGCTGGACTGGAAGAAACACAAGCTGGAATCAAGATTGCCGGGAGAAATATCAGTAACCTCAGATATGCAGATGACACCACCCTTATGGCAGAAAGTGAAGAGGAGCTAAAAAGCCTCTTGATGAAAGTGAAAGAGGAGAGTGAAAAAGTTGGCTTAAAGCTCAACATTCAGAAAACGAAGATCATGGCATCCGGTTCCATCACTTCATGGGAAATAGATGGGGAAACAGTGGAAACAATGTCAGACTTTATTGTTTTGGGCTCCAAAATCACTGCAGATGGTGACTGCAGCCATGAAATTAAAAGACGCTTACTCCTTGGAAGAAAAGTTATGACCAACCTAGATAATATATTCAAAAGCAGAGACATTACTTTGCCGACTAAGGTCTGTCTAGTCAAGGCTATGGTTTTTCCAGTGGTCATGTATGGATGTGAGAGTTGGACTGTGAAGAAAGCTGAGTGCCAAAGAATTGATGCTTTTGGACTGTGGTGTTGGAGAAGACTCTTGAGAGTCCCTTGGACTGCAAGGAGATCCAACCAGTCCATTCTGAAGGAGATCAGCCCTGGGATTTCTTTGGAAGGAATGATGCTGAAGCTGAAACTCCAGTACTTTGGCCACTTCATGCGAAGAGTTGACTCATTGGAAAAGACTCTGTTGCTGGGAGGGATTGGGGGCAGGAAGAGGAGGGGACGACAGAGGATGAGATGGCTGGATGGCATCACGGACTCGATGGACGTGAGTCTGAGTGAACTCCGGGAGTTGGTGATGGACAGGGAGGCCTGGCATGCTGCGATTCATGGGGTCTCAAAGAGTTGGACACGACTGAGCGACTGAACTGAACTGAAAGTTCCTGGAGCCCAGAACGCATTCTTCATAGGTCTTGTAGTACAGTGTTGCCTGGGATATGGTTTGGGAAATGCTGGGTCTGATAAAGCATTGATAAATTTATTTGTAAGGCAGCAATGGAGAAACAGACCCATACAGAACAGACTTATGGACACAGGGAGGGGGAAGAGAGAGTGAGATATATGGAAGGGCAACATGGAAACTTACATTACCATATATAAAATAGATAGCCAGTGGGAATTTGCTATATGTCTCAAGGAACTCAAACAGGGGCTCTTTATCAACCTAGAGGGTGGGATGGGGAGGGAGATGGGAGGGAGGTTCAAGAGGGAGGGGACATATGTACACGTATGGCTGATTATGTTGATGTTTTAAAGAAAACAACAAAATTCTGTAAAGCAATTATCCTACAATTAAAAAATAAAAATTTAAAAAGAACAAGGAAAACAATAAAAATGAAGAAAGAATTTAAAATTGTACCCACAGTTCAATATTGAAAAGCAAGTACTTTTCAGCCAGTGTAGGAAGGTGATTAGTGATTATGAGCACAAGCTTCAGGCAAAATAAAACAAAGCAGAACTGGATTCAAATCCTATTTCTACCACATAGTGGATGTGTGATATGGGCTATTCAACCTAAGTTGGTGTCAGTTTTCTATCTGCTGTGTAATTTGAGCCAGGTATCTAGGAGGCAATATCTAATTGTATCAATTAGTATAGCCAGGAAACAGAAACCACTAGTTATTTTTATCAGAGACCATGAATATAAAGAGTTGGTTGCTGAAAAGTCGAAAGAACTGAAGGTATCTCACAGGTAGCAATTGCAGGAAGCAGCTATCACCCAGTGGGCTGGGAAAACAAAGTGAAGAAGTTGGAATCATAAAAACTTAGAGGTTTGGAGGAGGGGCTCCTCAGAGCTAGAACTCAGGTCTCTGAGGAGGGGGCACTGCTAGGCTGGGGTCTGTATCCTCGAGGGGTTGAGGAGGCAGGTTTGGCAAATGTCGAGAGGACTGCAATCTGGTTTCAACTGTCACTCCTGGAATCAACCAGCAATGTCAAGGTAAAGAAGCGAGGCTTGAGTGATGCTCACAGGAACAGGAAGCTAGCATGAAGCCCACAGGAAACCAACAGGAAGGAGCAAATCCCTTCTTCCTCCTGTCTTCCAGTTTCCCTCTATTGTTCTAGTTTACAAAGTTTCATAGGGAGCCCGCTGACAAAGCAGAAATGTGGTTTGCTGAGTCCGACCGCAGCATCGGGCTTCACAGGTAGTGCAGTGGTAAAGAATCTGCCTGCCAAGCTGGAGAGGTGGGTTCAATCCCAGGGTCAGGAGGATCCCATGGAGAAGGGAGTGGCGACCCACTCCAGTATTCTGACCCATGGACAGAGGAACCTGGCGGGCTACAGTCCATGGGGTCACAAGAGTCAGACATGACTTATCAACTGAGCACATACACACACACACCAGCATCACAAAGCCAAATATAGAAGGGCTGGGTTTGCATCTGAGAGGGAATAACAATTGCTGGCACAAATACAAGGCTGCCGTCTATGGGGTCACACAGAGTTGGACACAACTGAAGTGACTTAGCAGCAGCAGCAGCAGAGCATCAGAAGTATATGACAGCTATTCCTCCTCCCCGAACCTGACTGACAGTCCAATGCCGTGGATTTGCAGAACTTCCATATGACCTATACAGTAAAGAGAGACAAAACTAAATGCCTGCAAGTTCAACTAAATAAGTGAAACAAGCCTAAATGTAGGCTTAACATCACAGCTCACACTTCAAACGCCTAAAACTGAACTCCTGATTCTGCCCCTTCCACCCTCCCCAAATGCATCCCCCCTCAGTTTTTTAAAAGTGCAACAAGGTTACCTCCCTGCTTTGACTCTCCAATGTCTTCCCACTGAAGTAGGACCATCCTGACTCCTGCTCATGACAAGTTCTGCTCCAACCGCATCCACATACCTCCTCCTCCTTTACCCACTTCCAGGCCCATAGGACTTTCTCTCTTCCTCTATCACCCAAGTTCTTTTTCATATTGTGCTTTTTGCTTCTTCCATCCAATATCCTGTGCCCAGGCTTCTGACAAGGCTGGTTTCCTCAACCCTTAGGGCTCAGCTCAATTGTAGGCTCTTCAGAGAGACCTCCACCAACTCCATCCTATCTGGTTACCTTGTAACTTGCTTTTTTCCTTCGGAGTATGCAGCATAAGCAGTATCATCTTATTTGTTAAATTTACTATTTATTGTTAGTCCCCTCCACTCATTCAAGTGAATTCCACAAGGACAAAGACCTCACGTATCGTGTTCATCCTCTAGCCCTAGCACCAAGCACAGCAACTAATCCAAATAAGACCCAAGTATTCATTAGATGAATACATGATGTTCTGAGTGTACAAACATGAATAAGACAGAGTCTTACCAGTTTTACCAACTGTTATCAACTTCACCCAGCCCACAACTAACAGTTATCCTAGACCCCTTGGACTTCAAGAAGATCAAACCAGTCAATCCTAAAGGAAGTCAATCCTGAATATTCATTGGAAGGACTGATGCTAAAGCTGAAGCTCCAATACTTTGGCCACCTGATGTGAAGAACTTACTCACTGGAAAAGACCCTGATGCTGGGAAAGATTGAAGGCAGGAGGAGAAGGGGGCGACAGAGGATTAGATGCTTGGATGGCATCACCAACTCGATGGAGTTTGAGCAAGCTCTGGGAGTTGGTGATGGACAGGGAAGCCTGGTGTGCTGCAGTCCATGGGATCACAAAGAGTTCGACATGACTGAGAAACTGAACTGAACTGAACTATGCCTCTCATCTCCATGATCCAAATTCATTAAGTCCTTAGGATCTTGCTGTTTCTCAACTGGATTACTGTAATAGTATCTCAATCCTGATTTTACCATTGTTAGTCTTCTCCCATTTCAAACTCTAAACTATCCTACAAATTTATATATTTATTCATAAGTAATTGACATGTTCTGCAGCTAATCCAAGATTAGTAAAATTTAATTTCTTATGCAGATAAAAATAAACATGAATTCCAATCTTTTCCCCACATTCCACTTTGTAGATCGCTATATTCAAAGCACTTCTAATACTGACATTTCTTAAATGCGTATCTGACTGTATTGCTCTGTTTAAAATTACTGCAGTGACTCTTCAGTACTTTTAAGATTTGATCATCTGAATTTTATCCTTTGGTTAATGTGGTGTATCACACTGATAAATTTGCATATGTTGAAGCATCCTTCACCTCCCTGGAAAATATTCCACTTGATCACAATGTATGATTCTCTTCATTATTGTTGAATTTGGTTTGCTAATATTTTGTTGAGGATTTCCATGTGCAAATGAATGAAGCTGAATCATATCATATACAAAATTTAACTCAAAATTGATTATTGACCTAGATGATAAAACTTAAAAAAAAATAGGATTAAATCTTTGTGACTTTGAGTTAGGCAAAGCTTTCTTAGATGTGACAACAAAACAGTAGCAAAAGAAAAGACAGCTAAGTTGGACCTCATAAATATTAAGAACTTTCATGCTTTAAAGAGCACCACAAAGACAATGAAAAGAGATCCCTCCATAGAATGGGAGCAAATATTTGTAAATCATATATCTGATAAAGGACTTGTATATAGAATATAAACCCTTAAAAGTCAACCTTAACAAAAAGTCAATTCAATTTTAAAATGGGTCATGCTGTTGCTGCTGCTAAGTCGCTTCAGTCATGTCTGACTCTGTGCGACCCCATAGACGGCAGCCCGCCAGGCTCCCCTGTCCTGGGATTCTCCAGGCAAGCACACTGGAGGGGGTTGCCATTTCTTTCTCCAGTGCATGAAAGTGAAAAGTGAAAGTGAAGTCACTCAGTCATCTGACTCTTAGCGACCCCATGGACTGCAGCCCACTAGGCTCCTCTGCCCATGGGATTTTCCAGGCAAGAGTACTGAGTCTAAATAAATACACAAATGGCTAATAAGCACATGAAAAGATGCTCAACATTAGCCATTAGGCAAGTGCAAATTAAAACCAGAGATATACTGTAGAATGGTAGTTGCCAGGGACTGGCATGAGGGGGATATAGGGAGTTGTTGTTTAAAGGGTGCAGAGTTTCAGTTTTGCAAAATGGAAGTTTTGGAGATCTGTTGTGCAACAATGTGATGTATTAACACTACTAAACTATACGTTTGTAAAGGGTAAGAATGGTAAATTTTATGTTATATATTTTTTTTACCCAATTAACATTTTTGATGCCACTTTACACCCACTAGAATGGCAATAGTAAAAATGTAATAACAAGCGTTGACGAGGATGTGAGAAAATTGGAAGCCTATTCATTGCTAGTGAGAATGTAAAAGAGTACAGCTGCTCTGAAAACAGTTAGGAAGTTCCTCAAATTGTTGAACATAGAGTTGTGATATGAACCAGCACTCCTTGTAGGCATATACCCAAGAGAAATTAAAACATATGTTCACATAAAAACTTGTAGCCAATGTTCACAGCAGCATTTTTCATAATAGCTGAAAAGTGAAAAAATCTAACTGTCCATCAACTGATGACTGGATAAATACAATGTGTTATAGCTACACAATGGGAAATTATTTGGCAATAAAAAAATAAAATGCTGATTTATTCTATAACATGGATGAACCTTACAACATTATGCTAAGTGTTGTTCTGTGGCCAGTTACAAAAGGCCGCATGTTGTGTGTGATTTCATTTGTGATTCTACATGTAATTACATTCTATTTAATGTCCAGAATAGGCCGGTGCAGTGGTGAAGAATCCACCCGACAATGCAGGAGATGAGACGGATCCCGTGGAGGAAGAAATGGCAACACACTCCAGTATTATTGAAGAATCCCATAGACATAGGAGTCTGGTGGGCTACCATCCATGCGGTGCAAAGAGTCAGACACGACTGAGCAACTGAGCATGCATGCACAGGCAAATCTACACTTTTTATTATAAAGAAGGTAAATTGGTGGTTGTATAGGGTTGGGGGAAGATGGCAGGGATTTGGGGTGATGGCTAAATGTACACAGGGTTTCTTCTGTGGGTAATTAAATTGTTCTGAAATTAATTGTAGTGGTGGTTGGAAAATTCTGTGAGTACATTAAACTCTTGAATGGGGGAATTATATGGTATTTAAACTGTATCTCTGTTAAGCCATTAAAAAGAAAAAAGGCAAAAAAACAGGAAAGGCCTTGCCGCTTTTGCCTTGTTTAGTAGGAACACTCACTCTTGAAATCCTGAGCCCCCATTTAAGGAATTTATCTTAAGACCACCTGGCTGTGACAAAGTCCAAGCCACCCGAAGAGGCCACAAGTTGTCCCAGCTCATCCCAGCTTTCGGTCATCACAGCCTGAGCACCACATACATAAGTGAAGAGCCTCCAGATGACTTTAGTCCTCTGGCCTTGAGTCACTTCAGTCATTTGGGTCTTCCCAATTAAGCTTCTAGACATCCCCATCCCTGCCATATCCTGTCCCAATACCTGACCACACCATCTGTGAGCATAATAAAATGGTGGTTGTTTTATACAACTCCCTTTTGGGATGGTCTATAAAGCCCATTCTTCTGATTTTCCTTCTACCTCACTGTTTACTTCTCATTGTACTGGTCCCCTGCCACCCCCAGTCTGCCCAAATGCTGGAGTATCCCCTCAGTCCATGGACCACTTCTATCCCCACGCTCAGTCCATCAGTGATCTCATGGGGACTCATGGCTTTAAATGCCATGCTGATGACATGGCATCAAGGTAAGATGAAATTTACCAGTCAGACCTCTCCTCTGAACCTCAGAGAACTATATTCACCTGTTTATTTGAGATCCCTACTTGGATTTCTGACTGGCATCCAAAATGGAGCAAAAACACAATAACTCTTTTCCTCCAAAACCACCTTTTCTCAATTGTTTCCATCTCAGTTAAGTGCACCTCTCAGCCTTGCAGTGGTTCAGGTGTCTTTGTCTAGATATACGCAGCTCACTTCCTGGTCTTCTACAGTTCTCTATTAATAAATCCCTGGTGAGGCCTTTCCTGACCATTGCATTTGAAGTAGAATCCTCACTTACATCTTTCTCATTACCAACTCACCATCTCAGCTTTGATTTTCTCCATAGCACCTAATTAACCTCCACTTGATACATGGTGTCATTTCCTAATTTGTCCTTCACTTTACTAGAATGTAAGGTCCATGAAGACGGGGTTTTGTGTATTTTTTTCTCTGTTGTATTCTCATGCTCACACAATGTGTAATGTCTTTGGCACTCAGTAATCATTCAGTTACTGAATAATTAGAGTTCAGGGAGCAAAAGAGATGAGATCAAGAATACAAGCAGTGTTGGCGCCAAAAGGGGATATAATATACTTCCTCTTTGGGGGAAGAGAGAAAAGAGTGTCTACTGGCTTTGAGTATGTAAACAAGATATTAACAATAATACCTGTCATACATGAGAGAATAGTATATGCTATGCCCAGGTCCAAGTACTTCACACACATATTAACTCTCAACACATATATTAACTCTTCATGCATATATTAACTCTCAACTCACATGTATAAAACTCTCAACAGCCTATAGGTAGGTTTTATTATCACTATTTTTATAGATGAGGAAATTGATCAGAGTGACTGAGGTTGAGTAACTTGTCCAAGGGAGAAGTGGAAGAGCTGGGATAAAAACTCAAGATATAATGACTTTAGTGTCTGTCATTTTAACCCGTCTTTTGAAGGTTTTTTCTGAAAGTGATATAGCAGTGGTGGTGTACAGAACTTGAGAAGAGTGGAAGAGAAATAGCTGTTGGGAGTTCAGTAGAGGGTCCATTAGGAAAACAATAAAAGGATTGTTGAGCAGCAGTGAACACCTGGGAGCAACTAAGCAAAGAAGTTTCTTAGTGGACTGTTAACTAGTTAGACCACTTGAACTTCTGTGGTAATAGCAGTAAAGAAGCATAATTGAGGTAAGCCAAGTATGTGAATTCCTGGGGCAGGTAGAGTGGAGAGATTAAGAAAGCAAGTTAAGATGATAACATAATATATTTGAAACAGTTAAGCAGGCAACCCAGGAGCAAGTTAATGAATAATTAGAATAGACTCGGGGACCCAGAAACTAGAGGTTGTGATGACAAGAAAGAAGATTCAGGAGAAATATAGGGAAATACAGAAAGGAATTCAGAGTTCAAAATCTAGGTAATGGAGTTCAGGAATTATCCAGTGAAACAGGGCCCATCTGAGGCAGATTCAATAGAGGAGGCTGCAACGAATCACCTCAACCCACTCTTCCTAAACCCCAGATTATCTATATTGATGCTTCAAATTCCCACAAGCCAAGACAAAACTCTTCATTCCACAATTAGTGGGAAGGCTTAAAAAATACAATAGTTCCAATGGGAAATAATTCAGTGATTTGTGTTGAGCCGTTATGTAACAGTTGTTAAGTTCCTCCCCTGGAGGTGGTTTAGACATTGTTTAGACATTAAGAACTCTCATAGGTGCCAAGCTGGGAAAAAATGGGTCATTGAAAAAGGAGGTGGCTAGTCACCTATTAGATCTGCTTAATGTATCCCTGGTTCAGATTTTTGGAAAATACCAACTACTCTATATAAACCACTTAGTGCATTTAGAGTTAGTTGCTCAGTCATGTCTGATTCTTTGCACTCCCATAGACGGGGGAGCCTGGTGGGCTGCCGTCCATGGGTTCGCACAGAGTCGGACACGACTGAAGTGACTTAGCAGCAGCAGCAGACTGTAGCCTACCAGGTTCCTCTGTCTATGGGATTCTTTAGGAAAGAATGGGTTGCCATTTCCTACTCTAGGGGATTTTCCCAATTCAGGGATCGAACTCAGGTCTCCTGCATTGCAGACAGATTCTTTACCATCTGAGCCACCAGGCAAGCCCGAAGTCACATTTCATCTAGTGGTCCAGTCAAATAAATTGCTTTTATAGATGCTCTCACAAGATGTCTCTTATTCATTGCCATTGGCAAATTATGGCATAAGCCTCTAAGAGTCAGTGTACTTGTTTTTAATTGATTATTTACCAGATTTCCCATATTTATTACTATTGAGGTTAGGAAAAACAATTATTTTAGTTGCAGCAAAGGGGAATGAAGGGCAAATCATCTTTAAGAGCTATGAAAAATGATGGGTGAATGGATAAACAAACTATGGTATATACATATACCAGAATATTTTTTAGCCTTAAAATAGACATTCTGATACATGATGCACCTTGAAGATATTATACTTAGTGAAATAAGCTGGACACCAAAGGATAAATATTGTATGATTTCATGCCTATGAAGTACCTAGAATAGCCAAATTCACAGAGACAGAAAACAGAATGGTGGTTACCTAGGAGCTGAAGGGACAGGTAATGGATGAGGAGTTACTGTTTGATGGGTATAGAGCTTCAGTCTAGGATAATGGAAAATGTCTGAAGATGGAAACCGGTGGTGGGCAAACAACGTGAAAGTACTTAATGCCACTGAACTGCATACTTAAGAATGGTTAAAATGGTAACTTTTATGTCATATCTATTTTACTACAATAAAAAAAGTTATGAAAAATAGCATAAGATTGCAGGTGGAATCTACCTAAGATGAGAAAGTAAGCATGTGTCTAGGACAGTTTAGGTACAAACAGACCTGTAAAGGGAAGCAGGATGGATAAGGATGTCAAAATGACCCCTGAGTAGTCCCCTGCAATTGATATACAAAGTGAAGTTCCCAGATGAACTGCTATATAGCTAGCCAACTGCAACAAGGACTGTAGCTTTTGACCACCGGGTTCCAGGCTTAGAACAGGGCTTAAGGAACATCTCAGTCAGGGATGTGCTTCTAATAAGGCATCAATGCTTCTGTTAGAGACAGATATTTTGAGGTCAGGAGCCTTGTCTGATTCTTTGTAGCTCAGACTCCCAAAAGGTATCTGGCCCCTAGAAGATATTTGTTACCTAGTTATTGAATACAGATGAAATTTGATTTGGTTTATAAAATGAAGAAAAAGTAACGTCTTTTTGAGAGTGCTATATTTGATGGGAATAAAATAATCTTATATAAACACAATGATGTAAAGATAAGGCATAATTTTTAATACAAACAGGACAAAATAAGGCTTGGAAATCTCCCTGCATGTCACAGTTTATTTGCCATGACATAATTTCTTAGTGAATTAAAGGTAATTTCCATTGAAGAAACAGGAAGCTCTGATTTACTTTATTCTTCTTAATCATCTTGGGAAAAGTGGGGAATGGGGCTTTTTTTGACTACCAGGTTCCTCAACTCCTAAGAGGGCGTAACATGGGATAAACAAAGTGATTTACTATTCAGAAGGACATGGGGTTAATCTGGTGTTAAAACACATACACACACACTAGAAAAAAATAGTTTGTTTCTTTTAGTGATTTTTCTGGCTCTGAAACCTCTCCAGTTTTGGATGGATTCTTTATGCAGGAGGAAATCTAAGGTAAGGTATTGAGAGTCTCACAGATCTTCCCTAGTAGGTCACATCCTGCTAATCTAATCATACTTGACAATAAATTTAATTATTCAAGAAATTTTATTATCCATGTTTTATATATCTGCTTCTGATAAATGAGTATCATTTAAATCTATGATACACTGAGAACAGTCAAGAATTATTTCTTGCATTTATAATTTAAGAAGCTATATTTAAAAATTAAGATATGTTTATGTGACTATGATTATAAGGAAAATGAGAAACCAAAACAGATGGGTGTTTATAAAAACTGATATTTCAGGAAAGGATTTAAAGTTAGAAGCCCTTTCCAACTCTTTTGTAAACTAAGAAACATACCATTATTTTAAGAAGAATTCAGCTTTTACCCAGTTGCCCTCCAGATTACATCAAAGAAAAAACATTCTGAAATCTTAAGACTTTTACTTCCTCAAATTTTAGGTGGATTGCTTTTCAGAATTTTTCTAATTGATATTACATGAAATCCTCTAGCTGATAAAAGGCCAAATGTTTACATTCTTCACAAGAGGTTGAATAGGTTTTTATGCATTGACACAGAGTGGAAGTTCAGTATTTGCCATACTGAACAGCAAGGAATAATTAATTTTCACCATCCATGTATTGTACAAATATGAAGTTAAAATAGAATTTTCACTGATGGTTAACACTGTAGATTCCATGTTATGATCAATTCCAAGAATACAGTTTGCATCTTCAGTGGGAAGTGTACTTTTCAGTTGTTATAACATCCTCAGAGACTTTTCAGTTTATCTTTATCTTGCTCTTTTTGACTGCAAAGTGCAAAAGATTCCTGAACGAACTGCCTACACATTGGGCACTGCTGAAAATACTTAACACAGCCATCACACAAGCACGTGTGTCTACATGGCAGGAGCACCCAGTTCACAGTCCCATTCTGGCAAACCACACAGTCCTTGCTATTCTCTTCTGGAGGCTCCACTTCACTTTCAGATAGTCCTGCCTTTTCTAGCAAACTTCGGTCTGTGTTTTTTTCTTCTGGAGAAGAATCGCTGGAGGGAGTGGAATTATTATTTGCAGACATGAAAAGTTGCTGAAAATCAAAGAAACAAATGTAAAAATAATTACAAATGACAATTATGCTTCAAATACAGGGGTTATAAGAGCTGCTAAAAACATATGAACTAGCAAATCCAATAAAAGTTAACTTCTATGATAAGTAACTGAAAATATTATTATCTCCTTATAATAGTCATTCTCTTAAACTCTGCAAACAGAAAAGACAAAAGTAAGACTAGGGGGTACAACTTACCTTAAGATCATGAAATTGACCTTGAGCTAGGAGTAAATATTGATATAATATCCTACAGGAGAGTTTATAAGTCTTATCAGGAATATGAATTACTGACACCATGGAAATCTAAAACAGAAATTGAACACCAGTCAGCATGTGATTTCCTATATTATTTCATAGATATGTGAAAAATATTTCTCAAATAAAAATAAGAGGTTGATAAATTAGAAAACTTATAATAATTTCCTTAAATCATAATCACTAGAACCCAGTTATATATATTTTGCCAGAGTTATTTTACTTATCCTCAAATTCGCAAATTTAATGTCATCCCAACAAAAATAGCAATTAGTTTTTCATATAGCTACATGAGTTGACTCTACAATTAAAATAAAACATAAGAGCTAGGAAAAATACTGGAAAGAAAGCTATGAGAGGGACTAAGTTCAGTCAGCTGTTAAAACATACTACAAAGCCTCTAAAATTTTAAAGCACACTACAAAGCCTCTAAAATTAAAACAGTGTGGTACTGGCACATGAATAGATAGCTGGGTGGAACAGAATAAACAGTCCACAAACAGACGTAACCATATATGCAAATATAGAGGTTATATTTCAAATAACTAAACAAAGAGAGTCTTTGTAATAATAAAAAGTACTGGGGCACCTGGATAGCTGTTTGGGAAAACAAAATTAGACTCATAATTGTAAAAAATAAAACTATACAAGTACTAGAAAAAAAAAAGGATTTCTTTATAGTTTCAATGTAGAAAAAGACTTTCTATGACTCCAACCTAGAGGCAGATAAATATGACAAATATAACTACATAAAAATGTAAAATTTGCATGACAAAAAACACTATTAAGTAAAGTCAAAGGACATATGACAAGTTGAAATACATATTCACAATATATATCACAGATATGTTAATATCCTTAACTTATAAAGAACTTTTAAAAAATTGAAGAAAAAGTGAATAAAAATTCTATACAGAAATAGGGCAAAGACATGAACAGATAATTTACAGAAAGATAAAACATGGTCCTTAGCCATATTAAAAGATGTTTAATTTCACTTATAATATGATAAGTGCAAATTGAAACTTCACTGAGATATCATTTTTTGCTCATCAGATTAACAAAAATTGAATAACTTATCAGTACACTCTATGGAGAAACCATCACTCTCATATACTGCTGGAGGAAATGTGTTTTTTAAAAAAATACAATTCCAAAGGAACAACTTGATTGGAGGGGAATTTGGCAGTAGGTAACAAAATGACCCTCATTTACTTAGCCTTCAACCACATAACCTCACCAATATTAAACTACAGACACACAAGTTATCCAGTGCAAGATTATTTGTTATTACAGAATACTGGAAACCACCTGAATGTCCAACCACAGGAGATTGGTTGAATAACTATGGCATTAATGCATGTATACCCTACATACAATAGAGTGCTAGGCAGCTGTTTTAAAAAAAAAATGAGGAAGATCTCTATGAACTGATCTGGAGTGATTTCCAGGAGATATAATGTAAAAAAAGTGAGAACATGCATAGTGTAGTGTTTCCTACTTTTTGTATAAGGAAGAAGGGAAAATGAGAATAGATAGATACCTGTATTTTCTTACCATTAGAATAAGAAACATAGGAAGGATAAGCCAGAAAACAATGAACTTGGGGATGAACGCATCATCTGAGTATACCTCTTTACGTAGGTTTTCTACTTTTGAGAGAACTAATCCGAGGAATTTATGGACACTGTTTTGACGATAAATCCTCAGTTTGGGGCAGGAAATAAGGAAAGGGTAGTTTGAGGACTTAAATAATCAAATTCAGTAATGAATTATAAACCACTGGGAGGAATTTATGAAGCTGTGAGATAACAAATAGATAATTAAAGAGATAAATCAGAGGTCTCTTACTTGTAATAGAAGGCAGAGGGCTGAATGCAGGGCTGAAGCTGGAAAATAATCATTTTGCAACCATCATGGTAAAGATGAACTCTGATAAGAATCATTAATGGACATTAAATCCAAGGGGAGATTTTGATAAAGAACAAGATATTTGTATGGTCTTAAAGTGCCTTTTCACACACTGCCATTATTTGCAAGGGAGGGAGAAAAAAAAAAAAGGAAACAATGGGAAATTAGATAATACCTTGACTGAGAGATCAAAATTAACATCACCAATGAGGGAAAAGAAACTCCCTTTCTTCTACAGGCGATGCTCTGAAAAGCAAACATTATCACCTGCCTGGTACACTGGCTGAAAATGCTTAACTTCAATCTAATCATGATGAAACATCAGACAAAATGAGGAATGTCCTGTTTTACAAAAACAGTGTGTGCATGTGACTGTATTCCTCAAAAATGCTAATGTCATAAAAGACAAAAAAAAAAAAGCTATGGAAATGTTTCAGGTTAAAGTAGGTTAAAAATACATGACAAATATAATTTTTGACTCTAAACTACAATATGTACTGGAGGGAAAAGACATGTTGTAAACAATACTGTTAGATAGGCTGACAAATTGGAATGCAGGTAATAGATTGGATAAAATATTGTATCAATGTTAGATTATAAAGTAGATAACTACATCATAGTTACTTAAGAGAAGACACTTATTATTAGGAAACACACACTGAAGTACTTGGATGTAAAGAATCATCATGTATACAACTTATTCTCAATTCATTAAAATATATATATACATACACATACATGTTGTTTGTTGTTGTTTTTAGCCACCAAGTCATGTCTGATTATTCTGCAAACTTATGGACTCTAGCCCGTCAGGCTCCTCTGATTATGGCAAGAATACTGGAGTGGGTTGCCATTTTCTTCTCCAGGAGATCTTCCCAACCCAGGGACCAAACCTGCATCTCCTGCTTTGGTAGGTGGATGCTTTACCACCGAGCCACCACATAAGCCCATATATACATATACATATGGGCAAGTAATGAAAATGGGGCAAATGTTAACAATTAGATCTGGGTAAAGGGTGTATTAAAAAACGCTTACTCCTTGGAAGAAAAGTTATGACCAACCTAGATAATATATTCAAAAGCAGAGACATTACTTTGCCAACAGAGGTCCATCTAGCCAAGGCTATGGTTTTTCCAGTGGTCATGTGTGGATGTGAGAGTTGGACTGTGAAGAAAGCTGAGCGCTGAAGAATTGATGCTTTTGAACTGTGGTGTTGGAGAAGACTCTTGGGAGTCCCTTGGACTGCAAGGAGGTCCAACCAGTCCATCCTAAAGGAGATCAGCCCTGGGTGTTCTTTGGAAGGAATGATGCTGAAGCTGAAACTCCAGTACTTTGGCCACCTCATGTGAAGAGTTGACTCATTGGAAAAGACTCTGATGCTGGGAGGGATTGGGGGCAGGAGGAGAAGGGGACAACAGAGGATGAGATGGCTGGATGGCATCACTGACTCAATGGACATGAATCTGAGTGAACTCCGGGAGTTGGTGATGGACAGGGAGGCCTGGCGTGCTGCGATTCATGGGGTCGCAAAGAGTCGGACACAACTGAGGAACTGAACTGAACTGAACTGACTGGACTGAAGAAATAGCACATAATGAGAAAAGACGATTACAATAATTACTGAAAATATAGGGACCAAAGACATATAAGATGTAGGTGCAACAGGGGCTGTGATGGAAACAAGATGACTGCAAGCACGCAGAGCAAAGAGTGGACATTGTCTTAAAAATGGAGCCCTTCAGATCATTACAATAGTTATTTATCTGGTGCTAAAAATGCCAGGAATAAACATTCTCCCTAACAGCCTTCTTCTATGTGGCAAATACCACAGAATACAGAATGAGGAAATTAACATAATTCAACTCTGTGTTTTATTTTCTAAATATAATCATATTCCTGCAACCCATATGGGAAACCACAAGTCACACTCTGAAGAAGCCATACACATAAAAAAAAACTCTTACAGGAGTACTTCCCGTACATTCATTTTCCAAGAAAAATGTGTCCAGGCCACAGAAATTAAAATAAATCTTATTCTAGCTCACCAAATAATTAAGACCCATCAATCAAATCACTTAAAAGTAATGCTTCCAGAATTTTAAAATTACTTACAATGTCATAAATTTCTCGGTCATCCTTATCAGCTAGGGTCAATAGCGCTACCAAAGGATAGCGAGATCTCGGCACTGTACCAAAGTCTTCAATTTTAGTATCTCTTGGTAACTGGCAATATATTTCTTCTTTGCTATCCTTTTTAATACTTTTGGAAGATGTAAAGGTAAATTGCCACTATAACCAAAAAATACAACAATATACCAAAAGGAGTAAAAACTTAGCAATGCAATTTTATTCATAGAAAGTTTTAAGTCTAAAATTTTCATGTGCTGATGGATGTATCAAATAAAAGGATACAAATACTGCTCTTGATAGAGATATTCACTATACAGAGCATCTTCTAATGCTCGCGGAGTGCTTATTCGGAAGCAATAAAAGTGCTTCTGCAGAGCTTCATATAATTTTTGAACACTGCACCCCCAGTAACATGTAAGGAGGCTATCTTCAAGGCAATCTGTTGTCAAAGTTATGCCAGCTGTAGAAAGCAAACAAGACAAAGAGAAGAAAATTACCTAATGTAATTTCTATTACAATTATACACAGTAACAAAAGCTTCCTTTTGGATGCTGGCCAGGCTGATGGCAGTTAAAGGAACTCATTAAAGGGTATGTGTCTATAAATGAAGGAAATGGTCTCTGAAACAAAAGATATAAAAACTTCAATGTCTACACAGTTTTGAAGTGCTCTCAGTAATATTTCATACTTAGCCTTGGAAGTTATAATTTTTTTTTTGTGACTTCAAGACTCTGCCCACATGGATTTAAAAGACTGAAATACAGTTCACTATTGATAACCTACCGCTTTAACAGTATATATAATCCTCACTACAAGAACTAATAGAGCTGTCTCCCAAAGTGCAGGTGTACAACCCATGGGGGCCACAAGATGATCAGCAGAATAGAAAAAACATTAAAAAGAAATTGAGCTGTATTAATATGAACACACTCAGTGACAACACTAATATACTCTTGTCATCCAATTAATGTCCCATGTAATACGCAAAATATGAGGAAAGAGTGGAGATTCCAAAACATGGAGGGTTGACAGTGATGCCCTCACTCATTTGCTTATTGCCCTCACTTATTTGCTTTCAGCATAATAAAACGTATTACAATTTAAGTAAACCTGATTATGTAGATATATAGGTTATAACTGAACATACAATTATCATTTCTAAATTTAAATTTTTTTATTGGAGAGTAATTGCTTTATGCACACACAATTATCTTATGTAGTTTTACCTATTAACACTTACATAGGACTGTATGCCAGCTGTATGACTTTTTTCCCCTTGCCCATGGCAGTTGTAGCAATATCAAGTTCAAGGGCAGCAACATTCACTTCTCATACTGTTGACAGTGCAAGCTGCAACGTCTAGTGCTCAGTGGCCACGGCGTACTTACCAGAGCAAAAGGGCATGGTTTTGGTCATTGTTCCTGGCTGAACAGCCTTGGTATCTGATTCTGGCTCTCCACACCTACTGGCAATTCTGTACACTATGCAATGTCCTTTTATTGGAATCATTTCTGTTGTTTGTAAATAGGAATTTTCATTGATGCATTATCTATCTCTTAAAGGGTGATCTCCTTGGGGAAGGAGCTACATAGACACAAGCAGGTGCTCTAGAGGACAACAAAAACTGACGGAGTTTTTAATTTTTCTTCTCAGTTTAGTAGTATGTACACAGAGGCTCAGATTCTGAATATGTACAGTAGCAGCAACATAGAGCAATTTCTAATCATAGTTAAGCAAAAATCTTAATTGGCAGGAATTTCACATAGGTAATTGGAACAGAATTTGATTTCAAATTTTTATATAATTCCAAACATCAGGTATTGATTCAAGAACAGAAAATTCAATTAGCTATGTTTTTCAACTAGCTATTAAGTAGCTGAAGAAAAACATTCCATTAATACAAATTACATACATATATTAAAATCACACATATTTTCCTCTGTTTCACCTAAGAACCACACTACATGAAGCAAGATAAGAAATCTGGAAGTAGACAGGAGAGGAAAAAACAGAAAAGGCATATTAAAAAAAAAAGTAGAAAAAGGAAAAAATGGAACCTAGAAAAGAATTTCTTAATATATTACTAGCAAAAATGTGAAAAGATATATGTTTACAGCCCTGCTGCTGCTGCTGCTGCTAAGTCGCTTCAGTCGTGTTCGACTCTGTGCGACCCCATAGACGGCAGCCCACCAGGCTCTCCCGTCCCTGGGATTCTCCAGGCAAGAACACTGGAGTGGGTGGTTATATCAAAATGCTGAAAGCCACACAAATATGAAAAGAGGTTAAATGAATAAAATATGGAATACTTTATAAGGAAGTACTATGACTTTTTAAAAAGAATTGAATCATATCATAATATCTGTATATACTACCGACTCTTTGTGACCCCATGGACTGTAGCCAGCCAGGCTCCTCTGTCCATGGAATTCTCCAGGCAAAAATACTGGAGTGGGTTACCATTCTCTTCTCCGGGGATCTTCCCAAACCAGGGACTGAACCCAGGTCTCCCACACTGCAGGCAGACTCTTTACAGTCTGAGCCACCAGGGAAGCCCAACAAACTACTTACTGATTCTCTAATGTATTTTTCTGCTTATATCTCAGTGCTATGCTCATGCTTCTCCTTCTACCTAGAAGTTCTTCCAACCTCCCTAAATAAACACCTACTTATCTCAAGACTCTACTCTAAAAAAAAAGAAGAGAGAGATAGAGTGGGTGGGGGAAGAAAAGAAAAATAACAGACAGACAGAACGTTTCTCTTTATGAAGCTTTTCCTGCATACACCTCCCGAAACTTAACCTTTTCTTTCTTTTACTCTAGTGTTTCCTAGATAATGAGCTTCCCTGGTGGCTCAGACAGTAAAGCGTCTGCCTGCAATGCGGGAGACCCGGGTTCAATCCCTGGGTCGAGAAGATCCCTGGAGAAGGAAATGGCAACCCACTCCAGTATCCTTGCCTCAAGAATCCCATGGACAGAAGAGCCTGGTAGGCTGTCGTCCACGGGGGTCGCAAAGAGTCAGACATGACTGAGCTACTTCACTTCACTTTCCTAGATAATCTTGCAGACAACTTATCTTCCCAAGTACAGAAACAAACAACTACCATGTATTGTTACTACCATGTATTGTTACCATTTAATATCAAAATACCAGAATTTCAGATGAAATGATGGTTGTTCTTCAGGAGGGTAGCAACGTTAATTAGCTCTACTTCTACTACATTGCTTTGCTTTTCTCTCTACACTGAAGACCAATGAAAATGGCATAGCATCCTAATAAGACGTCTCTTATTAACTCCTGTGACACTTTATTCTTCTCGTATAAATGCCTTTATTTACTAGCTGATAACCTCCTTAGGAGCAAGATTTGTGAATTACTAGTGTTGTTGTGTCTCAGGTATGCAGCATAGCTCCTAGAACAGAACAGGTGCTCAACAAATGTTTGCTGGGTCTGAGGAAGAGAAAGCAATAGAGAAAGAAAATTAAAGGGCTAAGAAAGGGTCATAGAAAGAGAGAAAAATCTTTGGAAAATAGCCACCAACTTGTAATTGAAGCTGAAGATGGATTGGTGATCTCTAAGCCAAAAGGATTCTTGACTTGTCTCATTTGCTTTTTGAAAACTCTTGTGTTGAACTGGGTCTCTTCTGAATTTCTCAGAATTACTGGAACATCCCAACCAAACCTGAAGAAAGGTAAAAATAAAATAAAGCATAACTTTAACAAATACTGAGACTTTCTGTGATATGTAAAGTATTTTGTATCTTGTTAGTTACTCCTTTTAACCTAAGTATCAGAAAATTTACATTATATTGAAGAAGTAATCCAAAATTAAGAGAGATTAGATATCCCATAGAATTGGAATATATTGTTCACTTGGCTGAATCAACATACTCTTGAAAACAAAGATTTCTATTGTTAATTATTGTTGATTACAAAGGAGTTCCATGATTATAACCAACATGTACCTAATACAATAGCAAAAATATGATAGAACTACTGCACTTCTAAATGATATAAAAAGTAAATATATATTTAATATGTAGACTATTTGATATTATTTAAGGGACAAAAGAATTTTAAACACTAAATATAGCCCTTCATCAATATAACATATTCTCTACTTTTAAATTTCATGTAAAAATGTGATAAAGAACAAACTTAGAGGGAGAATGGAATGCATAAATTCAATTCCTTATAATGGTAGAAAGAAGATAAGTTTACAGAGTTTAAACAAAACAACTAAAAATGAAAACACATTAGTTAAACCAGGGGACTTTAGTTTAAGATAGCACAGTTACTTTAATACACTGTTTTCTCTCCAAACACTTAGCAGTGACATATTAAGAAAAAGAAAAATCAAAAGAAGCCCACTGAAATGAGTAAACAAATAGTGGTTTAGTCACTGTTTAAACAAAGCAATACTACCACTCAACAATGAAAAGGAAACAACCATGCGGATAATTCTCAAAAACAACATACTGTGCTAGAGAAGCCTTACATAAAAAAGTGTATGCTCTATGATTCCATAATAGGAAAGCCTACAGTAGGAAAAGCTAATTTATGGTAGAAATAAAAAACAGAACAATGGTTGCTTCTAGAGGGTAGGAGTATGAACTGACTGGGAAAGGGCATGAGCAACCTATCTGGTGATGGTAAAGTAATATATCTTGGTTGAGGTTTGAGTTGCATACATATGTTTGATAACATTTAAGATTTGTACATTTCACTGTATATAAATATTACTTCAAAAGAAAATGAACTACAAACAAAAACAAATATTCAACTCTAGATAGCAATATGCAATGCTTTAATACTTATAGATGAAGAGTACAAACTTACTTTGAAGTTTCAAGAAATTAACATGAACTGATGGGTAGATAGAGGAATGGATGGGTAGATACATATGTAATAAAGACATTATAATAAAAAGTTGATTGTAGAACCTAAGTGATGGGTATATGTGTGTTCACTGTATTCTTTTAAGTTTTCTGTATGTTTGAAAATGTTAATAAGTTTTAATAAAAAAGAGTCATAGCTGAGTTAAAAGATGGATCTTTATGCATCTGAAAAAAAAATAATAAAGTAATGAGTAAGACTGATACCATGGTTTGATATGTTCTGAGTCTGGCAGCAGGCAGTGGCAACTAAGCCTTCTCACAGATAGAGGGCCTTACACGTTGTCCACTCAAGACAAAGGCCAGAGCCAGGTTCAACCTTGAATCCAGGAACTGGGTTAAGGCAATATCAATATGGAACAGAACTGTCATTGTAAGACCCAGTGCTTCCTGAGGGGGTCTAGGAATCTGGTTAAACAGCAAGGATGAGGACAAAGGAAGGGGGCAGGGGACTTCCACTAAAATCCAGGCTGCGAACTAAAATTTCAAAATCATAACTCTGATGCTAAGAGAAAGCCAGTAAAATTAATAAATGGAACAAAATTTCACTCCAGATGATTTTAATTTTATAGAACGTTGGATAAGCCTGTTCTATTACTGCTTAAAGAGCTAAAAAGCAGTCTCTAACAGATCAAAGCATTCCAGGTAAGTTAGGTGAGGTGAGGTGAAGTTGCTCAGTGGTGTCTGACTCTTTGCGACCCCGTGGACTGTAACCTACTAGGCTTCTCTGTCCATGGGATTCTCCAGGCAAGAATACTGGTGTGGATTGCCATTTCCTTCTCCAGGGGATCTTCCCAACCCAGGGATCGAACCCGGGTCTCCCACATTGGAGGCAGACGCTTTAACCTCTAAGCCACCAGGGAAGCTATAGGTAAGTTAACTAAATCCCCAAACAAAGTTCAAGAATATTTATATGAATACAAAATATCCAACACGCACTAAGGTAAAATTCACAATGTTTAGCATTTAATAAAACTTCACAGGCATGCAAAGAAGCAGGAAAATATGACCCAGAATGAGCAGAGAAACTAATGAATAGATCCTAGGGATGGGACAGATACTGGGATTAGTATTAATAGATCCCAGGGATGGGATAGATATTAGGATGAGTAGACAAGGGTATCAATTGTTATAACCATACTCCACGTGTCAAGAAAATAAGTAAAGATTATGCTACAGTATAGAGTCAAGGATGATACAGAAAAGACTCCAATCCATCTCTGAAAATGAAAAATATACTGGATGGGATTAGCAGTAGACACCCCAGGCGGCTCAGTGGTAAAGAATCCACCTGCCAATGCAAAAGACACAGGTTCGATCCCTGGTTCAGGAAGATACCAAGAGAAGGAAATGGCAACCCACTCCAGTATTCTTGCCTGGGAAATCCCATGGACAGAGGAGCCTGGCAGCCTACAGTCCCTGGGGTTACAAAGAGTCAGACACAGTGTAGCGACTAAACAACCACCACAGATATCACAGGACAAAAGATTAGTAAATTTGAAGATACAGCAACAGAAGTTATCCAATATGAAACACAAAGGAAAAAAGGCTGAACAAAAAACCAAAACATCAGCGAGCTGAGGGACAAGTTCAAGCAATCTAATATACACATAACTGAAGTCTGCAGAGGAAGGGAAGAGACAAGACAAGAAAACTGCAAACAAGTATCTCTCAGGAACATAAATACAAAAATCCTTAACAAAATTTTAGCAAATTAAATCCAACAGTATTTAAGAAGGTTAATATTCAAGAATGCAAGGTTTATCTCAAGAATGCAAGACTGGCTTAACATTACATTAGAAATATAATATAATACACCATATTAACAAACTAAAAAAGGAAAACCATACAATCTTTTCAATACAGAAATACACTCAATACATGCAGAAAAAGTGTTTGCTAAAAGCCAATGTCTAGTCCAACAAATACCATCAGGAAACTAGAAATGCGGAAAAAGAACTTAACCTGATAAAGGGTGGCAATAAAAAAAAGTATAGCTAACATCATACTTAATTAAAAATTGCTTTCTTCCTAAAGTAAGGAACAAGATATTTAACAGCCATGTGTCCTTAAGCAATCACTCCAACTCTATGTAACTGTTTCGCCACCTGTAAATGTTTATAACAGGGCTTGGCATTATGGAAGTGCTTGCAACAGTAATCTTGATGATGGAGTGGACTTATGGGTTGGCCGAGAGAAAACACAAATCTAGTAACTTCTCTTTGATTCTCAGAATCAGCTACCCCACAGCTTTTGACTTCACTGCTCATTGTTGCCCCAATGCCCTTTAGAGGTCAAGTCAGGCATGTGAAGTGGTAGAACACAAGATATAATCTTCCTGTGACAGTCAAAACACCTTCTCTTTCTTACTTACATCTTATAGAGTGAAAAAAAGCAAAGAAAAAAAAACACTCTACACATCAGTTCAGTTTAGTCACTCAGTCATGACCCCATGGATTGTAGCATGCCAGGCTTCCCTGTCCATCACCAACTCCCAGAGCTTGCTCAAACTCATGTCCATTGAGTCGGTGATGTCATCCAACCATCTCTTATCCTCTGTCATCCCCTTCTCCTCCTGCCTTCAATATTTCCCAGCATCAGGGTCTTTTCAAATGAATCAGTTCTTCGCCAGGTGGCCAGAGTATTGTGCTTCAGCTTCACATCAGTCCTTCCAATGAATATTCAGGACTGATTTCCTTTAGGATGGACTGGTTGAATCTCCTTGCAGTCCAAGGGATTCTCAAGAGTCTTCTCAGTTCAAAAGCATCAATTCTTTGGTGCTCAGCTTTCTTTACGGTTCAACTCTCACATCCATAAATCACTACTGGAAAAATCATAGCTTTAACTAGAAGACTCTGTCAGCAAAGTAACATCTCTGCTTTTTAATATCCTGTCTAGGTTGGTCCTACCTTTTCTTCCAAGGAATAAGCATCTTTTAATTTCATGGCTGCAGTCACCATCTGCAGTGATTTTGGAACCCAAGAAAATAAAGTCTGACACTGTTTCCACTATTTCCTCATCTATTTGCCATGAAGTGATGAAACCAGGTGCCATGATCTTAGTTTTTTGAATGTTGAGTTTTACCCAGCTTTTTCACTCTCCTCTTTACTTTCATCAAGTTCTTCTTCGCTTAAGGGTGGTATCATCTGCATATCTGAGGTTATTGATATTTCTCCCAGCAATCTTGACTCCAGCTTGTGCTTCCTCCAGCCCAGCATTTCTCATGATGTATTCTGCATATAAGTTAAACAAGCAGGGTGACAATATACAGCCTTGATGTACTCCCTTCCCAATTTGGAACCAGTCTGTTGATCCACATCCAGTTCCTAAGGCCCACTTGACTTCACACTCCAGGATGTCTGGCTCTAGGTGAGTGATCACACCATTGTGCTTATCTGGGTCATTAAGTTCTGTATATTCTTGCCACCTCTTCTTAATATCTTCTGCTTCTGTTAGGTCCATACTGTTTCTGTCCTTTATTTTGCCCATTTTGCATGAAATGTTCTCTTGGTATCTCTAATTTTCTTGAAGAGATCTCTAGTCTTTCCTATTCTATTTTCCTCTATTTCTTTGCATCAATCACTTAGGAAGGCTTTCTTATCTCTCCTTGCTATTCTTTGGAACTGCATTCAAATGGGTATATCTTTCCTTTTCTCCTTTGCCTTTAGCTTCTCTGCTTTTCTCAGCTATTTGTACGGCCTCCTCAGACAACCATTTTGCCTTTTAGTATTTCTTTTTCTTGGGGGATGGTTTTGATCACCGCCTCCTGTTCAATCCATAGTTCTTCAGGCACTCGGTCTATCGGATCTAATTCCTTGAATCTATTTGTCACTTCTACTGTATAATCATAAGAGATTTGACTTAGGTCATACCTAAATGGTCTAGTGGTTTTCCCTATTTTCTTCAATTTAAGTCTGAATTTTGCGATAATTCTGGCCTCTTCCTCATTATTTAATTCTCCCTAACTCATCCCACCATTTTTTTTCTTTACCCACACTGCCTGACTATAACTACATTACCAGCAGTAAAAGCGAGAAGTTAGATCTCATTGTGTTCATTTCTACCATAGGTTCAAGTACTGTATTTCAGGTATTTTATAACCCTGTGCCTAAAAATTTCAATTAAAGAACCCTTTAAGGTGTAAGAGCCAGAAACCCCAAAAGGCAAAGCTTTAGGGAAATATCTGGAAGCAGCCTACTGTGAGCATGATATTCCTTTGTGAAAAGCTTTTTATATTTCATAATGTATCTGCTTTTAATATAAAAATATTTCTCCAAATATTTACATAAATCAATACTGTTAGAGGTTATACCATATCTGCTCTGTGCCTATACACCTCAGAATGAAACAAATAATTTGACATGTAAATGCTGCTTCTCTTTAAGCATGCCTACCCAAAGCTGCTTGGCACAACATCACATCAACAGTTGGCAAAGTACATCTATTATTAAAAGAAATTCCTTTCACTAGATTTTTAATTTCTTTCCCTCATGCTTAATCTCGGGTCTACATTTTCAGTCCTTGGTTTAAGGTCTTTTAAAATTGTTGTTATAAATGTTGCTCAATATTCAGCCTTTTTATCTGACATAACCTTTTTATTGCAAAGGATAACATACCTATAAAAAGGTACACAAAGTACTTTTTTGAATAACAAAATAATTGTTATTCAAGAACCAAACAATATCTTCAGAAAGTCTCCTACGTCACCTCCCATGTACTACCCCTTCCTTCACTATCTTGACCTGAAGTACTATAATTTAGTTTACCTGTTTTTGAACTTTTATATAGGTGGAAGCATGCTGTCTATACTTTTATTTCCTATTTTATCACATTGCATTGAAGATTCATTTTTGTATCCATACTTGCTGCACTGTTGTGGCTATATAGCATTCTGTTGCAAAAATATGCCATGATCTGCTTACACACTCTACGCTTAACGGACATTTAAGTTGTCCTCACATTTTGGCCATTAGGAATATTGCTTATATGAATATTTTCATAACAGGGTCTCAACGTATATATGTAAATGCATTCCTCTTAGGAACGGAGTCTCTTGACCAAAAGGTCTGTGCTTCAACTTTGGAGGATAATGTTAACAACTCTTCTATGTGGTTATAGAACCATATAGATTTACACTCCACCAGCAGTGAATGAGGTCCCCCCTTGCTCCATATCCTTGCCAAAACATTATTAGCCATCTTGGTAGGTGTATGGTGGCACTGAATCATGGCTTTAATTTATATTTTCCGGAAGACTAATGATATGGAGCACTTTTTATGTTCATTGCTACTTGGATACCCTCTTTTGGGAAAGCCCTTTCATATCCTTTCCCTACTTTTCTACTGGTTTGTCTTTGTCTTGTTTATAGAAAATTCTTTATACGGTATGAATATTAGTCCTTTACTTGTATATATCTTCAGCCCCTCTATACCTTGCTTTTTCACATACGTAATGGTATCTTTAGATGAACAGGGTTCTTAATTTTAACATAAAAGCTATTAATCTTTTCCTTTAAGGTTGATGTTTTTGCTCTTTAACTTTTCATTACTGCTTTATATGAATTATGTCTTAACACTGCTACACTTCTAAATTAAAATCTCAGACATTTTCATATTCCTATCCCCTTAGAGGAGTCAGTAAAGCATAGCTAGAGTGGCCAGGGCTTAGTCAAGGCGCTGGGTCCTTATCTGACTTTGCCAGCCCTGTTCCCCTGATATCCTCTTGCTTTGAGGGGAAAACAGGGGGCTAGGCGAGTAGAATTCACTGTGTGACAGAGTGACATCATAGCCCGACCACATCTCTTGTCCTAAACATTATGCTTAATGTAGTCTAAGGTCACATCAGCAGACACACTGGTGACACATGTCGAGCTTTCAGCCTAGAATAATCCTCAACCTTTTCATATACATGACCTATGATGAATTTGCTCTTTTTGCACAAAAATTCCACAACTTCCACAGTTTAAACTTATTTGATGTGGGCCAATATTTCTATCTTTAATGTATTACTCAAAGGTAACATGCATAAATGATTTAGAATAAGGTTAAACACTGGAGACTGGCTATAGAACAATTCATAATTGGTGTTGACAATTGGTTCTATAAAATACTAGTATTTAGACCCAGTAATGTATGGGCCTCTGGCCACCATCCTTACATCTGGTCTTTTCCACATTTTTAGTCAAAAATCTGAATAAAGACATTGATGCCTGGTATCAGATCACGGCTGATATGATTTTAGAAGGTAGAGTGAAATATAAAACTGACAAATTTTCTTTTGAATCAAATTGCAATAAAGACATTGATATGCAGTATCAGATCATGGCTGGTACAATTTTAGAAGAAATAGTAAAATATAAAACTGACAAATTTTCTTTTCAATCAAATTGCATTTTTATTTTTTTCCACTCAAAGTCATTTTGACAACTCTTAATAATGGAATGCTAACTAAATAAATGTTTCTTAACAATCACTGCTTTCTCTTTTACATAAATCCAGCCCCCGCCACCTTTTTTTTTTTTTTTTTCCATTAAGAGAACTTTCTAAAGAAAGAGAGGGAGAGAATTTTCCAATGTTTTACTATTACAATTTCATACTTCATCCTCCTGGAATTTTCAATAATTCCAGGTTTTCCCATTTCTAAAGTGTTTGCTGCACTTTCATACTGCTTAAACTTCCAGCACAGTGGTAACCTGGGGACTTCCGATTCAATCCATGCTTTTTCATAGTGCCCATCCACTGTCTTACCCTGCACACACTTCCTAAGCTTCCTGTCAGCTGCTGAATCAGGAGAACTGACCTCCTTTTCTTGCTGGAGTCTCGAAGAGTCCCTCATGAATAAAAGTTACTTTGAGGAGAAAGTTTCAAGTTCCGGAAGTAAACACATTTATCACCCCGTCAGACTTGAGTGCTAAAGCCGGTTAGAAAACTTAGCTGTTAATCTGGGGGCGAGTGCGCTTCTCTTCTGTGACATCTTGCATACTGGCCTCACTTGGCTAGCTGTCAGGATATATCAATAAAAAACTTTCATGGGGAAATCCTTGGAGAGGAGGAGGGTTGTTCCTGAGCAAATTTGAGTCAAGGGATTCAATCTCTAAAATTCTGTGCCTTTAACTGTAAAAAGAAGGGTTAGAATAAGTTATCTTAAGGCCCTATTAAGGTCTGAAATGCCATTTCTAAAAGTTTTTTCTTCTAAATTGTTCCAAGGAATTTCTTCCCAGCAGAAGTGTCATATATCTTGTACCCTAAGCAAATACAAAATAATGTTATATTCTTTTCCTAAGAGGGATTCCGCAATGGCTCTGTGGATAAAGAATCCATCTGCAATGCAGGAGACAGGTTTGATTCCTGGGTTGGGAAGATCCTTTGGAGGAGGGCATGGCAACCCACTCCAGTGTTCTTGACCGAAGAATCCCATGGACAGAGGAAACTGGCGGGCTACAGTCCATGGGGTAGTATGATTGAAGCAACTGAACATGTACCTCATCACCAACCTCATCACACACACACACAACCTGCTGCATTCGACAAGTGAGATGAGAAATAGTCAAGGTCAGTATCTCAGGCAGGGTTGTCAGGAGACAGAAAACCACATCAACATTTTAGAAAAGAATTTAATATAAAGAACTATTAACCAAGTACTGGAGGACAGTCAAGGCAAGAAGGGGACACTAAGGTATCCCAGCAAGAAGCAGTTATCCATCCTAAGGCTAAGGAAACAAAAGGAAGCGTGGGGATTACTACAGCTAGAAGCTGGGAGAAGGAATCCCCCAGAGCTGGATCCAGCCTCTGTAGTAGGAGTGCTGGCCAGCTGGTACTGATATTTCTGAAGGAGTGTAGTAGCCTGATTCTTGGTATGAGGAAAAGTTGAAAACTAAAATAAACTGCTGCTTCACAGGCCAGGGTGATACCAGTAGTGCAGGAATGTAGACCAGGAAAAGGAAGCAAATGGTTAACAGGAAGTCCCTTCCTCCTTTACCAGCCTTCCAGACTCTTTCTAGGATGAGATGGTTGGATGGCATCACTGACTTGATGGACATGAGTTTGAGCAAGCTCTGGGAGTTGGTGATGGATAGGGAAGCCTGGCATGCTGCAGTCCACAGGGTCGCAAAGAGTCGGATACAACTGAGCGACTGAACTGAACAGAACTGAACTGGCAGAGCCTAACAGGGAGCAAACTAGCATAAGAGAAATAGCTTTGCAAAGTCCCAGCTCCAGAATCAAAAGCAGAGTACGGAGAGTGGGTCTGCAGGTGAGAGACAACAGACTTTGAGAAGACCTGCCGGAAGATTCACAGTACCCTTAGGGCAGTACTCAGGAGACAGAGACCTTCCTCAAGGGGACCTGACCTCACCATCAAGCAGGGGCTACAGCTCTATGGACTGACTTAGATTTAAAAAGTAGGCCAAAGGTCATAACTCCCCATAAAGGTCATAACTCCTCACTATGACAAGTCAGGTTTCTAGTTCCAGCCTGGAGTTTCTCATTCTGTGTACTTGATGTAGGACTTAGGAGGCCACCTTTCTATTTTATTCCTAAGGACGCGCTAATCCATTAGCCACTGTTAAAGATCCTTGTGGGCCAAATCATTCTCTGCATTGTCCTCCACTGCCCATTAGGGGACAGAAGTCCACGTTGACTCTTGTGGTTACGTGCTGTCACTTCACTTCAGATCAGGAGGTCCACCCGAATGGCAGCATCTCCCACGTCATAAAAGCCCTACAGTGGACAGGCATCAGAGATGTTTAAGGCCACCAGTCTCTCCTTAGCGCCCTTGTGAAATGTGTCTTCCAGGTCATGCTGAAGGATGCAGTCAGAGGTAGGTGTGCAGGTGGCACATAGAAATCCAGTCCAATATTCCTATCTTCCTAAGCCTCCAGATTTCCTCTTCATTATGCCAGGAAAGTTCTAGCCTTTCAGCCAACCATATACAAGTTAACACTTAAAAGTCAGAATTTTTTAAGAATACATCCAGATCAATAAATGTAACTTGATCCATTGTTACATTCTATCCTCCTTGGCCTTATCTATTTACACTTCATTCCCACACATACTTCCCAAATTCGCATGGATACAAATTAGCCAACTTTCGTTACTCTTTTAGAGGCTTGGTTCTTTCTAACTAGGTCAGGTTTTTGTCCCTGTTCTGTGGAACATGAAGAGATCTGGGCCTAGCAACAAACGGTTACAGAGGTAGGTTTTGAGTATAGACACCGTTTGCAAAGCAGCTGCCCTAAGAGAGGTATTACAGGATCTTCAAGCAAGAGAAGGCCCAGTTTTCTCAGACATGGAAAGCAAGCCGCTTCCATCAACAAGGGAGGCACACACAGAGTGACTGGGGTTTCAAGATTCTCAGCTCTGAGTGCATTTAGATATTGCCATTGCAAGTTTCAGGCTCTGACTCTTTCCTAGTCAGTGTCCTAAACAGGACTATATAATTCTAATACCAGCACAATTAAAACTGTGTAGCTTTGTGGCTACATGAAATAAAGAGCTTTAGCATCACAAAAACTCTGATTCTCTGACTAAGACGTGATCTGAGCGTTTAAAGACATGAACATGTCATTTCCTTTCTGTAAGTGCTCCAGTGGCCCCACGAGCAACCATCCCACCCTTCCCCCAGTCTCTGCAGTATCACTGCTGCCATAATGGTCATGTACTTCAGCCACTTGGTCCCCCAAGGCACTTAACTTCAGAAATCATTAATCACAAGCAAATAAAGGCAGTAAGCTGATTAATCATGATGCCAATCCATACCATGGATTACTAGAATCTTATTTCCCATTGGCAAGGAGCTGAAGAAATAACCAAACCCAAATCCGATCCTTAAAGGATATCCCCCCTGGATCCCATTCTGAGTAACAAATTCTTAATCAATATATTAATATTTATCAGTCCAGTCAAGAGACCAAAGCCACACCAGCATTTTAACAGATAATTTAATACAAAAATTTGTTAGCCAGATGTTGAAGAACTGAAAAGGCAAAAGGGAGACGCTGAGTATCACAGAATTAGTTACAGTGGGAAGCAACTATCACTCCCAGGACACAGAACAGAGCAAAGAGGATTCCTACTGCTTAGAGATTTGGAGGAAAGACCTCGGAGCAACTGGGAATCGGATCTGAGGAAGATGTACTGAAATCTTTGGAGGGGTATAACGAGGCTAGTTCTAAGAGCGTAGAAAACTATAAACTGCGACCCACTGTTAAGGCCAGAGGGAGGCACCATGGCTGTGGTGAGACAGAGGAGGAAAATAATCAAACAGGAAGCAGTAAGTCCTTCTGTCCTCCTCTAGCCTTCTACTCCCTTCCCCTACTGGCAAAGCCTCATGGAAGCAGTGAGCTTCCAAAGAAGAAAGGTCTTTAGAGGTTCTGCCCCACAGTCACCAAGCAAAGTACAGAAGGATAATAGCTTAATAATCTGCAGTCAAGAGGAAGCAGAGAGCAACTGCAGAGTCAGGGTCACGAATTACCTGAAACTATTTAAGCATGTATATAGCACTCTGGCCTCCTTTCTGCACACTGCCTGGCAAAATAGCTAGAGCTTGATAAATCTGAGTATTAGAGCTCATAGAAACCATCATGTAGTTAAACAGAAATTCAATACTTTCAGTTGTATTATTCTTTGCTACTGGGATTCCAACAGTCAGGTGCTTCTGTTCTTTCTCTACTCCCACACAGTGTGAAAGACAGGGAAAGGAACTAAGCAATGGGACTGAAATGCAAAGCAGTACTGAGGTAAGAACCATGACAGAGAAGACAGATGCCCAGTAGAAATTTTATTGGGGGAGCTTAAAGAAAATGACAAGCACAGTGAAAAAGCATAGTGGATTAATGCATTTGCCTTCTGCCTGGGGGTACTATTAGAAAATTACTTTGAGGAGCTCTAGATGGCCTTCACTGTAAACACTAGTTTAAAATAATAATAATAAGGTTATCTACATGGGCAAAGCTAACCCATATGGAGAGAATGGCTGGATTACACTTAAGATAACTGGTTAGGGCCAAATCAGGATGGAAGTGACTGGCACTTATATAGTTTTGTGGCCTCAGCCATGCTTAATTCAGACTTCTCAAAGTTCTACAACTATCTGGGCCTCCATCCTTGTAAAGAAAGTGAAAGTGAAGTCGCTCAGTCATGTCCGACTCTTTGCGACCCCGTGGACTGTAGCCTACCAGGCTTCTCCATCCATGGGATTCTCCAGGCAAGAATACTGGAGTGGGTTACCATTTCCTTTTCCAGGGGATCTTCCTGACCCAGGGATTGAACCTGGGTCTCCTGCATTGCAAGCAGATGCTTTAACCTCTGAGCCACCAGGGAAAAGTCATACTTAAATGGAGTGTTTGGATAATCATTAACTTTTCAAACCAAGTCTCAAATTTGGCAAAGCCAGGATTTGAACCTGTCTGACTCCAAAGTCTGTCTCTTTACCACCCCAGCATGAGGTTCTGAACTACCCTTCACTTAAAGACACCACCATCACTATCAATAGGTCTTTACTCGTTTTCCTCCTCCCATTACTAAAGACAGACATCTACAATCTCTAATTAGTTGAATCAGGCCAACTGAAAATTAATTTTAAAATTATTAGGTTGATTGAAAATTAAAATTTAAAGATATTATGCAATTATCAACTGGTTATTTTCCTTAATGGAGGAAAATTATACTCTTGAAGACAGTAACAGTATAGCCAATAAAAACCTTGTGTTTAGACATCTCTTCTCACTTAGACAACATCTTCCTAACTCCAATTACAAACTTTCTTGAAATGAACAACAGCAAGAAATTCTGATGTGTCAAGAATATCAGATTGTGTAAAATTGGTCCTATTCTTCCCCCACCAACCAAGAAAGAATTTTATAATCTACTGCTGACAATGTGGAAAGCAGTGTGAAAATGTTAAAAACTTTACTTAGTTCCTAAAGATGGCATATTTTCAGAAATTGACAAGAGCTTGTGTTCTTTCTTTAAAGTAATCACATGTGCATGCTTGGGTGCTCAGTGGTATCCGACTCTTTGTAACCTCACAGATTGTAGCCCCCCAGGCTCCTCTGTCCACGGGAGTTTCCAGGCAAGAATACTGGTGTGGGTTGCCATTTCTTCCTCCAGGGGATCTCCCATCCCAGGGGATCTTCCTCCCAGATCTCCTGTGTTCCCTGCACTGGCAAGTGGATTCTTTACCACTGAGCCAGCTGGGAAGCCCAAAGCCTAATCACATATACATGCTCAAAGGGTATTTTAAAACTCATATTACACAGCCTGCTCTATTCACTAGCATGTCTCCGCTGACCCTCTGCTCACGTAATCTCTGAAATGCCTTCTGTTCTCTACTATACACGTTTAGCTCCACTTCTTTTTCAAAATACTCACTCTTCAAAATCCAGCTCATGTCTCTCTCTTCAAAGGATGGACCTGTAAGATGGTTTCAGCTAGCTATATTATAAGACGACTAAACGTGATACAATGGCATCTCTTCGAGAGAGAAATTTTAGAATCTCTGAGCTAGAATGGCTCACGGATGAGCTAACAGTCTACTCTCCTAGTCTCCAATAAGTTAAGTGCCCTTACGCCTTAGTGTAACTTATCTCTGAGGTCTCTTCCAGCTCTAAAATTATGTCTTTATAGTTTCACCGTTCAAAAGGTGTGGAATGTGTGTAGAAACCATTACATTCTCAAACGGTACAGAGGTCAGTTGTAAGTTACGCTGGAAGATCTCACGGCAAGTGCTCAGTTCACGTCAGAAGAGCAACGAACAACTGGGTCTACTGTCCACTTCTGAGGACTGTACCGCAGCTGACGGGCTCGCTCCGGGCACACAGTAGGCCCCAAATCCGGACAGAAGCCTGTTGGACAGCCTCTCTATCCTCACACCAAGACCAAGCCCTTACTGGCTGCTTTATCACCTAGAAAAAAGCTGGGTAAAACACCTCAATCCTGCACCATCCCCAGATACTCGCAGCGACGGGGATCGGACGATGATGCAGGGCAGTGATGCGGGTAGGTGTCCACCTTGTTTTCCTCCTGAGCCAGTGGGAGCCCTGAGCACCGGCTCTCCGACAGCCCCAGTCCAGCAGTCACCCTGCAGCCCGCTGCTACTCATCTCCCTGGCTGTCCGCCCCGACGCCACTTGCCCTTAGCCCTGGGGACTCTTACCATCCCAACACCAGGCCGGTGGTCACGATGAAGCAGGTAAAGACCACCGCGATGTAAAAAAGAGGCGAGTACTCATAGAGCGTTACGAGAAACACCGCAGCCATCAGGATCGCCTAAGCTGAGCCGGGCTCCTGCCGGCCAGCCCAGCCTAGCTCAACCGGGCCCTCTCCGCCAGCGTAAAAGCCACTACGGTGCCCCGGAGCGGACAAACTTTGTAGATCCGCACTAGCCTAGCACTAGAGGTAGGCTAGAGGCAGGCTAGAGGTAGGGGTAGCCTCTCCGGGAGCGGGAGCCTGCGTGCCAATCACGGGGTCGCCTGCAGGGCTCGCCCCGCCCCTCCCGCTCCAGTGCCGAGTTACCGGCTTCGCCGAGGGGCAGGGCCCAGGCTCGCCCCGCCCCCGGCTCCCGGGTTTGATATCCAGCGGGCGTATTCTTTGGCTGTTTGTCCTAGCGGTCCACGATTTTCTGCGGCAAAGTCGGAAGAGATATTGGTGCCGACTCCGTCCAAGACTCAGGTAGGGTGTTTTGATGCCAGAGAGAGGAGACTCAGCCCGAAATCCACGTCACAGAGCCTAAATCCTGAGATCCTGCCTATTACATCTGAGAGATGTGGCAGGAAGAGGAGAACCGGCATTTTAAGTTCTACAAAGTAAAATAACCCCGCACCAAATCTTGTTTTCTGTTCACAAAACTTACAAATAGGCACTGTACAAAACACCAAAGAGGCCCCCAAGCACTTTTTAGGCGCCTTGTCAGCCTTCTCAAGTTGGATTTAATGCTAGAGGCAAATTAGCATTGGGTGTCAAGATTCTGAGAAATAAATCAACTGTTTTCCCATATGCCTTTCTTTTTTTTTTTCGTCCCCCTCTACCCCTCAAGTTAGAATTAGATACTTGAAAAAAAATTAAATATTTGAATTTTTTGTATTAATTTTCACTTTAATAATAATTTAAAATATATGTGTGTATATGTGATATACACACATATGTACTAGAGCGCTCTTCAAGAAAATTAGAGATACCAAAGGAACATTTCATGCAAAGGTGGGCTCAATAAAGGACAGAAATAGTATGGACCTAATGGAAGCAGAAGATATTAAGAGAAGGTGACAAGAATACACAGAAAAACTATACAAAAAAGATCTTCACGACCCAGAAATCATGATGGTGTGATCACTCACCTAGAGCCAGACATCCTGGAATGCGAAGTCAAGTGGGCATTAGGAAGCATCACTACGAACAAAGCTAGTGGAGGTGATGGAATTCCAGTTGAGCTATTTCAAATCCTAAAAGATGATGCTGTGCAAGTGCTGCAATCAATATGCCAGAAAATTTGGAAAATTCAGCAGTGGCCACAGGACTAGAAAAGATCCGTTTTCATTCCAATCCCCCAAAAAGGTGATGCCAAAGAATGCTTACTGCCACACAATTGCATTCATCTCACATGCTCAAAATTCTCTAAGCCAGGCTTCAACAGTACATGAACCGTGAACTTCCAGATATTCAAGCTGGATTTAGAAAAGGCAGAGGAACCAGAGACCAAATTGCCAACATCTGCTGGATCATCAAAAAAGCAAGAGAGTTCCAGAAAAGCATCTACTTCTGCCTTATTGACTATGCCAAAGCCTTTGACTATGCAGACTACAACAAACTTTGGAAAATTCTTAAAGAGATGGGAATACCAGACCACTGACTTGCCTCTTGAGAAATCTGTATACAGGTCAGGAAGCAACAGTTAGAACTGGACATGGAACAACAGACTGGTTCCAAATAGGAAAAGGAGTACGTCAAGGCTGTATATTGTCACCCTGCTTATTTAACTCATATGCAGAGTACATCATGAGAAACTCTGGGCTGGAGGAAGCACAAGCTGGAATCAAGATTGCCGGGAAGAATTATCAATAACCTCAGATATGAAGATGACACCACCCTTATGGCAGAAAGCGAAGAAGAACTTGATGAAAGTAAAGAGGAGAGTGAAAAAGCTGGGTAAAACTCAACATTCAAAAGACTAAGATCATGGCACCTGGTTTCATCACTTCATGGCAAATAGATGGGGAAATAGTAGAAACAGTGTCAGACTTTATTTTCTTGGGTTCCAAAATCACTGCAGATGGTGACTGCAGCCATGAAATTAAAAGACACTTACTCCTTGGAAGAAAAGGTAGGACCAACCTAGACAGAATATTAAAAAGCAGAGACATTACTTTGCTGACAAAGGTCCGTCTAGTCAAAGCTATGGCTTTTCCAGTGGTCATGTATGGATGTGAGAGTTGGACTATAAAGAAAGCTGAGCACCAAAGAATTGATGCTTTTGAACTGTGGTGTTGGAGAAGAC
>NW_024070210.1:35801520-35849412 GCF_014754425.2 Oryx dammah
GTCTTCTCCAACACCACAGTTCAAAAGCATCAATTCTTTGGTGCTCAGCTTTCTTTATAGTCCAACTCTCACATCCATACATGACCACTGGAAAAACCATAGCTTTGACTAGACGGACCTTTGTCAGCAAAGTAACGTCTCTGCTTTTTAATATCCTGTCTAGGTTGGTCCTACCTTTTCTTTCAAGGAGTAAGAGTCTTTCAATTTCATGGCTGCAGTCACCATCTGCAGTGATTTTTGAGCCCCCAAAATAAAGTCTGTCACTGTTTCTGTTGTTTCCCCATCTATTTGTCGTGAAGTGATGGGACCAGATGCCATGATCTTAGTTTTCTGAATGTTGAGTTTTAAGCCAACTTTTTCACTCTCCTCTTTCATTTTCATCAAGAGACTCTAATTCTTCTTCGCTTTCTGCCATAAGGGTGGTGCCATCTGCATATCTGAGGTTACTAATAATTCTCACAATCTTGATTCTAGCTTGTGCTTCCTCCAGCCCAGAGTTTCTCATGATGTACTCTGCATATAAGTTAAATAAGCAGGATGACAGTATACAGCCTTGATGTACTCCTTTCACTATTTGGAACCAATCTGTTGTTCTATGTCCAGTTCTAACTGTTGCTTCCTGACCTGTATACAGATTTCTCAAGAGGCAAGTCAGGTGGTTTGGTATTCCCATCTCCCATTTGTTGTAGTCTGCATAGTCAAAGGCTTTGGCGTAGTCAATAAGGCAGAAGTAGATGCTTTTCTGGAACTCTCTTGCTTTTTTGATGATCCAGCAGATGTTGGCAATTTGATCTCTGGTTCCTCTGCCTTTTCTAAATCCAGCTTGAACATCTTAATGATACAGTAATAAGCAAAAAGTGACATACCTCTTTTTCTCATGGAGTGTATCATCTAATGGAAAAGACAAGCATTAACTGAAGAATCTTGAACAACATAGAAAGGCAAAAATTATGATGAGTGATCAGTCATGTCCAAGTCTTTGCTATCCCAGGGACTGTAGCCGCCAGGTTACTCTGTCCATAGGATTCCGCAGGCAAGAATACTGGAGTGGGTGCTATTTCCTTCTCCAGGGTTTCTTCCCAACTCAGGGATGGAACCTGCACCTTTTGTGTCTCCTGCATTGGCAGGCAGATTCTTTACCACAAGCACCACCTGGGAAAATTATAAGTGCTATTAAGAATAAGTACATTGAGCTATGAGAGCATGTAACTCGGAAGTGGGGAAATAAAAGGATGATCAGGGAAGGATTCCTTCAAGAACAGATGACTGATGTAAGAGCTGATGGGGAGAGGTTTACCAGGCTAAGGGATAGGAAGGGAGATAGAGTATGTAGGACAGAGGCTACAGCATGTGCAAAGGCCCTGAGGTGGAAAAAGCATAGCATACCTAAGAAAATGAAAGGCCAGTATGATTAAAGCATGATGAGGGAGAAGGAACTTGCTATGAGATGAAAATGGAGAGATAGGTAGGGCTCAGATCATACAGGAGTTTTGCCATTTTAGCTACTCAGCTAAACTAAGAGTAATGAGAAGCCCTGATATGATTGAGGAATAGAGTTTTACAGACTGAAATGTGTTCCTTCAAAAAAAAAAAAAAGAAAAGAATTTTATATTGAAGGCTTAACCCCACAATGTGACTATATTTGGAGATAGGGTCTTTAAGAAAGTAATGAAGGTTAAGTGAAGTCATAAGGGTGCAACCCTAATCTAATAGGACTGGTGTATTTATTATAAAAAGATAAATGACTAGACACCAGAAATTGCTATGTGTGCATGTGTACAGAGAAAAGGCCCTATAAGGACACAGGGAGAAAGCCACTTTCTGAAAACCAAGTGAGAGAATTCTCTCCAAAACGGCTGCTGGCACCTTGCTTTTGGACTTTTAGACTCTAGAACTGTGAGAAAACTAATTTCTTTTGTTTTAGTCAGTCTGTGATATTCTATTATGGCAGCCCAGGCAGACTAATACAGGGAGTAATATTCTATATGCATTTTGAATCAGTCAGTTTAGCTATTGTGTAGAAAATTTATTGGAAGGAAGCTGGGATGGATATAACTGAATATGGAGGTACCAATTAATAGATTCTTTTAAAAGTCTAGACAAGAAATGTTGGTAACTGACTAGGAAAGTGATGAGGACTTGCAGGGAAGTAGATTATTAGTTAGAAGTGATTTCAACTATGAGTGACTAAATAAATAAATAACAGTATTACTTGAGATAGAAGTTTATTTCTCTTTCAGATGAAAGTCCAAAACTAGGTAATGCATGACGGGTATAGTGCTTCACAGTGCAAGGGACTCAGGCTTCTGTTTTGCTCCACTATGTGGAGCCCCCATATTCCTAAAATCACCTCATGGACCAAGACATCTGCTGTAGCTCCAGCTACCATGTCCATATTCCTTCTAGCAAGAGGGAGGAAGATGTGGGAGAATGAGACACCATTTCAATTTAAGGAAAATCTCAGGATATACTGCACATACTGTTGGCCAAAATCTAACTGGAAGAGGCTGGAAAATACAGTCCACCTAAAACTGGAAGGATCTCTTCCTTATAGAAGGAGAAAACAGTTGGAGGGAGAACCAGCGCTCTGTCACAGGACCTCATGATGGGTTGGACATGGGGCACGAGAATAGCAGGGGTTGAAGTTCTGGTTCTTCTACCAGATGAGTGGATGTAGCTGTCAGTCACTGAAATTAGATCCTTAATCTCCAATCTCTCATCACTCATCGCTGTTCCCCTTCCCTCATCCCCTCCAAATGCATCTCTTAGATCTACTGAATTACTGGTTTTCTAAAACATATCAGAGATGCAAGTTTGTGAGGCCTTAAGCATATACCACATGGGGACTCAATTCTAGGAGGGTGAACACAAAGTCACAAATACAAAATTAAGTATAAGGCCTTGGGAGGGGCCTATGCAAGCAAGTGGCCCAAAAATTAAACTTCATTTACTTTGGGCACTTTGGAAAAAGCTGGCTTAAAACTCAACATTCAAAAAATTAAAATCATGGCATCTGGACCCATCACTTCACGGTAAACAGATGGGGAAACAATGGAAACAGTGACAGACTTTATTTCCTTGGGCTCCAAAATCTCTGCAGGCAATTTGTGCAGCCATAAGATTAAAAGACACTTTATCCTTGGAAGAAAAGCTATGACAAACCTAGACAGCATATTAAAAAGCAGAGACATCACTTTGCCAACAAAGGGCCATATAAAAAGCTATGGTTTTTCCAATAGTCATATATGGATGTGAGAGTTGGACCATAAAGACTAGCCCCAAAGACTTGATGCTTTCAAACTGTGGTGCTTGAGAAGACTCTTGTGAGTCCCTTGGACAGCAAGGAGATCAAACCGGACAATCCTGAAGGAGATCAACCCTGAATATTTATTGGAAAGACTGATGCTGAAGCTGAAGCTCTAATAATTTGGTCACCTGATGGGAAGAGTCAACTCATTGGAAAAGGCCATGATGCTGGGAAAGATAGAGGGCAGAAAAAGAGGGCGACAGAGAATGAGATGGTTGGATGGCATCACCAACTCAGTGGACATGAGTTTGAGCAAGCCCTGGGGGATAGTGAAGGACAGGGAAGCCTGACATGCTACAGTTCGTGGAGTTGAAAAGAGTTGGACAGCTGGATACAACTGAGCGACTGAACCACAACAAAATGTTGGTGGAGGGGGGATAAATTTTAAAATCAGTGAAAGAAACTATTTAGTCAAGTTTCTCCAGAGAGAGAGGGAGAGGAGAGAGGGACTTATTATGGGGAATTGGCTCACAGGATTAAGAAGGCTGAGAAGTCCAGTCCCACAGTCAGCTCAGCCATCTATAAGCTGGAGAGCCAGGGAAGTTGGTGGGGTAATTCCAGTCCAAGTCTAAAGGCCTGAGAACCCAGGGAGTCAATGGTGTAAATCCCAGTGCAAGGGCAGAAGACCACTATTCCAGTTCAAGCTGGAAAGCAGAAAGAAAAACGGGGTGGCAAATTCCTCCATCCTCTGCCTTTTGTTCTATTCAGGCCCTCAAGGGATTGGATGATACCCACCCACACTAGGGAAAGATATCTGCCTTGCCAAGTGCACTGATTCAATGTGATCATCTCATCCAGAGAGACCCTCACATACACACCCAGAAGTACTGTTTAATCTGAGCAAACATGGAGAAGTCAACACATGAAATTAATCATCACAGCTCTGTACATATGGTGTTCCCTTTGCCTGAAAAACCCTTTTTCTTTCCCTCCCCTTCTCCTAGAGAATTTTTAACTATTCTTAAGTCTCAGTTCTGAACTTCCCTTCTCTGGGAAGTCTTCCTGAACACTTCCCAACCCTTGAGGAGATGCCTCTCCCAGACCACTCCATGTGGATCTATGTGGGGTCCCCCTGAGCCCGGTGAAGATCTGCTCACGAGTCTGTCTGGCCTAGAAGTTCCCAACTCTCTGCGGCCGGAAGGACACCTAGTCGATGTGTGTGCTGCCAGCACCTAGCGTATGTCTTGTAGCCACTCAACACCCGTTTACAGAAGGGAGGGATGAGGGGAGGGGATTCTTCTCCATAAGATAACTTGGCAGCATAAAGTACCTATAGAAGTAGAAGTGAAGTCGCTCAGTTGTGTCTGACTCTTGGCAACCCCATGGACTGTAGCCTACGAGACTCCTCTGTCCATGGAATTTTCCAGGCAAGAGTACTGGAGTGGGTTGCCATTTCCTTCTCCAAGGGATCTTTCCAACCCAGGGATCGAACCTGGGTCTCCCGCATTGCAGGCAGATGCTTTACCGTCTGAGCCACCTATATTAGGCCAAAAAATGTATTACTCTCTGGTGAAAGGAAAGAATACTTCTTCTTTATTATCTATAACGGATACAGTTTTGCTCAAGAATTCCCACCCCACTGAAAAGTAGAAGGGTGAAAGAGAAAGGACAATGGGAGTTTAACTCATCAGTTAAATTTATCTTAGCCTCAGACTTCCTTGGTGGTGCAGTGTTCAGATAAGAATCAGACTAGGGTTCATTCCCTGGTCTGGGAAGATTCCATATGCTGCAGAGCAGCTAAGCCACAACTACTGAGCCGATGCTCCACAACAAGAGAAGCCACTGCAATGAGAAGCCCAAGCACTGTAGCCCCCACTAGAGAAACTAGAGAGCCACGACTAGAGAAAGTCTGTTTGCAGCAGCAAAGACCCAGTGCAGCGAAAAGTAAATAAATCAATTTTTAAAAGTTAACTTAGTCTCTTTAACTGCACTTTTTGGGCAGCTAGCTGATCTCTTTCAGAAAAGTTCTTAGTCTCTCCTTTTCTTGCCTTTTCTCTAAGATGGTGCCCAATCGTAAAGGGTATTAGTGTGATCTCATGGTAGGGGTGGGAAAGTGAGGTCTCATTCTGTGCACCCGTGGGACCTCAGTAAGATGATGTAGATTTCATCAGGCCTTTTGTGGCCGTGGGTTGGCAACCACTCCTGAGACTCAGGGGTCTAGCCACCTACCTCTGGTTGTAAACCCCTCAGGCACTAGTTTAGCTGGTTCCCCAGACTGTTCATCATCTTCAGTGGTACTTCCTGAAGGAACTAGGAATATGTAGCTTCTCCCACTTGTACCCTGCAGGCCACTAAGAACTGCAGGATACCAAATTAGGCCCCCACTGCCATTGAACCATGTTGCTCCTGAGTCATATTCAAGGACAAAGGAAGTGAAAGTATAAGTGGCTCAGTCATGTCTGACAGGCTCCTCTGTCCATCCAGGCAAGAATACTGGAGTGGGTTGCCATTCCCTTCTCCAAAGGACCTTCTGGATTCTGGGATTGAGCCTAGGTCTCCTGCATTGCAGGCAGAATCTTTACCATCTGAGTCACCAGGGAAACCCATATTCAAGGAGGGGCAAAGCTAAATGCAAGGCCTCCCCTCCTTTCTTAGAGGGAAAGTGGTCTGCCCATTCCTATCTCTTCCTGCTTTCCTATGACCCCTCCTTGCCCCCCATTCTAAGACATCAGCCTGGGGGCTGGGCTGCCAGAACAGGCTGGCTGGGACTGCCCACTGCACTTCCCTGAGCCCCTTCTTCCCACGCTGCTCCAGATCCTAAGGGCGACTTTCTCTCCTTCCCACTCAGCAGGTACTTTCCTTATGTCATAGCCTGTTTCCTCTACCATGCGGTGTGTATTAAATGCCACTTTTACTTTTGCCAAGGTCTGGATTTTGAAGTGTTAATGGAGCTTTACAGTTTTATAAAACCTTTCTCTCTTGGTAGTGTCTGGCTTTTTCAAGACTACTGTGTTCCTTCAGATTCAAAAATCTTATTTTGGTAGTTAAAAGCTGCTTACTTTCTTTGGCATTTCTGACATCACAGTTCTGTTTATCGTCCAAGGTTGATGGATACTTCTAGGTGACCAAGGAGAAGGTCTCATTAGAAAAAAATACTACCATGTTTTAAAAAATATTTTCTATTGTAAATTTTTCTTGGAACTGCAACCCCTTCATTCATTTTATATGGCTATTTCTATCACCTATATTATTTCTTGGAAGGACAAATTCATCTCTGTCTTGGAGACACCAAGGAAGATGATAAGCATCATGACTCTTGAGTTTCAAGCTTTGAGACAATCACTGCAAAACACAATTGAATGAATGTGCAATTTGGGTATGATCTCATAGATGACAAGAACTGTGAAAAACTTTACAGTCCTTTGGCAGAACCTAACCTTTTGTAGCCCACTGAACCTCTAAGTTCCTCTAGTTAAAAAAAAAAAAAGACTTGCATGGTCTTATATGTTGTGCTTCTATAATCTGTACGTACTAAGTGTCAGGAGGCCACCTGAAGTCTGTTCCAACTAGGTTGACACTGATGACTAATGCAGTGCTTAGCCTGTGGCCCAAAGCTTAAGGCATTCACCTAGAACAACCATCTTCAACGGTGTGCCCTGGCACCACCTAATAATGTCTGGATGCATTTGGACATATTTTGATTGAGGGGCTACTGGTGTCTAATGGATAGAGGTCAGAGATGCTGCTAAGCACTCTTCAATGCCCAGCACAGCCTGCCCACAACAAGGAATTATCCAACTCCAAATGTCAATATTGCTGAAGTTGAGAACTATGGATACAGAAAATTCTATCAGTTTTAGGCATTTTTCACCAAATGACTATTTCCACCTTGGTCGAGGCTGTGTATTCCCTGGATTACTACAACAGTCTCCTCAATGGTTTCCTTGCTCCTCTGTTTCCCACACTTAGTTCTTTTATTTTTTTCCCATGTTTAAATTTTTAATTTTTAGTTTACATACAGAAAAATTCATCATGTCTGGTTATGTTCCTATCACCACAATCAAAATACAGAGTGGCAGCTCAGTTTTCAAAGTCTTTACTATGCTGTTTAGGTCCATTCCTCACATGAGCCACTCTGGGGTTAAATCCAGTCTTGGCAGTGATTTACCCTGTAGTTAGGCTCTCCAAGTCTTTGCTGTGTTTCTGGGGGTGTGTCCTGCACATGTGGAACTTGGGTATGTACCCAGTGTCGATCCCAGTCTCTCCTCTTCAGGATTTCCTTACACCCTCTGGCTCTCAGAGGCCCTTTTCTCTGTTCTTCTGGACTGAAAGATGGGGAACTCCCAGAATATTTTCCCTCTACACTTACTGTGCTGGTCTGAGTGACTGAGCCTGTCCTTCAGGTGAAGTAACAAGAGAAAAGGGAGGAAAAAATAATTGGAAAGGACTTCCCTGGTGGTCCAGTGGTGGAGAATCTGCTTTCCAATGCAGGGGCCTGGGGTTCAATCCCTGGTCTGGGAACTACAATCCTACTTGTTGCAAGGCAACTAAGCTGGAGCCACAGCTAGAGAAAGCCCGCATACCACAGTGAAAACCCAGCAGAGCCAAAGTAAAAAAGAAAACCCAGGATACCTCCATCAATTTTTGTATGACAGGGACCCTTTCCAATTTCCTTTATGCAACAAAATGGATTTTCTCTCAGGGTTTTAGGTGCTTTAGCCCTGCCCTACCGTGATAATGCCAACTTGATTATTTTTGTCCTCAGAGGAGGGCTAGGAGAGAAAAAAGGAGTTTCCATCCATACTCGTCTGTTCCCAGGGGCTCCTTTTCCCCACCCCCAGGCTAGAAGAAAGGGTTCCTTTTGGAGGTTTTGCAGTCCCTGCTTCCCTGATTTAGACTGCTCTCAAGTCAGGCAGTAGAGGAGGGAAAAAACTAGAAAACTCAACAGCACCATCCTGGTCATTTGTCAAGTCCTGACTTCCTGCAGTGTAAGGCCTAAAATTAAGGTAGAATAAGTATGTGCTGCCTTGATACCTGGTGGAATCGGGAGTAACCTAACTGCAAGTTTCTATCCCCACTCTGTTCCCACAGCTAAGGTCCCCTGGCCAAAAAACTCTCCTTACCATGGGGACCAGGCACAGTGCTTGTCCTTGAGTATTGGGTTTCTGCTTCCCGCCAATTATGAAATCATTCAAATAAGCCAGCCATACCCTCCTGCAGAAACCAGGGGCCACTTCACCTTCTTGATACTGCAAAGCCTGCCTCTAGTTGTTCACTCTGTTCCCAAGTACATGGTATTTGGTGTTCCCCTCCCCCAGACCGTGAATGTATGAGACTAAAAAAACTGCCGTCCACTTTGGATGTTGTGTGCTCGGCCATCCCCATGATCCTAGGGTGAGAATCCTTCTCTCACAAACAGGAGGAAGAAGAGACAATCAAAACACTTCCTTTTTGAGGATGTCCCTGGTGGTCCATCTGTTAAGACCATGTGTTTTCACTGCAAGGAGATTGAGTTTGATTCCCGGTTGGGGAACAAAGATGTGTGTGGCCAAGAAAAACCACAGAAAACACTTCCTTTCCCAATCCATTAGCTATTTTGCTATTATTTACTCTTCAGAGTCCTCAGGTAGTGCTTTTCATATTCTGCCAGAGTTTTTAGTTGTAATCAGTGGGGGAGAGAGACTGCAGCTTGCTTACTTCACTGTGGTTGGCTCTGGAAGTCACTTAATCCATACGGTCTAATAAAACTAAAGGATCCTTTTAGAAGGACACGTGTAACAGGTCATGCCACTGTCCTGCTCAGTCTGATAGCTCACCCTTGTGATTGCTTACAAGGCTGCGCAGAATAGAGCACGCAGTAACAATAGGCATGTTTCCACCTCAGGACCTTTGCAGTGCTGTTTCCTCTGTGTGCGATGTTTCTCCGGACACCATGGTCAGTCTCTACAGCTTCAAATCTTTGTTCAGATATGACTTTCCTAGTGAGGATTAGGACAGCTTCCCTATTTAAAAGAAAATATCCTTCATCACCTGCACTCCTCATCTCCCTTTTTAAATTCTTTTCCCCAACCCTGATCACCTTCTAACTTAACAATATTTACTAATTTACTATGCTATTGTCTGTTACCTCCTCCTCCCCATTAGAATGTTAGTTCTAGGCTTCTAAAGTGGCCTTAGTGGTGAAGAACCTGCCTGTCAATGCAGGAGATGTAAGAGACACGGGTTTGATCCATACATAGGTCAAGAAGTTCCCCTGGAGAAGGAAATGGCAACCTGCTCCAGTGTTCTTGCCTGGAGAATCCCACGGAGAGAGGAGCCTGGAGGGCTATACTCCATGGGGTCGCACAGAGTCGGACGTAACTGAGCACCATCTAGGACAATAAGGATTTTAATCTATTTTGGATCTTGGCACCAGGACATAGCCAATACATTATAGGTCCGCAATAACTATTTGTTGCATGCATGAATAAGAATATGTAAAAATACAAACACTTTATTTAGCATGGCTGCAATACAGAGAACGAACTTAGAAAAATTCAGATCAGAAAAGATTATTTTAATTCTGATCTTCCCTTGATTTTTAATTAGAATACTCCTTTTCTTTTGATCTTGATCATGCTTAATGTCAAATGCGTCCCAGAGATAAAAGACATTTTGGTGACCTTGAGTTTTTAATAAGGGCTGTTAGTGTTAGTTGCCCAGTCGTGCCCGACTCTTTGCGACTCCATGGACTCCAGCCCACCAGGCTCTTCTATTCATGAGATTTTCCAGGCAAGGATATTGGAGTGGCAGAAAAGTGCTGGAAAACATTTTGAACTTCCCACACACACACCGCCACTAGAATTACTCAAGCCACAATGGCATTCCCCAAACGTCATTTAAACTAGATGTATTTTTTTTTTCTGGTTGAAAGAATATTTTACAAACTGAGTTCAAGTAAAGTTTCTGTACATAGTCTATGTTCATTTTACACCTCGCACAAAATATATCATTGTCCTTTTCTTGTCAGTATACAAGTCTGTCCAACTTCTCTTTTAGTCTGATATGCGTTCTAAATCACGTTGTGTCTGACTCTGTGTGACCCTATAGGCTGCAGTCCGCCAGGTTCCTCTGTCCATGAGATTCTCCAGGCAAGAATACTGGAGCGGGTTGCCATTTCCTTCTGCAGGGGATCTTTCTGACTCAGGAATCGAACCGGCATCTGTTATGTCTCCTGCATTGGCAGGTGGGTTCTTCACCACTAGCACCACCTGGGCTGCCCTACCAGTTCCCTAGTCATAGTAAAAAGTATAGGGAGGGGGGCAGATCACTAAGAGAATGTAGTTGAACTGTGGAATTTCTTATAGATAATCTTTCTGTATATTGTTACCCTGCTTATTTAACTTATATGCAGAGTACATCATGTGAAATGTCAGGCTGAATGAATCACAAGCTGGAATCAAGATTGCTAGGGGAAATATCAACAACCTTTGATATGCAGATGACACCACCCTTGCAAAGAGAAACTAAAGAGCCTCTTGATGAGGGTGAAAGGGGAGAGTAAAAAAGCTGGCTTGAAAGTCAACATTCAAAAAACTAAGATCGTGGCATCTGGTCCCATCACTTCATGGCAAATGAAAGTGGTAGTCCCTCAGTCGTGTCTGACTCTTTGTGGCCCCATGGACTGCAGCCCACCAGGCTCTTCTGTCCATGGACTTCTACTGTGGTGGGTTGCCATTTCCTTCTCCAGAGGACTTCCTTCCCAACCCAGGGATTGAACCCTGGTCCCCTGCATTACAGGCAATCTTTACTGTCTGAGCCACCAGGGAAACCATGGCAGATAGAAAGGGGAAAAGTGGAAGCAGTGATAGATTTTATTTTCTAGGGCTCCAAAATCACTGCAGACAGTGACTACAGGTATGAAATTAAAAGACGCTTGTTCCTTGGAAGCTGTGACAAACCTAGACAGCATATCAAAAACCAAAGACATCACTTTGCTGACAAGGGTCTGTATATTCAAAGCTATGGTTTTTCCAGTAATCATGTAGGAATGTTGAGATTTGGACCATAAAGAAGGCTGAGCACCGAAGAATTGATGCTTATGAACTGTGGTGCTGGAGAAGACTCTCAAGAGCGCTTTGGACTACAAGGAAATCAAACCAGTCAATCTTAAAGGAAATCAACCCTGAGTACTCATTGGAAGGACTGATGCTAAAGCTCCAATACTTTGGCCCCCTGATGCGAAGAGCTGACTCAATGGAAAAGATCCTGATGCTGGGAAAGATTGAAGGCAAAAGGAGAAGGGGGCAGCAGAAGATAAGATGGTTAGACAGCATCACTGACTCAATGAAGATGAATTTGAGCAAACTCTGGGAGATAGTGAAGGACAGAGGAGCCTAGCGTGTGCAGTCCACGGGGTCGCAAAGAGTTGGACATGATTTAGCAACTGAGCAACAATAATAACCACAAACCCTTCTAGTTTTCTAATTTATGAGAAAACACAGGTATTGTATTAGTTTACATATTTTGAACTCTGATTTAGTGTTATTTATTAACATGTTAACAAGTCATTAAACTTAACATTAAAAACAAACTTTAAAAATTCTAATAATTCAGTCTAACTCTAATGAAGAAGGATGGCAGTGGGGGTATGTTCTGGAATTTTCTTTTTCTTTGCTTCTTTCATTCGGCAAATATGAACTGAGCATTTATTATGGACAGGGCATCATGCTAGCAGTTGGGGAATAAGTTGTAAATACCATGAGATTTGCCTCAGGCATCTTCTTTCATTGAAGGTACCTGTATGAATTCTGAGTTCAATCCTTACTTCTTCCAAACTACTTTCCCACCACATTCAAAAATAAATTAGTTCCAATAAGTCAGTCAATCAAGATGGTGGAGAGAAATATCAATAACCTCAGATATGCAGATGACACTACCCTTATGGCAGAAAGCGAAGAACTAAAGAGCCTCTTGATGAAAGTGAAAGAGGAGAGTGAAAAAACTGGCTTAAAATTCAACATTCAAAAAACTAAGATCATGGCATCCTGTCCCATCACTTCATGGCAAATAGATGGGGAAACAATGGAACAATTAGTGACTTTATTTTTTGGGCACCGCAGATGGTGACTGCAGCCATGAAATTAAAAGATGCTTGCTCCTTGGAAGAAAAGCTATGACCAACCTAGACAGCATATTAAAAAGCAGAGATATTACTTTACCAACAAAAGTCCGTCTAGTCAAAGCTATGGTTTTTCCAGCAGTCATGTATGGATGTGAGAGCTGGACTATAAAGAAAGCTGAGCACCAAAGAATTGATGCTTCTGAACTGTGGTGTTGGAGAAGACTCTTGAGAGTCCCTTGGACTGCAAGGAGATCCAACAAGTCCATCCTAAAGGAAATCAGTCCTGAATATTCATTGGAAGGACTGATGCTGACGCTGAATCTCCAATACTTTGGCGACCTGATGCAAAGGGCCACTCACTGGAAAAGACTCTGATGCTGGGAAAGATTGAAGGCAGGAGAAGGGGACGACAGAGGATGAGATGGTTGGATGTTATCACCGACGGTCTGGACATAAGTTTGAGCAAGCTCCGGGTGTTGATGGACAGGGAAGCCTGGTGTGCATGGGGTCGCAAAGAGTCGGACATGACTGAGTGACAGAACTGAGCTGTGTAAGTCAGAAACTAATTCTTAGTGAGAGATTAGGCAACGACGAGAGCATTCATCCAGACATCAATCATCATTCAATCATACTTCAATAAATAAACTCCACTGAGGAAACAAATGTGTTAACCAAGTATCGGAAGGTGGTTGGGGAGGGGGGAAAACAAGATTCCAAAGAGGATGGGAGGGAAGGCAGGTGTACCTAGGTGTGTAATTTGTAAGGTAGGCTGGGGATAACCTTCATATTTATCACTGAAATCGTGGACTTAATCATGTCACCAGGAAACTGCACTCAGAACTTGAGGAATGTTAAAAGGAAGCAAAAACTGACATAAATCTTGAGTGCATTTTGGCACCGCCGCTCACTCCGGATCCAACAGGACATCCTCCTCCATAAGGGTTGGGAGGAGGCGCTCGCGTTCTGATTTAATTTTGAGCCGCGCCACCCGCCGTCCCCCGTCACGTGACGGCCTGCCGTTGCTACGTCTTTCAGTGGGGGCGGTTCTGCCAGGCGCCGGGCAGGAAGGGAGGTGGCTGCCGTGCTATTCTTAAAGGGGCCCGAGGGACGGCGAAAGGCTACTGCCGGCCGGAAGGAAAATGGTGAGTTGCCCCTGGGGAGGGCGGGGGCTGGCCGAAGGGCCGGGTCAGCCCGCCGGACTTTCCTGTTTCCCAGAGCCGGTATCGGCGGGCATCGCCCGGGGTGGGTCGGCGGCCGCTTCCGGCCGGGCTGCTGGCGGGTACCCACAGTCGGAGCCTTGTCTTCTGGCCGCCGCCGCTGCCGCCTCGCCCAAGAGCAGCAACATCCTGCCGGGCCCGCGGTTGACCCGCCTAGCGGGCTCGGTGACTAGGGTGCGGCCAGTAGGGATGGGTCGTGCTCACCGAATCCTTCTGGATGGAGAGTCACAGCCCCTACATTGAAAAATCGGAGGGGCCAGGGGTCTGGCCCAACTGAGGGCTCCCCCAGACGCTAGCTTCTCTGTCAGGGCCCAGGCCAGGCCTGAGGGGTCGGTGGGCGCCGAGCTCTTAACGCCTGGCCGCCTTTGGGGGAGGGTTCGAATTCTGATTCCATTTTCTCGGCCTCGCCGTAGCCTCTGTCTCCTCCTCCTCCCGGCCTGGCTCTATGGATTTCTGCTTATCCTTGCTTGGAAATCTTTTAACCCAGTGCTTTGGCGCTTGACCTTTCATTGACTGTCAAAAGCTTGGTCTTTCGTGGTCCGGGGGCTCTGGTTTGACTCCACGCTCAAAAATAGTGGAGAATTAAATCAGTTACCCACGAGGATCTCCTGGATCTTTCCCATCGGGTTTTAAAATATGCTTTTCTTTCATTAGAAGCAAAACACAAAAACCCCACTGTTCCCGTCTCTGACCTCCCACTTATTGCTCAACCCACTTCCACCGAATAGATATTGTCATGGTCACTAAAGCTAAGGGACTCTCTCTTCAATTCTCATCTTTTCTGATCTTTCAGCTGCATTCTGGGTGTTGACAGCGCTCTCCTCTTTGAAGCGTTCTCTTTCCTTGGATGTTTCAGATACAGAACTGTAGTGCTTCTCCTATTGTGGGTCTATCTGTGTCCCATGCAGTCCTTCCCTGTACCTCACAAGTAGGAGTCCTGGGCTCCATTTTAATGCTTCATTTTCCATTCTGTATTTTTTCTCCTTCCTTTCTTACCTACACTCATAGCTTCAGTTAGCACCTACCTGTGTGTAGATGACTTGGGAATTTGTATGGCAGACCTTGCTTCTGAGATCCAGCCCAGATTTCCTAGGAAGCCTTTACCCACTTGAGTGTCTCAAAAAAGCCCCCTCTATAAACCTAGTGTTCCTTAACTCAGTGAAAGGTAGCACCATTTAAGTGTTTTACATAAGCAAGAAGTTTAGGAGCCACCTTTTTTCCTAATCTACCCCACCTAGTATTCAGTCTGTCACCAGGTCCTTGGTGGTGGTTCAGAGAGTGGGCTAGATAGTCAGGCTCTCTGGCTAGAATCCTGGCTCCCCTAGTTGCGTAACTCTGAGGAAGATACTTAACCTCTCTTAGTCCTAGTTTCTTTCACATTGGGGATAATATAATACTCATCTAAAATGGGATTGTTTTGAGGATCTATGAAAGGACATAGCACAGTGTTTTCTTATAGTGTTTAATACATGTTAACAAGTATTAATAGAAATTCACCTACTTATGTTTCTTTTCATCAACATGTCTAAGCTGTGTTTCACTTCTCACCTGGATTAGCCTTGCCAGTTAACTAGTCTTGCTCTTTAACCTCTCTGCCTATTTCCTACATGCAAATCTGATTGTTTTCCCTGCTTAAAACACCTTGGTGGCTTCCCTTTGCTCATATAGAGACCAAAATACTTAACATGACCCACTGCACCCATGTCCAACACCTGCCAGCCTCCTCTTGTACGTGTTACAGCTCATTCTCTGTGCTTGAATCACGCTGGCCTTTGATTATCTTATATGTGCTGTGCTCACTTTAATCAAAGGATCTTTGTATAGGCAATTTTGGTCCTTTAGATGCCTTTTTCAGGCAGGCTTCCTGTAACTGTGCTGTTTTGGCTAGTCATTAAGTTCTCATAGCATCGAGTTTCTCTCTTTCCTAGGTCTTTTCCTAGTTGTTATACAAACAAGTGTGTGTTTTTTTGCCTGATAATTTTGATGTAGACCTATTCTGTAATAGACTTTATAAGCTCTTTAGGTCAGGCCCACAGTTTAAATCTATTTTATGTCATTGTGTTTCTAACACTTAGCACATCCTGACATTCATTAAATGTTCATTGTGTGGATTATCCAATAAATGACTACTTGAGTTCAAGCTTCCCACTTTGTGTGTTAATATTTACTGTGTAGTGTTGTTTTCAGGGTGTTATTCTTAAATGCATCTATTAACTGGAAACTGTTAAGAGTTGGCTGAATTGCAGTTCTTTTTCTTGTAGGAAGGAATTTTTGACCTTATGGTATTGGGAGGAGTGAGAATGGGAAAAAAGCTTTATAGATTCAACCACAGCATGTTTTTCACTTGGTTTGCTATCCCTAAGGTGTCAGAATTGCATAAGCAGTTCTGGGTATCAGAACCTTAAGATAGAGTCGTGACAAATCGCTTTTTGCCTATAAGAATCTAAAGTATTTATTTGTTTCTACTAACGGGCTCTACCTTTGGTTTTGGTTGACAAGAGATTGGAAGTGCTAGTTTTCCGATTTGTGTGTCTTTCTTGAAAGATAGGAAAAAATAGACTAGGCTTGAATACTATAGGAACCTCGTATGACTTAGCATTCCTTTCTCTAAAGAGAAGTAAAAGGATGGACATACATGACTCCTGCAGGAGCTTAATTTATTGGAAAATATGTATTGGTGGGATGTATTTTCTAACTATAAATAGTACATTCTGTGGTGTATCACAGCTTATATATTACCAGTGTTACGAATTTAAAGGACAACTTAAAATTGATGGCCATTTAATGTTGTAACATATGCTCTTATTTACCCAACACAGGGTGAAAAAGCAGACTTTTATTTAATTTTAACTTAAAATTTGAATCCTTAGTTCTTTTGGACTGTAATGAGACACTTGTATTTGGCATTGTTATCAAAACTCTTTTAATTTTCTGAAGAATTGGAGGTGGAAACCCCATACATGAAGTAACTGAAGAATGTGGACCTTCTTTGGTACCTGACTCAATCAAACTGACTGTTAAAAAAGAAAAAAAAATGAGGGAAATTTGAACTTTGAACTCTATGTGAATAATCGAGACTAGAATTATTATTTTTAGGTGACATATTGTCTCCCCACAGTTTGTTGTGATCCACACAGTCAAAGGCTTTGGCGTAGTCAATAAAGCAGAAGTAGATGTTTTTCTGGAACTCTCTTTTTTGATGATCCAGTGGATGTTGGCAATTTGATCTCTGGTTCCTCTGCCTTTTCTAAATCCAGCTTGAACATCTGTAACTTCACAGTTCACATACTGTTGAAGCCTGGCTTGGAGAATTTTGAGCATTACTTTGCTAGTGTGTGAGATGAGTGCAATTGTGTGGTAGTTTGAACATTCATTGGCATTGCCTTTCTTTGGAATTGAAATGAAAACTGACCTTTTCCAGTCCTGTGGCCACTGCTGAGTTTGCTGGCATATTGAGTGCAGCACTGTCACAGCTGAAACTCCAATACTTTGGCCACCTGATGCGAAGAACTGACTCATTTGAAAAAACCCTGATGCAGGGAAAGATTGAAGGCAGGAGGAGAAGGGGAAGACAGGATGAGATGGTTGGATGGCATCGCCGACTCAATGGACATGAGTTTAAGTAAACTCCAGGAGTTGGTGATGGACATTGAGGCCTGGCATGCTGCAGTCCATGGGGTCGCAAAGAGTTGGACACGACCAAGTGGACTGAACTTATGATTATTGTCTGTGTTTTCAATGGCATATATCATTTTATTAATATGTATTAAAATATTTGTAGGTAAAATGATCATTGACCTTTGCTGTGTGATGGTCCATGGGAGCAGTATTGAAGGTTTTGGATGAGATCAGATTAGCATGTATTGATAATGGTTGAAGCTGAGTGTTAAGTGCATAAGATTTCACAGAATTTCTCTAATTTTCTATGTATTTGAACTTTTATACATTAAAGACAGATTTCCATCTTCCTGCTTGCAATCAATAAGTCATTTGTACCACCTGACCCTAACGCCAACTGAAGCGTGCTTTTCCTTGTTAGATTTTTGGAGCAGAGTCTCTTAATATTTTTTCATAATTTATAAAAGGTTCTTTGAGTTTTTAATATTCGTTTCATCTGCTTTTGCTTTCACATTTCTTAATAGCTCCCTTTTTTTGATTCCCATAGTCATTTAAGACATAAAATAGTAGTTGGTCTTTACTCTTACGGTTTATTTTCCATTCTTTTGCTTAGTTTTAGTTTTTCATAGTTGTGCTGGACTCAAAAATGAACTAAAGCCTTATTAACTCTTAAGTGCAATAAAATGATTTTCCTGCTCTTCCTGCATAGTGAAAAATATTATACTTCCTAACAGCTATATATTCTTTTCTTCCTCTCCAGTTCTGATGAAATTGCACGTTAGTATATATCTAGTTCTTTGAGATACTTAGTAGTCAAAGAGGAAGTTAAAGTATACCCTACATATAAGATGAACAAATGTGAATAATTTAATGATGCCAACGCAAGGCTTGGTAGATTTAAAAGCCCTTTAAGCGTTCATGTGTTTCCTGTTAATACATTACGACATTTGTAGATGTCCATATACCTTCTTAAACGTATTAGGTTTTATAGCTTTAAGGTGTACATATATGTTGGAGTCATGGCATTTGATAACATGGTTTTTTTTCTTTTCTAGAGTGAGTCTTTGGTGGTTTGTGATGTTGCTGAAGATTTAGTGGAAAAGCTGAGAAAGTTTCGTTTTCGCAAAGAAACAAACAATGCTGCTATTATAAGTAAGCTAAACATGATTGTCTCCATTCCATCATCTTAGTTTGGTTTTATCCTTTTATCCTATAGCTGCATCCAATAACCTGAACCTTTAGAAAGTAATTTATCTCCTGTTTTAATTCCCAACCCTGTCCCCCCTACCCAGCCCCTCACCCCCAAGCCTGTTGGGTCAGTTTAAAAAGTAAGAGTTATTGTCAGAGAACAGAGGCAGAGTGTTTCACCTCCCCCTCACTGCCTACACATCTCTGGAGAAGAGGATCGTCTTCTTGGGCACTTGGTCATTTGTAGTGCCCCATCCAGTTCCATCCTTTAACTTATCTGGGGGCAAAAACAGCCTGGCCATTCACCCTCAAGCAGAAACCTTTGCCCACACCTAAAGTGATAAAGTTCAGCATTGTGTTCAAAGTGACTTGAGGTCTTACTTCTAGACTTGAATTCTGGTTTCACGGAGAATACTTCTAAGTGTCATTGAGTTTTGATTATGGAAAGAGTGATTTGCATATTGCCTCTTCCAGTGTGAACTGTATGTGATGTTATGTAGATTTCTTTTGTATTCTTGCTGCTACTGTGCTTCAGTCGTGTCCGACTCTGTGCAACCCCAGAGAGGGCATCCTACCAGGCTCCCCCATCCCTGGGATTCTCCAGGCTAGAACACTGGAGTGGGTTGCCGTTGCCTTCTCCAATGCATGAGAGTGAAAAGTGAAAGTAAAGTCGCTCAGTCGTGTCCGACTCCTAGTGACCCCATGGACTGCAGCCTACCAGGCTCCTCCGTCCATGGGATTTGCCAGGCAAGAATACTGGAGTGGGTTGCCATTGCCTTTCCGTTTGTATTCTTAGGTAATATTTTATATGTGGGTAATGATTTAGAAAGATGAATGAGGGGGTGAGAATGTAAAACTATATATACTCACAGAGATACATCTGGAAGATGTGAATTAGTGAGGCGGTGACAGCTTGTTGAATTATGGTTCTTTTACAAACAAATACTACAATGCCGGCATACAGTTCTTAGAAGTGACAAAGTGTGACAGTGCCATTTTACCACAAAGAGTAAAGCTATTTGAGATCGTATCGTGTCTCACAGGATTTACTATGAAATTAGTGCAGAATCAAAAATGGTAACTTTCAGGGTAATGGAAAAGAATAGAGGCATAGGTTATCTAAACATATTTCAGTTTGGCTTCAGATTATGTTACGTGTATTTGAGTAGAGATATCACTGCTCTTTGGTAATTCACTGTCTCGGAATACTCATCCTGCACCATGAAATCCTGACTCTTGAGAAGCTGGGAACCTGGTGATTGTTCTGTCCTGACCCTTGTCCACTTTTCGCTTGTAGTTTTAACCACTTTCTAACCACGTTCAATAAGCCAGTCTCAGTCACAGTGACCTTTTCAGACCTTTTCTAATCATGCAAGAGGTTGGGTTTGAGTTGCAAAATTCTTCATATACACAGTAAATGTAAGGTGTTGACATAAAGTTCTAAGTAAGCAAATTAGGTACTGGGAATTATGGGTAAAAGCTTTTAAATGCTGACTGCTTGAAAAGCAAAGCTAGCTGACAGACCATAAACTAAAACTGCAAATGAATTGTATGCTTGTGTTTCTTTATGTTTTAATTTTGGATACCAATAAAAGAGCTAGGAAGCTGCGGGTTGGGTAGATCAATGTCATGAATCACAGTTTACTCATATTATATTTTTATTTTAGTGAAAATTGATAAGGATAAACGCCTGGTGGTGCTGGATGAAGAGCTTGAGGTTTGTTTGAACAGCTAAATACAGCTTTATAGTTAAGTAATTATTATCACCCAAAAGATGTAACATTAGTAACATGTACTTCTAAAGTTAGTTCTAAACCATTGTATATGTTCATTATTCATGAAAAGCACATGTTAATTATTATGTAGTGGATTGTCTTGCTAATATAATCACCTTCAATAAAGCATTAATGAAATCCAGGTCATAAGCAGTAGAAGTTAGGGCTATATGTCTGGTAAAAACTTGCTTCTAAGTTGATTGGCCAGTAATTACAAATTAAAACCCTATAGCCTGAGTATTTAGATTGTCAAGTTAAGTAACCAATTTAGAGTGAAAAGAAATTAACTTTTCCCCCCTGAATCAGATACTATTGTTTGCTCTGAGGGGTTGGTTTATCTCACTCAGTATTTCCTGACAGTTGGAACATGAGCATCGACTATGCTGCTTCTCAGCCCCATGTTTTGTTAATTAACAGAGCTAAGCTGAGTGGGTTGGGGTGGGCTTTCATTGAATTGAGGTTTTAGTAACCTCAGCTTATGTACAATTTAGTAAGATAAAATGTTATGATGTGGTATAAAGTTATGAATTTATACCTATTAGTAGAATGGGTCCTCAATATATCTCTTAAGAATCTATGGATAAGAAAATGGTTAAAAGTTGTTTTCTTTATGGTGCTAGGGTATTTCACCAGATGAACTTAAAGATGAACTACCTGAGCGACAACCTCGATATCCTTTTCTTAGTGCTTTAAAAAGATGTTTATTTTTATTGGTTACAATTTTATTTATGAAGTTCATTTGTTCAACTTTTAAGGTACATTTTTTACAAAATTTTCTTTTACACCATGCATGCTAAGTTGCTTCTGTCATGTCTGACTCTGCAACCCCATAGACCATGCCTCACCAGGCTCCTTTGTCCATGGGATTTTCCAGGCAAGAATACTGGAGTGGGTTGCCATGCCCTCCTCCAGGGGATCTTCCCAACCCAGAGATTGAATCCATATCTCATGTCTCCTGCATTGGCAGCTGGGTTTGTTACCACTGGTGCTACCTAGGAAGCCCTACACCATGGTTACGACCAAATTAAAATGTATGTACATACTGGAAAAGGCCCAAAAAGTTGATGGATATTGTTTATTTAAATTCCTTTTATTGTTGCATATAATAAAAATTGAGAAAGAAAAAAATCCACATTAAGTCTATACTTTTAATAAATGTATTTGTGAGAGTATATGATTTTAATGTCTTTGGGGCCCATTTATAATTTTTTGGCAAGATAATGAATAATGAAAGTGTGACCTAAATGAATAGGATAGAAATTTGCCACTCACTGGCTCAGCAGGTGTGTATTGTCCTTTAGAACTTTGTTGATAAGTACTTGTCTGAAATAGAGAAATAATTGTAGTTTCTTTAACTTGAGAAAAACCTTCATTGTGTATAGTTATAAGTATCAACATGATGATGGAAGAGTTTCATACCCTCTGTGCTTCATTTTCTCCAGTCCTGTAGGTAAGTGAATTTCTTTAAATAGTGTGTATCTGGTTCTGATCAAATTAAACCTTTTGTGCTAGATGAATTTTATGCTTGTTTTAAGGATGGAAAATGTTGAATTAATTGTACTGTGTGTGCACACACATGCACATGGGAATACATCCCTAAAAAGAAGTTACTGTAAAAACTTGCCTTTTTTAAGGATAAATTCCTAGAAGTGTAGTTGTTAGGTCAAATTGTATATGTATTTTTAATGAATTTGAAATGACATTTTAAAATATCAAAAGTACATTTTCTTCTGTATTTTATTTTTATGTAAACTTTGTGTACAATTATGATACATAGTTGGTGTTTATCCTGAAAATAGTAGTTGTCAGTGATACGTCCATAATCTTGAGAATGGTCTCAGAGTAGCTTACATTGGATATTAATGTGGTTTGTTGGTGTTTAAAGTATCCATTTATCACCAGAACTCCCTCTGCCACCACCATTCAAGCCCACAATAAACTTGTGCTCACTGAACTCCTCCTTGATCTTTATTATTTGTATCATATATGTAGCACTTAAAATATACTGAAGCTTCTTTTAATGTGTAAACAGACTACATTTTTTTCAGAGCCAATCTCTTCACCCCACTGACCCAACCACATCCCAAAACTTACATATATTAGGTATCTGTAAAACTGATCTTGATTAAGGTAGTTCTGAAAAATTTTGAAGCATTCACAAGGTTCTGAAAGTCAAGATCTGTATAGATCTAGCCTCATTTATTTTTGCTGACCTAAAGCCTTGTTCATTAGTAATACAGCTATTTATCTTTGTGCAGATGGTATGCAGTATAACACTCTCAAGCCCTTACATATTTAGACAGGACTTTTGTAAACTTGATAGCATAGGAAATGCTAAATGTGTCTTTTATCAAGTAAATAATGAAAACTCATCACTGTTTAAAAATTTAAGTCTCATTTCTACTCTGATCTCTCTCTTCCAGGATGTAAGCCTGAACAACAGATGATGTATGCTGGGAGTAAGAATAAGCTAGTCCAAACAGCTGAACTTACTAAGGTGGTATTTATATTTGACTAACGTTGAGACAGTGTTTTCTCTTTGTAAATGGAGCGATACCTAAGTAATCTGAAGAGTTCAGTATTTCTTTATGTAGGTGAGAGTTATTTAGAACAGAGCAGTAAACTAGAGTTTTTTCACTAGTTGGACATAGAATTATATAAGTATTTAACCAAAAGTGTGATTTTTGAGGGCTTCCAGATGGCTCAGTGGTAAAGAATCTGCCTACCAGTGCAGAGTTGCAGGAGACCCGGGTTCGATCCCCGGGTCAGGAGGATCCCTGGAGGAGGAAACGGCAACCCCCTCCAGTGTTCTTGCCTGGGAAATCTCATGGACAAGAGCCTGGCGAACTGTATTCCAGAGGGTCGCAAAGAGTTGGACATGACTGAGCACATGTTTTTTGAATGAAAATTACACATTGATTACAAGAACTCACATTCAAAATGTAGGCCCCTGTAGAAAACTGTTCAATCTTTTGAGAATTTTTAATTTTCCATAATGTAATCTCTAGTAGATAAATTCAGCATTTGAAGCCTCTCTGAGCCCTTTACCATAAACTAAATGAACCAAATTCTGTGCAGGGATTCCATACTCTGCAGTTAACTGTGTTGTTTCCAAATCTAAAATAAAACCAAGAATGCTTATTAGCTTTATTAAATTAGAACATTCTGTTTCATATAAGACACCTGTTTTAAGATTTAACATGTTCTATTTTATGGCATTTTTGAAAATTAAAGGTAAGAATGGTACTTACTCTCAAACTTTTAACTTCCATGTTTTAGTTTGAGTTGAAAAAGTATATACATTGAAGGTCTTGAAATAGAATTTTACATCACTGGAATTTTAATAATACTTTCTTTCAGGTGTTATTTTAAGGACAGTCTCAGTGTTTCCCCCTTGGATGCTTAATCATTAACTCAGGGGATGTTTTTAAGTGCCTTCTGCTTTTTCCCTTTAACCCACATGATTGTCACCAATTCCACCAACTTATAGACGTTACTTTCCCTCATTTGTACCATAGGAGTACTCTAAAGTGACTCTCAGTGGTTAGAAAGGAGCTCTGCTAACAGCCTCATGTCTGTTCTAATCCCAGACATGCCCTAAAGTGTTGGAATTAAAGTGAAGTCGCTTAGTCGTTTCTGACTCTTTGCGACCCCATGGACTGTGGGCCTACCAGGCTCCTCCCTCCATGGAATTTTCCAGGCAAGAATACTGGAGTGGGTTGCCATTTCCTTCTCCAGGGGATCTTCCCGACCCAGGGTTCGAACCCAGGTCTTGCACATTGCAGGCAGACTATCTGAGCCACCAATTAAGGCATGACAATTTACAGGTTACTCTTATATATAATCTGATTGAATCCTCCCCACAGCTTTGTAAGTTGATGGTGAAACTCCTGTTCTTAACTGTAATGAATGACTTACCGAGGGTTGCTCATCAGTACATGTAAGATCTAAGGTTCTTTCATAACATCTGGCCTGAAATCCCATCCTACCTGCTGTATTATGTTGTTTTTTTATGCCCATTCTACTTTGTGGGCCTTTGTGTGTTGAGATTCTGACTGGAGATTTTTGGCGATGGACTACTAATCTAAAACGCCTGGTGTTTCCTCCTTCTGTAGAGGATCAGCACACATTCTTCGAGTTCCTAACTGGATTGATTTTAGTTGTGTACCCTTGGGTCTCTCTTTTAGTGGGTAATATTTACAAAATTACTCTTTTAGAACATTTGTAGATATGTGCTTTTAAGAGAGTTTTGATTTTATGCCATCTTGACTGCTAAACTTTGGTAACTGAGTCCCTCTCATTTAAGAAAAAGTGAAGGTAATTTACACAGATTAAGCCATGTTGACTGAAAGGAAGGATAATTTGGTATTTAATACTCAAATATGCAACATATTTGATTTTTTTTTCTTAAGGTATTTGAAATAAGAAATACCGAAGACCTAACTGAAGAATGGTTACGTGAGAAACTTGGATTTTTCCACTAATGTGAACTTCTGTGTTTCTAAAGTATTTATGTATTAACCTGACCATACTGGAACCAGACATAAATACTTATTTATGCCTAAAAATGCACTGTTATTTACAGTTTGTTACCTGCAGTAAAGAAAAATTCTCATTTGTTCAAAGTTTGAACAAAGAAGAAATCATCTTCATAGTAATGAAACTTTGTAAAGTGTTTCCTTATATTTGTAATTGTTAGGTGGACTACTTCTCTCCAGGGACTTTTTGCACTCTTGTGACTAATTTCTATAACTTACAGTTCAGAATTTGTTACTATTTACAGACACCATTGGAAAGTGGTTATTAGATTGTGATAGACAACAGTTGCCTCCTTTTGACAAATACTGGATATTAGCAGTTTATATATGAAAATAGCATATTATCACTTGTCAAATCTTTGAAATCAATTTGGGATAAAAGATTTAAGTGACTGAATTTTGAGCCATGAATAATAATTTACTGTGCTATAATCTGCACTACAAATAGTTTTTCCATCAATCCCATGCCTTCTTTAGTTTTCTATATCTTTTTAATCACGTCCAGAAACTTTTCATCAGTTGCTCATTTTTAAGGTCTGGAAGTTAGATTTTATAATAAAGTTATGACCATTAGGTTTTCTCTTCATGGAAAATAGCATTTTAGTCTTAGAAGTTGATGGATTGTAACTCATCAAGGGCTTCATTTTTAGTTATGTCATTTCTAAATAATCTTAAATCTAGGTTAGTAATACTTTATTTATAAAGGACCTTTTAATGTTGTCCTGTGAATACTAGTTATTTTACATGTGTTAATACTGTGCCTTTGATTTGTTAGCTTTAAAGTTAGTTGAAGACTACACTGCCAGTATTCCAGATTTGGTGAAATTAATACTTTTGTAAAGGGTCCAAGTAAAACAGTTTTCTAATATGTGAAATTTGTAGTAAAATCAAGTTGATATTTTAAAAATTCCAGCTGTCTACTTGCATTGGTGAATATATGGCAGTTGAAAGTTATAGTTTGGGACCTATTTGTGATTAGTTTTGTGCCATAGGAAAAAATTGCTTATCTTAAAACTGGCCATAGTTAATAACATTAACGCATTGATAGAAATCTCATCTTATATCCTCAATGTCAGAAGGTATTCTAAACTGGACACCTGTCTTGTTAGATGATGGTATCCTTGGCATTTTTAAAGCAAAGATTCTGATATATAGTGTACTTTAAAAACATATAAGTAACTAAGATTCTTTTGACATTAATTTGACAAAAGGTCTTGAGAATCTAAAGACCATCCAAATTTGGTGAGTTAATTCTGATATTAAGAATAATCTTAATCATTTCAAAGCTAGCAAAGGCTTTTTTTTTTTAAATTTTGGTGTATCTCCCATTCGTATGTGCTTTGCATTTTTTTGAGGTTTCTGTGCCAACTTTAATAAAGAGGTAAAGATAGTTGGAATTTTTGTAATATGGGATCTTCTATTCCCAACACTGTTTGGCTTCACTAATCTATAAAACAGGAAGCAATAGGAAGTTAGTTGGAGATGAGGAAGTGATACAGGGGTATTTGTTTTGGTAACTGAATGGGAAGGGTTCTTAATTCCAATTTCCAGAGAGAGAGGGAGAGCTTCACCCAGGAAGTTTAAGAATTCTTTAAACAGCTATTTTGATACTGGAGAAAAATGCTTATAATTCTGCATAAATGCAAATGTAAAATCCAAGTGAATGGAGACTTTTTCTAATGTTTTTGAACGAAGGAAATGAGGTTTTGTTTCATCTGGTTCACAGCAATAAGAGAATCTAGGGCTGCAAGAATGTGTTTTTATAGTGAGGTTCCTTCTTTTGTCTTGCATGTTTTAAGTGGTTTTTTTTTTTTTTTAATTTAATTGGAAAGTCCTCTATAATGTCAGATAATATTGACCTTCATACACAGAACTCTTGGTTCCCCTATTCTCTAATAGGGGAACTGTGATTTTTTGAGCTTGTCTGATTCCTTATTGATATCAATATGTATTTTTGCAAGACAATAGATGAGGTTAGGGGATCAGTAGAACATTTTTTTACTTCCGTGGTCCTATAGGGAGAGTTATAGATCCTTTACCCTAGAGTATTCTCTGACTTGTATATAAATTTTCCGTTCATCTAACCAAATTTTTGCATTGTTCTTTTTTATTTTTTAAAGTATATATCCTATATAATCTCTTTTTTGCCTTCTCTCAGTTAGTAACTCCAGATTTCATAATTCCAGTTTCCACATTCCACTCCTGGCACAGCCATTCCCATTCAGCCTTAAGTCTTAATCTTTCCTTTTTGGCAGCAGCTTTTTTCCTGGGAACCTCCTTCATGGTCTTCTAAGTCATAATTCGTTTTGAAATTGTTGGACTTGCATAAGTTCTGCAGAGCATCTGATGTTGTCAGAGTAGAACCGACTAGTAATCACAGCCTGTTTTTTCAGTATGGTTTTGTGACAACATAAATGACATATGAAGAAAACTGTTCTCAGGTTACTATGCTGAAATTCCAAAATGTCAAGAGTTTTGAATAGTATTCACTTTGTTCTGGTATTGAAGCAGTTATATTAGGGAAAAAGTTGTTTGACTGTTTTTGTTTAATTGACTTCTAAAATAAATGTTCAAACTGTCTATTTCTAAAAAGTTTACTGAATACCTAGTGTGGTTAAACACACTCTTGTTTGAGAGGGTGTTGCTAAATTTTGCCTTGTCATCACTACATGACCTTTGTAACAAATGTCTGTCAGCACTTTTCTCTCCCTTTTGTCTCCTATTTTAAGGAGTCAAATGTAGCCATAAACTGTATCCTGGTCTGACACTTAAAATTTTTTCCAGTTAAAGGAGTGTATTGCCAAATTAAATTTGGCTGTCCTTGTTCCCCATCCCCATAGATAGTGAGGAAGGTGTGCTTAAAAATATGTTGGACTACTTTAAAACATGAGCAGTGTCATTCATCCATAATGTGGACTAGTAATGAAAACATATTTTCATAAGAGTTTAAATGCTGATATTTGGTGGAAATAGAGAGTGACTTGTAACCTATCAATTCAAATATTCTTAATACGGTTGCTTTCCCTGTTTGTTCAATAGACTGATAATACTGGAATCTACAGAATTTGAGCCTTTACAACTTATGTGAAGAAGTGTCTCAAACATTTCTGGACAAATCTTATTTTGTATTTCTGGAAGAATGTAAATCTCTCAGGCCACTTAACACCAGTGGTCCCAAGTTGAATATTCTTGAAAAATTTGTTTCCTCTTAGGCTGTTTGACATTTCAAACCAGTGATCATCTTCCTATGATATTTTAAAACAACTACATTAAGGTTGTGATAGAAACTGTGTTTTCTTTTTGGAGTATAGTTCATACATGTGTAATTACTTGAATATTGTTTGAGATCACTAACATGCCAGGGTAGTGCCCACTGATTTAGATGGTCCAATGTAATCTCATTCAGGAGGCTTGAAACATTAATGGTTTAGTCTTGTGAATTTTAACAGTTTTCCTGTCATCGTTTAACAAAATCAACAGCTGGCACAACTTCTGAAACTGTGGTTTCAGTCTGTGCAAGTTCATATTGCATGTTTATTTTGGACAGTCTTCTGTTAAGCATGGTGCTTGTACTGGTTTAAATAAAATGTTAACATGAAAGGACTTCTAGCTTTTCATTTTTTTACTCTCCTCTTTTCTTTTTTAGAGTTGCTGTTACCTAACTGGCTCAATTGTGGCATTTGTGTGAACCGCACAAATTCAGTTGTTTACTTTATCTGGAAAAACTGAGAGGCAGAGTAAGCAAATTACTAGGCAAAAGTAGGATGAGGGGAGGGGAAATATAATGAGATTATAAACATTTCTAAAACTTGGTTTGATACTAAAATGGTTAGTTTGTAGGGGCAGAGGGCATTGTTTCAAATGATGACCCCTTGCTTTCAAAGGGAAAACTGTAAGTTAGAGGGGCTGTATATTTTGTAAGAATTCAAATTAAATAGAAATTTTATTGAATATAGTATATCACTATTTATTAAACATCCATTGAAGAGCCATCCTGCCTATATTATAGACTAATGTCCATAGTTTGTGTATCATGGGAATCTATTGAATGAATACAAATCAACAACACTTACACAGTGTTTAGACTTGACCATATATATACCTCTTGTGACGACTGTGTGTTGTAGTAGAGTCACAATTTGTTTACCGTTGTGAAAGGAGTTATTTATGCCTTCCAGTACTCAAGAATCTCACAAGGACAGTTGGCCAGAATGAAGAAATGTCTTCCTTCTCAAATTTGGCCATTCAGCTGCTCAGCCAGCCAGCTCCTAAATTTTTTCACCTTCATTGTCTTTTTGTCCTTTTCAGTTTTCAGCAGCAGAAAGCATTTCTAATCGCTTACCTCACAGTGAGAGCCCGCTCTCGTTTGCATGAGGGCACACCCTGAGTGGATAGTCTCTCCTTGTGCAGTACATTTTTAACTATGTGGAAAAGCCAGTTAAAGATCTTATCATGGAGCTTCAGGGAGTTTTCACAGTTCTCTTATCCTGAAAGTTCTCTGCTGAGGTAACCTTTTTTTTTTCCAATTACAGGAAAGAAAAAGAATGTCTTGGTAGCATCCAAGAGTCACCTTGTAGTACCCAGAAAAGCAGGAAGAAGGTTGTGTGTGTGTGTGTGGCTTTTAGTCACTATTACCTATAGGATTGACTATAGATTCTGTTACTATGGAATTAAGTCCTACGGTATTTTGACCCATTCCTGCAGTGGGTAATGGACACTTCAGTTCAGTTCACTCAGTCATGTCTGACTCTTTGAGACCCCATAGGCTGCAGCACACCAGGCCTCCCTGTCTATCGTCAACTCCTGGAGTTTACTCAAACTCATGTCTGTTGAGTCGGTGATGCCATCCAACCATCTCATCCTCTATCGTCCCCTTCTCCTCCAGCCCTCAAACTTTCCCAGCATCAGCGTCTTTTCGAATGAGTCAGTTCTTTGCATCAGGTGGCCAAAGTATTGGAGTTTCAACTTTAGCATCAGTCCTTCCAATGAATATTCAGGACTGATTTTCTTTAGGATGGACTGGTTGGATCTCCTTGCAGTCCAAGGGATTTCCAAGAGTCTTCTCCAACACCACAGTTCAAAAGCATCAGTTCTTCGGTGCTCATCTTTCTTTATAGTCCAACTCTTCACATCCATACATGACTACTGGAAAAAACAGCTTTGACTGGAGGGGCATTTGTTGGTAAAGTAATGTTTCTGCTTTTTAATATGCTGTCCAGGTTAGTCATAGCTTTTCTTCCAAAGAGCAAGTGTCACTGCACTCACCATCTGCAGTGATTTTGGAGCCCCCCAAAATTAAGTCTGTCCCTATTTCTACTGTTTCCCCATCTAATTGCCATAAAGTGATGGGACCAGATGCTGTGATCTTAGTTTTTTGAATGTTAAGTTTTAAGCCAACTTTTTCACTCCTTTTCACTTTCTTCAAGAGGCTCTTTAGTTCCTCTTCACTTTCTGCCGTAAGGGTGGTGTCATCTGCATATCTGAGGTTATTGATATTTCTCCCAGAAATCTTGATTCCAGCTTGTGCTTCATCCAGTCGCATTTCTCATAATGTACCTGCATATAAGTTAAATAAGCAAGGTGACAATATACAGCCTTGACATACTCTTCCTGATTTGGAATCAGTCTGTTCCATGTCTGGTTCTAACTGTTGCTTCTTGACCTGCATACAGATTTCTCAGGAGGCATGTCAGATAGTCTGGTGTTCCCATCTCTTTCAGAATTTTCCAAAGTTTATTGTGATCCATACAGTCAAAGACTTTGGCATAGTCAATAAAGCAAAAACAGATGTTTTTCTGGAACTCTTGCTTTTTCAATGATCCAACAGATGTTGGCAATTTGATCTCTGGTTCCTCTGCCTTTTCTAAAACCAGCTTGAACATCTGGAAGTTCACAGTTCGTGTACTGTTGAAGCCTGGCTTGGAGAATTTTGAGCATTACTTTACTAGCGTGTGAGATGAGTGTAATTGTGCGGTAGTTTGAGCATTCTTTGGCATTGCTTTTCTTTGGAATTGAAATGAAAACTGACTTCCAGTCCTGTGGCCACTGCTGAGTTTTCCAAATTTGCTGGCATATTGATTGCAGCACTTGCACAGCATCATCTTTTAGGATTTGAAATAGCTCAACTGGAATTCTATCACCTCCATTAGCTTTGTTCGTAGTGATGCTTCCTAAGGCCCACTTGACTTCGCATTCCAGGATGTCTGGCTCTAGGTGAGTGATCACACCATTGTGACTATCTAGGTCATGAAGGTCTTTTTTGTATAGTTCTGTGTATCCTTGCCACCTTCTCTTAATATCTTCTGCTTCTGTTAGGTCCATACCATTTCTGTCCTTTATTGAGCCCATCTTTGCATGAAATGTTCCTTTGGTATCTCTAAGTTTCTTGAAGAGATCTCTAGTCTTTCCCATTCTATTGTTTTCCTCTATTTCTTTGCTTTACTGAGGAAGGCTTTCTTATCTTTCCTTGCTATTCTTTGGAACTCTGCATTCAAATGGGTATATCTTTCCTTTTCTCCTTTGCCTTTCGCTTCGCTTCTTTTCACAGCTATGAACAGCACATCCCAGTAATGGACAGCACATCCCAATATGCCACAGGCCTTTGTTAGGTAGGAACACCCCCGCCACTGATCCTTGCTGAAGGGGCAATTCTGTAGGCAGCCATGATTTGTCCCACATGGTGGTGCTTTCTTGTCCTCCCGATCCTCAGTACACACAAGATTTGTCCCAAGAGCCACAAGCCTCAATGGCTGTTGTTGCCTGTGTGTGTGTGTGCTCAGTTGTATCTGACTCTTTGTGACCCCATGGACTGTAACCCCCCAGGCTCCTCTGTTCATGGGATTTCACAGGCAAGAATACTAGAGTGGGTTGCCGAGATGTTGCCTAACTGGTACTAAACACTGAGCTGGGCCAATTGCTTTCCCACTGTTAGTCTTGTTACTTGTTACAATATAGAGGGGTACTTTATATTGTACCTCTTTACAATATAAAGTACTTTTTATATTGAATAGTTCAATTCCTGATAACAGGACCATGTTCTCATTCTCTTGAATGAGGTTGTTAGCAGTGGGAACTGAGCTTCAAAGAATGCTATTAGAGGGAGAAGCCAAGTGCAACCTACAGAGCAGAGGGAAAGAAGATGCCAGCTGGGAAGTATAGAATGAAGCAGGTGTACAGCCAGCAGCTGAATCATGTTAAAGATGGAGCCCTGAACTGAAGGGCTACCTCCTGACTTCTAGATTCTTGGAGCCCCCTTTGATCCAGGGCCACTCTTCAGAGCTCCCCACCTTTCTGAGGCCTGGTTGGTTGGTCATCTTTTTCCGGGTTCCTCTGCGTGTCTATCCTTACTAGAAAGCCTCCATTACTTTTAATACCGATATGTCTTTTCACTTGCATAAAGTACCTACCTCCAGCATGACCTTTGTTTTCATCTGCCCTTCTCCCTACAGTTACTCTGTCTCCAGCCCAGCTTGTGTACAAACATGCCCTGGTCTCATCCCCCACTGACAGAAACACTTGCCTACCCTGCTGCTGCCTGCCAAAATCAGTAGTCTTCAAAAAGCATCCGAAATGCCATGTAAACCATGACGTCTGCTGTCCATTGAGCCATACATATAGCATCTTCTTAAACACACAAAAGAAACTTGAACAACTAATATCATTAGAGAAAAATTAGAAAGTATAAATAAGAAGATACCACCCTTGTGGCAGAAAGAGTAGAAATAAAGAGCCTCTTGCTGGAAGTGAAAGGGGAGAGTGAAAAAAACTGGCTTAAAACTCAACATTCAGAAAACTAAGATCATGGCATCTGGTCCCATCACTTCATGGCAAATAGAAGGGGAAACAATGGAAACAGTAACAGTAAAAAAAAAAAAAAAAAAAAACTTTATTTGGGGGGCTCCAAAATCACTGCAGATGGTGACTGAAGCCATGAAATTAAAAGATGCTTGCTCCTTGGAAGAAAAGCTAGGAACAACCTAGACAGCATATTTTTAAAAAGGCAGAGACATTACTTTGCTGACAAAGGTCCATCTAGTCAAAGCTATGGTTTTACCAGTAGTCATATATGGATATGAGAGTTGGACTATAAAGCTGAGTGGTGAAGAATTGATGCTTTTGAATTGTGGTGTTGGAGAAGATTCTTGGGAATCCCTTGGACTGCAAGGAGATCCAACCAGTCAATCCTAAAGGAAATTGGTCCTGAATATTTTATTGGAAGGACTGATCCTGAAGCTGAAAGTCCAATACCTGATGTGAAGAACTGATTCATTGGAAAAGACCCTGATGGTGGGAAAGATTGAAGGCAGGAGGCGAAGGGGATGACAGAAGGGGAGATGGTTAGATGGCATCACCAACTTGATGGACATGAGTTTCAGCAAGCTCTGGGAGTTGGTGATGGACAGGGAAGCCCGGTGTGCTGCAGTCCATGGGGCCGCAAAGAGTTGGACGTGACTAAGCAACTGAACTGAACTGAAGAAAGTACAAATAAGCAAAAGGTAGAAAAGATCTACCACTTGGAGAAACCTAGTGACATTTTTGTCTATCTCTTCCCTTGTCTCTGGAGGAATTCTCTGACTCCATAGTGTTTCGGGTCACTCTTAAGAATTATGGAAATGGGACTTCGCTGGTGGTCCATAGGCTAAAATTCCACGTTCCCAATGTATGCAGGAGGCTCAGGTTCAATCCCTGGTCAGGGGAATAGATCCCACTTGGCTGCAACTAAAAATCCTGCATGCGGCAACTAAGACACAGAGTGGCCAAATAAGTATTTTAAAAAAAGAATTATAGAATTATGCTCAGTTTTTCAGGTAATAAAAATTCCAATCTAATGTCAAAACTTCAACATCTTACTTTCTTTAAAGCTCCCTGTCTTCCCTCCCCTTTTCCTCCACTCCACCTCCTTTAGGCTGGGAAACCTGCAGCCGTGGGGCTTGGGGTGTGGCCTGTCCCTCATTACTGCCTCTCCTCCATTCACTGGTCTCTCTGGCCCTTGGGGATTAGAGGAAAGGGGCAACATAAGGGAGCAGAAAATGACTTATTCTGGTAGACGTGTAATCTGGAGTTGTTGCCCTCTGGGCTCAGTTCAGTCAGTTCAGTCGCTCAGTTGTGTCCGACTCTTTGCGACCCCATGAATCGCAGCATGCCAGGCCTCCCTGTCCATCACCAACTCTCGGAGATCACTTAGATTCATGTCCATTGAGTCGGTGATGCCATCCAGCCATCTCATCCTCTGTCGTCCCCTTCTCCTCCTGCCCCCAATCCCTCCCAGCATCAGAGTCTTTTCCAATGAGTCAACTCTTTGCATGAGGTGGCCAAAGTACTGGAGTTTCAGCTTTCGCATCATTCCTTCCAAAGAAATCCCAGGGCTGATCTTCAGAATGGATTGGTTGGATCTCCTTGCAGTCCAAAGGACTCTCAAGAGTCTTCTCCAACACCACAGTTCAAAAGCATCAATTCTTCGGTGCTCAGCCTTCTTCACAGTCCAACTCTCACATCCATACATGACCACAGGAAAAACCATAGCCTTGACTAGACAGACCTGGGGTGGTCAGTGTCAAATACTCTTTTCCCTCATGAAATGATTTTGTGGGTTCCTTACCAATTCCCCCAGTAGGGGCTTTGTCTGCAAGATACTTCACTCAGGTCATCTTCCTAGAGCTGGTGACTTTACAACCGTCCCTCCCAGCTCTTGGCTTCTAGGAGTCAACATGTTACTCTCCCTTTGTTTTTCCAGTCCGGCATCTTGAGCAGGGTCCTTGGTTCGGTTCCCTTCCTCAAGACCCATCTGGCCTATAAAAAATGTGTCTTTGCCTTGCTGCTATTGGTGAAGTGCGGAGGGGGTTAGAATTTGCTTCTGACCTCAGGGTCAGCTCTCAGATCTAGCTCTGCATACCTCATTGATCTCATTCTCTCTTGTTCTAGCCTGCTACATCTGAGCCAAGCTGCCTTGTTTTTGTCCTCCTATAATAGCAAGCTCAGCCTTTCACTTGCAGTAGCTTCTTATTGGGAAGATTGCCTACTCCCCGTGTCTACTCCTCACCACACCCCCTGCAACATTCCTGTGGCTGCACCCTTTTTGTATGAACTGAATTTAAATGGTGTCACTCAGACGCTTTCCTATCATCCTTCCTAAGGTGGCAACACATTCACACTCACATTCCATCTGTTCCCATTCTCCACACAGCACTTAACCACCATCTGATGTTTTTCTAATTTATGTAACTGGTCTGATGAAGTCTTCTCAAATGGAATGGTATAACAAATTTTTGGTTGTTTTTTAAAAACTACTATTTCTATTCCCTGTCAAGCCTCTCTTTTCCCCCCGGTTAGAAAGCTTCCTTAATGATATAGTATTTCCATAATATGTCAGTCCCTTAGTTGTTAAAAGTTCCTGTTCTGATACTAAGATGCAGGTCCATTCCTTTTAAAAATTCCATCTCAGATTGAAATTAAACCTCTGCACCAGCACAGGCTAAACTTGTGACTGGGGGGTTGGCAGGGGGTGGGGTGAAGTGCCTGGCCTCAGTCCCCTTGCACTGCTGCTTTCAATTACCCCCTTGTGTGCGGATGGGGGAGGGAGGAGACAGGCAAGATGTTAGCTTCTGTGCCTGCTCAGATCAAGCTGACCCTGTTCTCCTGGTTGGGTTTCTTTCTTTGAGCATCTCATGCTGCTGGTGGGTAGGTTGCTTCTGGATGTCATTGCTTCTTTGTTTAACACCAGCTAGTTGTGGTTCTCAGAGAAGGCAATGGCACTCCACTCCAGTACTCTTGCCTGGAAAATCCCACGGACAGAGGAGCCCGGAAGGCTGCAGTCCATGGGGTCGCTGAGGGTCGGACACGACTGAGCGACTTCAATTTCACTTTTCACTTTCATGCATTGGAGAAGGAAATGGCATCCCACTCCAGTGTTCTTGCCTGGAGAATCCCACGGACGAGGGAGCCTGCTAGGCTGCCGTCTATGGGGTCACACAGAGTCAGACATGAGTGAAATGACTTAGCAGCAGCAGCAGCAGCTATGGTTCCAAGAGTGGGGTAAGTATTCAGATGATTATTCTTTCCTAGGGGTCATCCTTTGGATTTTAAGATGACTTTTGGGGGTTTCTTCATGATTACTTTTTCTACAACTTTTGCTTTTACTGGATTAATAATGATCATTTCCCCCATTTTTCTTGTTTTTTTTTTTTTTTTTTTTAATGTATCCATTGCTATTGCCTCACCCCAATACCCCAGCAGATTAATAAAATGCCTAGAGCAATGCCTCCAAATGCTTCAGCACGTAAGGAAATCTGTCAGTTCCCCTTTCCTCCTCAGGGCCCTACTTCCCCACCTCCCATTCTCTCTCTAAATCTGCACACGCACTGGATGCTCTAGAGGCAGAGGCCAGCTGCTGTCCTGAAGCTTCCTGCTCTTGTTCCTTATGAAGCCCCTTGGTTAGAACCCACATAATCCTTATCTTATTAACTCATTACGCTGAGGCTCCTGGCACGTGGGAGGACAGCTTTCCTGTTTCTGAAAGTGTTTTTCCTCCATACTCACAGTTGATTTGTGGTTTGGCTGCTGTGCCAGATGTTTTTCGTTTGTTTCTCCAGAACCGCTTTCTTCCTTTTCCCACCCTGGTCTCTGCCCTCAGGAGGCTGATCTTTAGGAACTATATAAACTGGTTCTCTTGCCTTCTGCTTTATTCTTGAGTTCAGCCAGTCTTTAAGGAGGATAGAGAGTGAAGGGAGGGTATTTATTCTCTCAGTCACTCCATTAGGGTTTCTTCTCCAGGGTATGGACCTCCACTGAAAATCATTTCTAGGATTTCCCTGGCTGTCCAATGGTTATGACTCCATGCTTCCAAGGCAGGGTGCACGGGTTTGTCCCTGATCAGGGAACTAAGATTCCACATGCGGTGTGGCCAAAAAATAAGAAGTTAAGAGAGAAAGAAAATCATTCCTGCACTCCACGGTAGTTCTTGCCACATGATGTGCCTTTTTATGAATCCTGATAACCGCCGCCTCCTCTCTATCCTCGGGCCTGGTGGTGGGAACAGCAAAGCTTTTAGGACTGCAGCATCGCTTCCCACTCTTTAGTAATTAATAGTCCTTATTCAAATCTTCCTCAAGTCATTTGAATTTAGAGTGTCATCTCTTTTCTGGGTATTAAATTGTAGGGTAGAAATCACTTTCCCTCAGAATTTTAAACTCATTGCTCCTCCACCTTCTACCTTCAATGTGCTGTTGAGTCTGTTTCCTGTTGAACTGTAATATTTGACAAAAATATTAATTAACAAGGAAAAGATAGTCTCTTCAATAAATAATGTTGGAAAGCCAAATATTCACATGTAAAGGAATAACATTGGACCCCTATCTAACACCACTTACGAAAATTAACTTGATATGAGTTAAAGACTTAAATGTAAGACCTGAAACTATAAAACTCCTAGAAGAAAACACAGAGAAAAAGCTCCTTGACTTTGGTCTTGGCAACAGGTTTGGATATGACACCAAAAAGTGCAAGCAACAAAATAAAAAATAAACAAGAGGGACAATATCAGGCTAAAAGCTTCTGCACAGCAAAAGAAACAATTAGCAAAATGGAATGGCAGCCTACAGAATGGGAAAAAATATTTGCGGACCAACTGTCTGACAAGGGATTAATAGCTAGTATACAAAAGGAAGGCTGAACAGCAAAGAATTGATGCTTTTGAACTGTGGTGTTGGAGAAGACTCTTGAGAGTCCCTTGAACTGTAAGGAGATCAAACCAGTCAATCCTAAAAAAATCAGTCCTGAATATTCATTGGAAAGGCTGATGCTGAAGCTGAAGCTCCAATACTTTGGCCACATGATGTGAAGAGCTGACTCATTAGAAAAGACCCTGATGCTGGGGAAGATTGAAGGCAGGAGAAGAGGACAATAGAGGATGAGATGGTTGGATGGTATCACCGACTCAATGGACATGAGTGTGAGCAAGCTCTGGGAGATGATGAAGGACAGGGAAGCCTGGCGTGCTGCAGTCCATGGGGTTGCAAAAAGTTGGGCACAACTGAGCAACTGAACAACAACTAATAAGGAACTCATACAACCCAGTAGCAAAAAACCTCAAACAATTCTATTAAAAAATGGGCAAAGGACTTGAAAGACTTTTCTCCAAAGATGACACACAAATAGCCAACAGGTACAAGAAAAGATGCTCAATATCACTAGTCATCTGGGAAATGTAAATAAAAATCACAATGAGATATCACCTTGTGTCAGTTAGAATATGTGTGTGCTCAGTCACGTCCAACCTAGCCTGCCAGACTCCTCTGTCCATGGGATTTTCCAGGTAAGAATACTGATGCGGGTTGCTATTTCCTTCTCTAGGGGATCTTGCCGACCCAGAGATTGAATCAGGGTCTCCTGCATTGGCAGGCAGATTCTTTACCACTGTGCCACCTGGGAAGGTGCCTGTTAGAATAGCTATCATCAAAAAGACAGAGGTAAAAACCATTAGCAAGGATGTGGAGAAAAGGGAACACTTGCGTATTGTTGGTCAAAATGTATACTGTTATAGCTACTATAGGAAACAGTGTGGATATTGTTCAAAAAATTAAAAATAGAATTGCCGTATGATTTAGCAATTCCACTTCAGTTATCCAAAGGTAAAAAAGTTACTTTCCTAAAGAGATATGTGCACCCCCATGTTGATTGCAGCATTATTTATAATGGCCGAGGCATGGAGACCACCTAAGTACCAACTGGTAGATGAACGGATAAAAAAATATCACACACACCCAGCAGAATATTATTCATCCATAAAAAAGAAAATTTGATCTTTTGCAACAATAGTAAGGGACCTTGAGGGCATTATGCTAAGTGAAATCAGACAGAGAAAAACAAAGAGTGTATGATTTCACTTGTGTGTAGAATCTTAAACAGCTGAACTCAGAGAGAGTAGAATGGAAGTTGCCAGGGGCTGGGGGTGGGGTGGTGGTGGGAAATGGGCAGATTTTGACCCGAGGATATAAACTGCCAGCTATAAGATGATTAAGATTTAATGTGCAGCATGGTGGCAGTAATTAATAATACTGTGTTATGTACTTGAATGTATTGATGTACTGTTAAGAGAAAATGGTAATTATGTGGAGGTGACGAAGGTGTTAACTAACCTTATTGTGTTAATATTGTAATATGTTTGGATCAAATATTCATGTATATCTTAAACTTATGTATAAGTCAATAATATTTCAATAAAGCTGGAAAAAAGCATTTTAATATACCTTAGTTTCCTTTCAATCATTTCCCATGTATTATAGAAAGATAATTGTGTATAGTATGTATCCAATTTTATGAGTAATGTAATATATACATTTTCCATTTAAAAAGGTACTATTTATAAACATAATTAGATAAATTTATAATATTTTTCTGAGTGCATATGTCATGGTTTAGTTAACAATTCTTTTATTGTTGGGATATTTTGGTCGTTTCCAATACCATTGCTAGGGATATTTTTTGTGCAAAAGGCTTTTCCATGCTTTGGGTGATTTTCAGGAACGTTATTATCCTTAGCTGGGATCCCAATGGCTATGGACAAGGGACCCTTGCCAATACAGAATGTTTTCCTTTATTTAAAGTATTACCTAATTTGATTTAATAAAATGGTGTTTATTACTAATTTTAGAGAGTTTTCATTATTATTTATCTTTTGTCTTTCTTTTTTTAAACTGGGAGTGTTTCAATTTCCTTATTTTGGTGTTTTTTGTATTTTGAAATTGTTATTTATTTTATAATTGACTTTGTTGATTGGGTGCAGTTATTTGTTTATGTGTATGAGATATAACTGACTAGTTTTAGTTTAAAAGGTATACCAACGCCCAGAGATTTGACAGCCTGTTTGTTCTCTCATTATTTTAAATGGTTAGCCTTGAATTTATCTAATCATATGGTATCAAGAGAGAATTTAAATGATTAATGTTATTATTATTAATCAACAATGATTTTAACATCACTAAAAGTATTTTTTTCCAATAAGTTGGGATGCTTCCTTTAAAAAGTATTCAACTATGATGTGGAACTGGGTATTTTTCTGGAGTTCTAAGATATTGATATGTCTGTTGATTTTTGTGCCTCAATCATAATTATTACAGCTTTGTCAAATGTTTTCAAATCTCATAAGGTGAATTTCTTTTCATCTTATTTTGTTTTCAAACATTATTTTTATATTTTCATGTATTCTTTAAGGTAAATTTAAAAATGTTCCAAATCTCATTTCATTACAACTGTGGTAACATAAATTCATTTGAGAGAAAATGACATCTCTTTAAACTTCAATCAAGGAAAATCTTTTAGTTAGGTCTTTCACTTTTCTTACTGATGTGGTATCATTTTGGTTGTTTTCTTTTTTGTTTTCCATATTGGTGGGACACATTCCTTGTTGAAGGTTCTGGGTATTTGTTTTAATTCATCTCTAGTCATGTGATTAATTGTGAGATCTCTCCCAACTGCTAACTGTCAGAAGCGCCTGACCCAGGGATGGCTGAACAAGTGAGTATCATTGGACTGGAATATGGCCCAGGAACTGGAAGCACCTAGCTTGACCTGCAAGACTGAATTTTCTGGTTTCCACATCAAATGCGGAAGTTTGTTGATCATCTGCCACGAGGGTAATAAAACACCTCTGTGTATTCCACTGTCACCGCAGTTGAACTGCCTAGCCATTGATTTTGTTTGTCTTTTCTCAATCTCACCACTTTGGTGTTCTCAAAACCAACTACACTTCCCCTTACTCTTGGATCATCCTGGCACTTCTTGCCTCACAGCCACTCTCATTGTAAATTCAGATTCAGTTCCCATTACAACCTTCTCAGCCTGGGAGTGGTAGTGGCTCCTGGCTATTTTTGGCCGCAGTGCACTGCACATCCCCGTGTTTGTCTCTTTCAGTCCTGCCCACACCACTGCAAACAGTCCAGTGCATTGCAATACAGTGACTGTCTCGGTCAGCACCTGCCTTGGCCTGACCAGGTTGCAGCCCAACTTCCAAAGGTGAGAGTCCTTATAACCCTGGAGGTGAGAGGTGGAATCTCGTTGTTTTACTAGCCTGGGGCTGGGTTCAGTCTCTGGGTTGGGAAGATCCGCTGGAGAAGGGAAAGGCTACCCACTCCAGTATTCTGGCCTGGAGAATTCCATGGACTATCCACGGGGTTGTAAAGAGTCACATGCGACAGAGCGACTTGCGCTTGCACTTTCAGCTTGGGGCTCTCTTTGAGAAACAAATGGAGTTGGTCCAACAGAACTGGAGGAAAATGAATTCTTTTAAAGTTGTAAACCTGTTACTTTAAAAAAATTACAAAAGATTTCTATTAACAAAAGTGTATAAAGATCATGAGAGGGTACAGTTTAAAGATTAACCACAAGAGTATAAAATCCAAAGGTTAACAGATAAAGCAGGTACCCATGCACTCATTGGGCTTCCCTGGTGGCTCAGTGGTAAAGAATCTGCCTGCCAGTGCAGGAAACCCAAGGTTTGATCCCTGGGTCAGGGAGATCCCCTGGAGGAGGAAATGGCAACCCACTCCAATATTCTTGCCTGGAAAATCCCATCCACACAGGAGCCTGGTGGGCTATGGTCCATGAGGACGCAAAAGAGTCAAACACAACTTAGCAACTAAACAACAACAACAATCTACTCATTAGCCAGCCTAATTACCATGTGCAGAAGCCCTGAGAAGGTGCTACACACTAGCTGAAAAGTACCTCCATGCACCACAACTTGCTGTGTTATATCGGCAGATTTGCTCTTTTTATTTTTTCCTCCTTTTTTTTTTCCTGAGCCAGTGGAGTTACTAGACTCCCCACATCAGGTTCTGTGATGTTTCAGGGTCTTTTAGAGGTTGGCTTAGGATGACATGGATAACATATACCCAAGCAGTGAACATGCTGAACTTTTGACTGTTATTGAGTTTGAATAACTTGCCATTCTTGTTTAGGAAGAGAAGCAGGCTGCAGTGGGGAAAGTGGCTAATTTACTTCTGGTTAGATATGGTTTTGGAGAAGGCAATGGCACCCCACTCCAGTACTCTTGCCTGGAAAATCCCATGGATGGAGGAGCCTGGTAGGCTGCGGTCCGTGGGGTTGCTAAGAGTTGGACACGACTGAGCAACTTCATTTTCACTTTTCACTTTCATGCATTGGAGAAGGAAATGGCAACCCACTCCAGTGTTCTTGCCTTTCCCAGGGACGGCAGAGCTTGGTGGGCTGGCGTCTGTGGGGTCACGCAGAGTCGGACACGACTGAAGTGACTTAGCAGCAGCAGCAGAAGATATGGTTTTTTCGTGTTATTTATGGTTTCAACTTACCCTGGGATTCCACTTACTCCTGGGTTCTGTTGACTGCTTTCTCTTTAGCATCTCTTCACTTTTGGCCTGGCCTTCTGTTGCCTGGTGCCCTTGTATATCTCACAGTCATACTCCCAGAGACACAGGGTGTGTGTGTGTGGTACACTTGTAGATGTAGTGTTGGTTGGGTGGAGCAGCGCCCAGGCAGCAGTTCCAGGCTCCTCTTCTTGCCAGTCTATGATCAGTTCAGTTCAGTCGTGTCCGACTCTGCGACCCCATGAATCGCAGCACGCCAGGCCTCCCTGTCCATCACCAACTCCCAGAGTTCACTCAAACTTACGTCCATTGAGTCGGTGATGCCATCCAGACTGGGTTCAGTCTCTGGGTTGGGAAGATCCGCTGGAGAAGGGAAAGGCAAGAACACTGGAGTGGGTTGCCATTTCCTTCTCCAATGCATGAAAGTGAAAAGTGAAAGTGAAGTTGCTCAGTCGTGTCCAACTCTTAGCAACCCCACGGACCGCAGCCTACCAGGCTCCTCCATCCATGGGATTTTCCAGGCAAGAGTACTGGAGTGGGGTGCCATTGCCTTCTCCAAAACCATATCTAACCAGAAGTAAATTAGCCACTTTCCCCACTGCAGCCTGCTTCTCTTCCTAAACAAGAATGGCAAGTTATTCAAACTCATCCTCTGTCGTCCCCTTCTCCTGCCCCCAATCCCTCCCAGCATCAGAGTCTTTTCCAATGAGTCAACTCTTCGCATGAGGTGTCCAAAGTACTGGAGTTTCAGCTTTAGCATCATTCCTTCCAAAGAAATCCCAGGGCTGATCTCCTTCAGAATGGACTGGTTGGATCTCCTTGCAGTCCAAGGGCTAACTGTGATAAACTTCCCTAAACCCACACATCCTGGGCACGACCCTGTTCTTTGCAGTTCCAATGGGCCTGAAAAACCATTCACAGATCCAATTGGTAGAACATCTAGTAAAGGAAATTTGAGAGCAATGTGTCCCAAAGGGAGAACGAAATACAGAGGGTGTTCTGATTACAACGTCAGGAAATCACACGTGCAAAGCCATCATACAGAAGATCAAGTGCTCCCTGGTACTTAAAGGTGGCTAAATAATTTCTTGAAATAATTATTGTGTTTTTCTCTTGTATTTCCTTCTCCCCCCTATACTGTGAAGATGGCTAGGCTGTTTAGGCTTCCATGCCTAGGGGATATTTGCAGACTGGGCAGAAAGAATAAGCCATTGAGTTAATAGCTTCCTCGCCCTTTGTGAAAGCTCTAATTGCACTGAAGAAATTGCCAGGTGTTCCTTATGGAGAGGGTGACGTGTGAAGATTTTGGGGGTCAAGAAGAGAAAGAAGAGAGAATAGCTAGCCAGTCTCCTGAACTGGAAAACAATCAAAGGTCGGTGGTTTTGCACAGTTGTGGGTACCTAGCATCTAGGTACTGCTCTGCCCAACTAGGGCAACGTCCCCAAGCTGACCCTGTCTCTCAGGAGTTTGAATGTGAGATATATAAGGACGGTCAGCAACAGAGGTGAAAGGATTAGTCACTTAGTTGTGTCTGACTCTTTGCGACCCCATGGACTGCAGCCCACCAGGCTCTTCTGTCAATGGAATTCTCCAGGCAAGAATACTGGAGTGGGTTGCCATTCGCTTCTCTATGGGATCTTCCTGACTCAGGGATCAAACCCTGGTCTCCCTCACTACAGGCAGGTTCTTTACCATCTGAGTCACCAAGGCCACAAATGGAGAGATACCAGAGAGAAGGTAGTCAATAGAATGTCAGAGTGAGACCTGCACCCTGCTCTGTGGGCCCTGGGAAGGTGGTGATGTAATAGAAAGGGGGACCCCAGGGTGCCGGAGGGACCAGTTTCTAACATTGGCACAGATTCTAATACGTGCCAGTTTGCTGCTGTGGTCGCATACATTTCCAGGATACTGGTGTGACACTGGAAAGGAAGATCCCCAATAACACCTGGTACAGAAACTTCCACTAATGTAGTGGAAGCAGAATTGGAGTTGGAATTAAGTGATTTAAAAACAATAAAGAACACAGCACCTTCTCTATGACTCAGCAATTTCACTCCTAAGTATTTACCTAAGAGAAATGAAAATATATGTCTGCAAAGAAAGACTTGTGCAAGAATGTATATAGCATATTTATCCATAATAACCCAAGACTGGAAATAATCTAGATGTCCTTGTGATATATTCTTGTAATAGAGTATTACAGAGCAACAAAAAGGAATTGGCTAGTAGCACAGCAATAACGTTGATGAATCTCAGAAACATGCTGAAAGAATCCAGACATAAGAATACATACCATATAATTTTAATGGTAAGGTACTCTAGAAAAGACAAATCTAATCTGTAATGACAGGTCAGCAGTAGCCTTGGGCTAGGCATTGGGAAGAAGCACAGTGGAAAATTTTGGGAATGTTGCAAATGTTGAACACACTGATTATGGGTGGTTACTTGAGTGTATAATTTTGCCTAAATTCTTGACTCTGCACTTGAAATGGGGATATTTTATTTTATGCAAAGCAAACTTTAATAAAGTTGATTTTAAAAATGAATGAACTCCTGTGGAAGAATCTCAAAGAAACCCCCCCAATATTATGCTGAGTCCAAGAAACAAGATGCAAAGAATATATATAATATGACTCCATTTAATAAAATTCAAGAAGGACGGATGAAGGTAAGCTACAGTGCTAAAAGTAGGACAGGGGTGGGGATGGGCCATGTGGGAACTTTGTGGGGTGATGGTCGAGTCCTCTATCTTCTTTGGGAGTGGTCGTTACAAGCTTGTGTGCATGTATTAAAACTTATACTCTTAAAATATGTGTTTTTCACTGTTTTAATATTTTACCTTCATGTGGCTTTATTAAAAAAGGCACACATGATAATAAAGAATAACAATAGACATATTTTGCATACATGAGATTGAGTCATTTTTGCACATTGATTCTTCTCATAGTGGTTGTATAATAGGCACTCCTAGGGCAAAGGGCAAGGTGGATGAGAAACCACATCTTGCTGGACAGCCTAATGCGGTCTATTTGTGTGTGGTGGTTTAGTCACTCTGCTGCTGCTGCTGCTGCTAAATCACTTCAGCTGTGACTCTGTGCGACCCCATAGATGGCAGCCCACCAGGCTCCCCTGTCCCTGGGATTCTCCAGGCAAGAACACTGGAGTGGGTTGCCATTTCCTTCTCCAATGCATGAAAGTGAAAAGTGAAAGTGAAGTTGCTCAGTTGTGTCCAACTCTTAGCGACCCCGTGGACTGCAGCCCACCTGGCTCCTCTGCCCATGGGATTTTCCAGGCAAGAGTACTGGAGTGGGGTGCCATTGCCTTCTCCATTTAGTCGTTCAATTGTGTCCAACTCTGCGACCCCATGGAATGTAGCCCACTAGGCTCCTCTGTCCATGGGATTTACCAGGCAAGAATACTGGAGTGGGTTGCCATTTCCTCCTCCAGGGGGATATTGCCAACCCAGGGATTGAACCCACATCCCCTGCATTACAGGTGGATTCTTTACTGCTGAGCCACCAGCAGTCTATTTGTATGTAGCCTTAATCCAGTGATTTATAAATGCATGTGGTAAACAGAAAAGAATAGAACAGTCATCAGCTCTGCCTCATACATAGCAGTTGCGAGTCAGACATCATTCTGGAGGGGCAGCAGCTGCATTTCCCCAAAACGGGCTGGGGGAAGGGATCCTCCCTGAACCCCATGAAAAATCCCCGAACAAACCCTGAGCTCTGCCAACAAGAAGGAAGTGGGAGTGGCTTGAGGGACAACCCATACGTTCTGCTCCACCTCCTGTTTTCCCCAGCTCTAGATCTATTCTTTCCGAGGCTTATGTCTCAGTCACATGTCCGGATCCAGGTGCTACCCACAATCACCAGGTGAAGTCGTTTTCCCCCAAATATGCAAACCTCTTCTGAAAGACTTGGAACTACAGGCTCACAATTTCCTATGCTCATTACTCAACGTAAGGGCCCAGGTCCTCCCACAGCATCGTGGGTTCCTTATGGTATACGTCACCTGGGTGGCTTGTTCCCCACCTGTGGGAGACCTCGAGTTGGTTGAGGACAAACTTAGCCGTTATTATAGTGCTGGGGCTTTCTCTTTATGTTACTGCCACATCTTGGCGGAGTCTATCCACCCCTTTTTACAGAGAGGGTGCATGGTCTGCGAGCCTACTGGGCTAAGGCGAGAGGAATGTCTCCTTGGTAGGACTGAACGGTGGTGCTGAGCGGAGTGGCATCACTCCCACTCAGTGGTGGATGTGTGAAGACAACCTGCTGTCGAATGGCAGAGTTCTCTGCAGACACCAGTGGAAAGGAAAACTGAGCTCAGCCGCCAAGTGCTCTTCAGAGTTTGGCAAGGTAGTGCTGGTTCCCATGGACACTTGCAGCTTCCTGGAGCTCACGTTCTCCTGACGGCTCAGCACCTCCTCTTCCCTCTTCCTCAGCACTGGCTTTCTTTATTTAGTCTAAGGGGCTGGCAAGTTCTCTCACTTTGTATCTGAACTTTTGAGATCCATATCCATCCCTGGGATGGGAAGATCCCCTGGAGAAGGGAAAGGCTACCCACCCCAGTATTCTGGCCTGGAGAATTCCATGGACTCTGTAGTCCATATGGTCGCAAAGAGTTGGACACGACTGAGCGACTTTCACTTTCACTTTCTTACACTGCATGCTTTGTGTTTGTGGGCTTTATTTTCTAGCTCTATGGTGGCTGACCTGCACCTAGCTAGCTGGGCTGAGGGCCCTAGGCAGTGGGTGGAGTGGAAACAAACTCATAGAAAGATGACTTGAACAAAGGTGAGTCAGGGAAAGAGAGAGGAGGAGGAGAGAGAGAGTGAGTGAGCAAGCAGAAGATTAATCTGCAGAATCATCCAGTCCCAAGCATGTATGTAAGTAGAAGCAAGAACTTACCTGACCCCATACTACAAAATTATTCTCATGGGCTAAAAAGGATTAATGCAACTTCTAAAAAAAATACTGAGATTTGTTTGCACTTACTGCTGATAATGGTCCTCCAAAATGTCAAATAAATCCAACCTTTTCCTCACAAGCTGCCTTGTCTATGGTTGGATGATCTAATTAACCATTTGCCCTCATTAAAATGGGTGTATTGGGTTGGTCAAAAAGTTTATTCAGGTTTTGCCACAACTTCTTATGGAAAACCAAACAAACTTTTTGGCCAACTCAATATTTTCTAAGCAACTAACAGTTGTGCACCATTGTCTGAAGCAATGCACTCCAATAGGACTTGATGTGATGATGGAAACAGTCTGTATCTGTGTTGTCCAATAGGGTCCAGAAGCCACAGCAGGCTATTGATCACTTGAAATACGGCTAGTGGAGCTGAGGAACTGAGTTTTTAGTTTTATTCAATTTTAATCAATTTTAACAGCCACATATGACTCATGGCTCCTGTATTAGCCAGCACAGGCCTAAAGTTTACCTGTGTGCTCTGCTAAAATGTGAAGGGAGCCTCAGACTGCCCCAGCCTCTGAGTGAATCAGTCAGCATTCTATCTGACTTCTACCTTCTCAGGTGATTTGTCCTTTCGAGAACTGAGGGTGGGTCCTTGGAAGGCTGTTGCACTTTGTGTGATAAGGTGTTTGACATAGCTACCAGGCAAGGGAAAGATATATTTCATGTCATGACCTGAAATAGACCGCCAGCTATTTCTTTAGCAAAGATGAATTTATTCCAGATCAGTTCAGTTCAGTCGCTCAGTCGTGTCCGACTCTTTGCGACCCCATGAATCGCAGCACGCCAAGCCTCCCTGTCCATCACCAACTCCCGGAGTTCACTCAGACTCACGTCCATCGAGTCCGTGATGCCATCCAGCCATCTCATCCTTGGTCGTCCCCTTCTCCTCCT